>NC_059129.1:57553203-58156328 GCF_020740605.2 Lemur catta
CTCTCTCCCTTTCCTTCCTTCCTTCCTACTTTCCTTCCTTCCTTCCTTCCTTCCTTCCTTCCTTCCTTCCTTCCTTCCTTCCTTCCTTCCTTCCTTCCTTCCTTCCTTCCCGCCTGCCTTCCTTCTTTCTTTCTTTCTCTCTTTCTTTTTCTTTCTTTTCTTTCTTTCTTTCCTGTCTCTTTCTTTCTTTCCTTTCTTTCTTTTCTTTCTTTCTTCCTCTCTATCCCTCTCTCCTTCTCTCCCTCCCCCCCTCCCCCTTCCTTCCTTCCTTCCTTCCTTCCTTCCTTCCTTCCTTCCTTCCTTCCTTCCTTTTTTGAGACAAGGTCTTACTGTGTCACCTCAGCTTGCAGTAGCATCACCATCGTTTACTGCAACCTCAAAATCCTGGTCTCAAGCAATCCTCTTGCCTCATCTTCCTGAGTAGCTGGGACTATAGGCACACCCCACCATGTCTGTCTATTTTTTCTATATTTTGTAGAGACGGAGTCTTGCTCTTGCTCAGACTGCTCTTAAGCTTCTGACCTCAAGCAATCCTCCTGCCTCGGTCTCCCAAAGTGCTAGAATTACAGGCATGAGCCACTGCGACCTGGCTCTTTTTTTTTCTTCCAATTTTAAAGAGTATTAAAACTGCTAAATTTTTTACAAAAGTATTTTCCAGATGGAATATTTTTAATACTCTACCACTCTAATGGATTTAGTCATATATCAATAATAATTTGCCAAAAGCTTACTGTGTTCTGGAGGTATTTTGAAGAACATAAAGCAAATATCTCCTTTACTAAGGATTTTACAATACAGCTTGATCAACAAATTTTTCATAGAAACACACTACAGGTGCGAATGATTCTATTATTTAACTCTCGGAATTCATGACTCTTGACACCCTCACTCTTCCTTACTCTCACATCTTTTTCTGACATAAAGAATCTACGCAAAACTGTTGATATCTTTCTTCAGAGAATTCTTTTGGCATTTTTTAAATATCTATTCACCTGGTACACAGACTATCCACTCTTTCATTATCTATTCATATTTTTATGCCCTATCTCTGTGCCCCATTAAGTCTTAAAGTCCTTACATTTGTTTAGTCCGTGCTTAAGTTTTAATAATGGAGATTTGTACCTATTCTGAAAACCTATATGTATACCTTGTGGTACCATCCATCTATAAAATTTGGTGCTCACCTGAACTTGTCAAGTACCAAATAAGGAGATAGAGGTATACTATAGCATGCGGGGCATGGAATTTGGAATCAGGCTTTTAGGGTTCTAATCCTGGCTCTATCCACAGGTCTAGCTGGTTGATCATTAGCAAGATCCTAGCCTCTCTCTACATCAGTTTTCTTATCTGTAAACTGGGATAATATTGTCTATCTCAGAGATTGCTGTGAAGTTTATAAGAAAATGCATATAAAATCCTTAGGACAGCTTCAGGCACACGAAAACACTCAAATATTTGAACTCTCTCTCCCTCTCTCTCTCTCCATATATATTTGTAACCCCACTTCATATATCTTATAGTATATCACTAAAGTTTTCTGATATAAAATGAGGTTACAAATAGAAATTAATTTTGATATATACATTTAAATTTACTTATATTAAATCTGCCATATTTAATTAAATATATATTTGATTATATACTAAAACTATATATTTATATTATTTAATTATATTATATTTAATTAATATATAAACAGCAATCTCTTTTACTATTTAGTGTTTTTCCCTCATATGTTTTTCTCTATGAAATATTAGACTGTTAATATGTAGCTGGACACTGAAGTTGACTTTTCTAATAGATGTGAGGTATAAATTTCAATATTAGGTCCTGAAAGGCTAAATTTTATTGCAGCAAATAGCAACTAATCCCCATCCCAAATATATATTCATTAAGCAAGCAAGAAACAAAGACATTGATTTATATGAGAGTATCTGATAGTGGATTCTGATATCAAGAAACTGGACTACTCACAGTGGCATATCATTTAGAAAAAGAAAGCTTGAATTCCAACTTTAGCAAGAGATTCTCTACACAGAAGATTCAAGGAAAAATACTTTAAACAATTCGAATTTTTTTTTCAAATGAATATGTTTGGTTTTAGCTTTAGATACCTTTTTTTGACTACAGGAATAAAGACAATATCAAGATGAATAACAGCTATATTCATCTTTACATAGCTGTATTAATTACTTCTAGATAGAATCTAAGTACCTACATAAAGAGTAGGAAAAGTGTTAAAGATAAATGAAGAAAGAGTTATAATGTGTTGGTATGTGCTCAATAGGGTGCACCAAAAGCTACATGAGGAAGGATATGGAAGGTGTGCTGATTCTGGAGGAAGACTTACATACATTATTGTCACATGTAATTAAAGGTTTCACGTCTTGTGGCATTGCTATCAAAGGGTCGTTCATGGATCAGTACATCAGCACTGTCTGATGCAGATGCTCAGCCCATTTTGGTGCTCCATGTTTAGATTGTTGAGAAACTTATTTCTTCTTGCATTAGGGAAAAGTGGGCTTATAAACATCCTTTGTTTCGTGTGTTTCTGAGGAATATTAGGTGTGGAAAGATAGAATACACACATGTATTGGTTTATTGTCCTATATCTCTAGGTGATTGAGATGCTATGTAAAGCACTGAGAGCCCAAACATTATCAGTTTTTATTAAGTACTATGAGAATAAGCCTAAAAAGCATTGTTTTTCTAGATCTCATCAACAAATTTAGTACTTAGATGACTAAAAACTCATAAAGTAAAGCATAGTAAAGAATGAAAGGAAGTGGGAGAAATGGTTTATTAAATAGAGTGCTAGACAACTTGTATTTACATTTAGTTACCTTACCTAAAGGCAAATAAATGTACCTAAAGGTAAATAAATGTAAATATATTATAAATCTATCTATCTATATAAAGGAATTGATAGCTTCATATCTGTATCTTATGTAGATCAAACGGGTCCTAAAGAAAACAGAACTTAATTCTAGAAGGACCTCAAATTATACGTTAAGAATGATAGATTAAATTTTACTCTGACTTTGCCAAATTGGAATTGAGAAGAAAATGTGGTAAGCAAGTTTCCTGGAGTTTGGTGAAAAAGACCTCAATGAATGAAAATTCCCAGTTAAGCTATAATCAGTAGCTGGCAATATCTCCAATTTATTATGGGAGAAATTTATCACTCATACTGAATTCTATTGGTCTTAAAGTATCTGTGCAGGGAGTGTGTGTCTGTGTGCCTCAAATGTCATGGAAAATAAACATTTTATGATAATTTATTTTTGATCATATGCTTTCTTCTCCAGGATGTCTCACTTTTAGAAATAATATATAATTTTTAATTTGAGACACCCAAAGAATTCTGAATTAAATATAAAGACTCAGGTTTAAGTCCTGAGTTAGCCATTGACCATCTGTGCAATCATGGTTGAGTTTCACCTTTCCCTGAATCTCTTTTTCCCATTTACAAAAGGAAGTCACAGTAATTGATGATCAAACCAACATTTTGTTCTGATATCCATGATGCCATGATCCTTACTCTCCAGCTTCTGTTCCGAGTTTCTTTCTGTAATCAGTGGGTAACTCATAGTGTCCGTAAAAACACTGGTATGAGTTTTTTGGATATGATTAATTTCAACAAATTCACAGAGCATAGGGATAGGTTTATTTTATAATTTTTAGTACCCACTCTTTGTGAGTTACTGTGGTAAGTGTTGACAGAGTCTGAGCTTCTGAGGTATGAATCTTTAAAAGGAGGTGAAGAAACATGCACATACAACAACAATCTGATTAAAATTTAAAAGTAATTCTCTTGAAGTTCAGAGCAAATATAAATTTTGTCAGAAAGAATGGTTGGCAGCTGGGAGAGAATTAGAATCTACTTCATGGTGTAAGTTTAAAGGAGTAGGGGAATTTTTAATGAGTGGAAAATTTGGAAAAAGGATGCCTTTACTAAAGCACAGTGAAATATTGACAGCGTAACTCAGTTTGTAAAACACAGGGCATTTTTGGGAGAAAGTTCAATTTTCCTAGAATGTACAGTTTGTGTAGAGTGTATCTTGAATGTTGAAGCAGGTAGAGAAAGTGTTTTCTTTATTTGAAAGGAGTTATCATTTTAACGTTTTTACTTTTTATTTTTAGGAGAACAGGTTGTTGAGAGAAAAAAAGGCAAAACATAGAAATGTTGTAATGCTTACTTCTATATCTTTAAGTGGCTCAAATTATTTTATACAAAATAACAAATGAGATGACCTCTTGTGTACAATGTTTTTATTAGAGCTTCTATATGATAGTCCTTCTCTCTACTGGGGAAAAGATGTTTCAGCCTTCAAATTTGTGTTGAAGGCAGCTGACCTCAGTATAGAATACATCAGAACATTTAACCATTCTGGGGACAATAGTCATGGGATGAAGTGAATAGACATCTTTAACTCGCCGTGAATTTCTAGTTTATTTTTTCTGTAGTTAAGCAGATTAGGTATAATCTCTATAAGTGATGCTACAAATTTTCATTATTAAATAGATCTTTCCCATTGTACGAGATGATTTCAAAGTTGTTTGAATTCAAAGATATTCAGTTTGTCCTTTTTCGTCTCTCTTTCTTTTTTCTCTCCTTCCTTCCTTCCTTCCTTCCTTCCTTCCTTCCTTCCTTCCTTCCTTCCTTCCTTCCTTCCTTCCTTCCTTCCTCCCTCCCACGTTGATGTTGTTTTTAAACTGGGTCACAAAACTCATCTTTTGGGGAATCTCCATATTTCCTCTCTGGGGATTTAATAATTTATCACCTTCGCATCATTACACAAATTAACCACAACATAAGTTCTTTCTCTGGGTTACCTTCACAACTGTAAATGGTATAATTGCTTTAGTGGCTTGCACAAGCCATTAATCAGGGACTTTTTAATTGAACGTAAAGTGATAATTTCCTTTCATAAGCAAATTTAGTGTGTGGGACCCAAGGGACAAACTGAAAGATAAAAGTGTTAGTTTTGCTTATTTGGTTGGATTTTGGTAATACTGAAACCTTCAATGATTGCTCAGATTTTCAGAGGAGCTAGAAAAATTAGAGAAAGGTAGTAAATTTTTTTTTTAAATCACACACATAAACAGCATTATTAGAGAAGAATATGCTTCCCCTCTTAATGTGAGTCTTGTGCTGCTGAAAGGTGACAAATTGACAAGTTCAGGGAAAAAGAGTCTCCCATCCAAAGACTGGGTACCAGATTGACAGTGACAGGGCTAAATCCTCCCATCACACCTTCACCAGCTCATCTCAGCCAAGATCAGAAGGGGCTGGCAGCCTCTGAAATGCCTGCTCAGGATTCATTCTGTGACCTGTTTGGCTCCTGGCCTCTCTGCAGAGACCACCAGCAGGGGAGCTAATTACTACCAGTCTGTAACTTGGACCCCTCTTCCCCCAGGATTAGCTGAACGGAGGTCACTTCTTTTATAGCTATCTCATGTCGGGCTGTGAACAGCTATTACCCAGTGAGGACTTGTTCCCAGTAATAATCAGGTAGGGCTTTTCATTAGAGACCTAGAAGTAAAGACTCTATAATGAATCCCTCGAGTCACTGAAGTCCCCACTAGTTTTGCTACAGTTCTAAAACAAGGCTTTTAAAATCTCTGCATTTTTCCCCTCTTTACCGGCTGTATATTTTTGCTTGCTGTCTGGTCTCCATTTCTCTCTGCATAAGCAGTTTTAGGCTTTATTTAAGTGTTGCATTTCCAAGTGTTCATGACTCTGTGCAGGGCTCGCCACACATCACTCATGCCTTATTTTACGGGGTGACTGGGTAATTAGCATCTTTCACAATTAGCCAAGATTTGCTCTGTTAATTTCATTCCCTGATGAAGGTGTTAACTTGGCGTGAAACTGTAATGTGTTGGGTGATTTATTAAGTCTCCACCGATGGGTAGAAATCACATGCCTGCCTTTACTGTTGAGAAAGATAACAGCATTCATTTGTAAGAGATGGTATTTGAAAAGTGATGTTGGTGTGATTGAATGTGTGAATGTATAATGAAGTCAACCCAGATAGCCCCTTTCTGATTAAATTGTATTAAAATTATGTGGCAGTTCCTTGAAAAGAGACTCTCAGAGAAAGAAATATGTGCTCATCTTTAAGAGTAGCTGTCAGTCACAGTATCTATCACTGGGAGCTATGGAGGAAAATGTCATACCTGGTTTTTAAGCAACAAATAGAATACACCATATTGATACAAAGACTTTTTCCTAAACAAGTTGTATATGTAACTTTTAACAACACAAAGGACAAACTTCTTTAAGAAATCCCAAATTAAGCAATTTGGCACATGTACTGTTAGATTTACTATGATGAGTTTCCCTTATCTTATTTCCGCTCTGAGCATAAGTCTTTTCGCATTCAGTATAAGAATTCATAATTAATTAAGAAATACTGACTATACTGAAAGCCAGGCTTCTGACATCCCTGAATAGTACCTGTTGCTTTTCTTGATTTATCCTGTGTTTTCAAAAAAGATATGTTATTTACAAAAAAAGAAAAAGAAAACAAAAGTGAAAATGAAGTTCTTGTACACACGAGAATTTGGAGGACCTAATAACAGGGTAAACTGACATTATTTGCTTCTTGGTGAGATGCACTAGAAAGAATACAGTATTATTTATGTAGTATTCCCGCCCAAAATTACAGATTTAGATATCAGGTACTCATCAGGAAGAAACAACAGAAATTGAGGAATGTTCTGGAAAACATCTCATCCTAAACAATTTTGAAATGTTTTTTTAAAAATATCAGTGTCAAGAAAGACAAAAAATAGTTTAGGAATAATGTCATATTAAAAAAGAATAAAGGTACATGAAAATTAATGCAATGTGTGATCCTATATTGGATCCTTCTTGGGGAATTTTGCTATAAAAGATATTGTGGAGTCCAGTTGGTAAAACCTGTATATGAATTATATGAATTTTATGTTAGATAACAGTACTATATTAGTTTTAGATTTCTTTAATTACATAAGTATACTGTGACTGTGTAACATGTCTTTATGTTCTACCGGGATACATGCTGAAGTATTTACAGATCAAGAGTCATTAGATCTGCAACTCACTCTCAAATGGTTTAGTCAATAGATAAATACATACATACATATATGAAATATGTATCTATTATGTATATATACATTGTACCTCTATTAAAAGAAAGTGAAAGAGAGAAAAAGCATATGTAGCAAACAATTGGTGAATCTAAGGGACGAGTATTTGGGAATTCATTGTGCCCTTCCAATTTTCTGTAGGGTTAATTTTTTTTCAAAATAAAAAGTAAACTGAGATGATGGATACCTCAATTAACCTGATTTGATTAATTTACATTGTATGCCTGCATCAAAATATCACATGTACACTATAAAGATATACAACTATTATGTCCCCATAATTAAAAAAAAACAAATAAAAAGGAAATTTGTGTAAGTGATATGTATGTGACATATATATGTGACATCACATCAGAAAACATACCTCTGATAATTAATTATTCATTCTGAATGGCATCTTTTTTAATTAGTTTCCATTTTTATAAACCCTCAAAGCTCAGATACATTTAATTTTTAGGAATAAAAGAATCACATCCTAAATAATTATCTAATTCAGTATTCTCATGTACTGTCCTAGCCTTTTCTACTTATGTAAAATCACAGAAAACTAGAATATTTAGAAATTGAAAGGATATTGGAAGGATTGAAAAAACACACAGTCTTTTTGCTATTTGTTTCATTATTTATGTCTACATTTTTAGAGAATATATTTATACTACTACCTTTTTATTTAATTGTCAATGTTATTAACTTGAGGATTTAGAACTCTAAAAATAATTTCACCATTCATAACTTTTACTTCTTTTTGTCCTCTCAAAAAAAGTTGTATCATACTTTTCAAAAATCTCACTCTCAATCTCACTCTTCTTGATATCCGTGTATGTTTTACCAGCGGTCTAGGAAAGTGAGCACATGGTAGGCAAAAACTTTGACCAATGGGAGATGAGAGTTGATGAATAAATTCATTCCTCTTTCTTTTCGTTGAGGCACAGTCCTAAGACATAATTAATATGACTTGCTTCAGACTAGTCCCATGACATGGAGAGCTAAGTCTCACTTAGCAATCAATATCCCACTCAGTAATGAGCACTTATATTGTCTCACAAGGATCTAGAACAAAATATTTAGAAACAACAAATTTTTAGTAATGTGTAGAGGAAGGAAAGTCAGAAAAGGAGTTAACAAAGTTTTATTCAGTATCAGGAAGAGAACCAGGAGACAGTAGCATCAAGAAGGGAAGTAAGTTATCTGGATAAAAATTTTAAACTGCTCTATTGTTATGAGAAAGATAATATAAGTGATAAGGATTAGACAAAAACACAGGATTAAGAGAGGTTTTAGAAAACAGGAATACTTTAAATGGGATCATAAGGGGAGAGAAAACAGAAATGACTTTTGAGGTATCAAAAGAGAACTTGGGGATGGGCTTTCTCAGAGGTGGTAGGTTAGCCCCTCACTGTCTAAGACAGGAAGAAAGGCAGTACTAAGAAGGCAGGGATAGAATGCAGCAGCTCTGCAGAATAGCTTATACTTGGTAGACTTTTCTATTTTCTTGCAAAGTGATAGAGGAGCAGCAGTGGGAGTGGGAGAGGTTTGGGCCCCTGAGAAGTGTGGTGAAGCTATGGAGCGCCTATTTGAGCAGGGAGAAAGGAAACTGAGCAGAGATTTGATTGATGGCTACAGGGTGATCAGGGACCAAACATTTTTTTCCCATCAGCAAGCAGCAACAGAGGTGTACAAGACTGAAAGTTGAATCAATTCAAGGTTAGAGATGTTCAGGGTGGATTGGGCAGGAGGATTGAAAATAGTGGTGATAAGAAAGTGCTTGAAATTTATGACTAGTGGTTATAGGACTGCACTGGAAATGAATTGGGTATCTGTGGTATATCTTCCCTTGATGGAAGAGAAAATCTAGGTCTATTATAAACGCATGCACAATCAACATTGACATGATGCCTAGAAGTTAGATATGATCACAGAATATAGATGATATGATGAAAATCAAAACAGTTAAGCCAAACATGTTGTCCATTGTCCATTTCTGAAAATATAAACTACTTTTGAAGCAAGGCGTAATAAGAATCCTATAGAACATTTTGCACTATTTAAAAATGTTTTCATATAATTTTACATATGGAAATATGAAAATTTTTTCTTTGCAGTCTTTTTGACTATAGTGAGAGTGTGTTCATGTGTGTGCTTGTGTGCTTACACACCCATATCCAAACTTCATGATTGTCAGCTGAAGACCCTGTGTTATAATTTGTGCATGGGTCACAGGTTCCTAGCCTGTAGGATTGAGGAAAGACAATTACTGCTGCGAGCCTTCCCTGTGACACCAGACGGAGCTCTGGTTACATCTCTGCCAGTCCTACTGTAGCTGAGAAGCAGGAGGAGTTTCTCATAATTCTTCACAGCTGGAATCTTCTTTCTAGTGTCAGCTTGCTCCTCTGGGCTGTAATTCTTGAGATTGGACTGGAAGGCTGTCTATTCTATTTTGTAAGCTGTTTAATCAGTTGTTGTCTTGGACATAAAGATAATCTGTCCTTGGAAATAATAGATACAGAATTATTGGTCCTTTGATAATTTATTTTGAATCTAATTTTCTTTCTTACTTAAAAATAAAAAGGTCTTATGAATGACTTCCATTATATGTATATAGAAATTTTTTTTTAATATTGAAATAATAAAAATTATTTCAGTAGAATCTCTTTATCTGAAACTTAAGTAACTAAAAACCAAGACAGAATTATACATTTGAAATTTATCAGTTTTTCAAAGTGTGAAAAATTATAGAAAACTGTTGCTTGTTTTTCTAACTTATAGTTTCTTTTTAGTAGAAGAGATCAGGTCTTATGAAATTTTATTTTAAGAGCAATTATGTTAAATATTCACAAACTTGTCCACAAAAAAATCCAGTTATTTTGTTATAAATTATTTGTGTATATTTCATATTTAATAATTTTCCTGCTTTGCATTAACATATCAAGAACATTAAGAAGTGACTTGCTTCCTCTCTCTACATATATAAAACATAGATACATGTATGTTATATATATACATATATAATGTCTATCAATAGATTTAGATAACAGAATAAATATTTTTAATGCACTGTATGACTCAATTTTTTTCCACAAAAATAAATCCAAAGAGAATAAAAGATCTTTGACTTCATTCAGGTCTCGTTTCTAGCCTCAGTTTTTCTACTAGCTGTATGACTTGAAGAAATTATTTAATATGTTCATATCTTATTGCTTCCTCTGAAACATTGACATGCCATTTTAACCAGAAATACAATGGCTCAATTCTTTCTTACAAAGGGCCATTTACTGTCTTCCTATACATTCAAAATTCTCTTCTCAGGTATGTTAATGGTACTTTTAAAAACGTGATGCATTTAATCTTTATTGAAATTCCCTTCCGGGGATGCTGGCTATATACATATTGCCTCTTTGCAAACTAACTGCATTGGTAACCACGACTGTGCTCTCCTAGTCCACTTTCCCCTTTGCTGACTCTCCTTTCCTCCGCCCTGCTTCTGCGTGTCTCCAGGGCACTGCCCCTGGCACAGACGATGAGTTCACCACGTCTTCCTCTTCCATATCTTTATTACCTCTTTATGGATAACTTCCAAATTTTATTTCCATCTATAACCTCTTGCCTGATATACACATCCTATTATAATATTACTCAAGGACCTTCTAATGTGAGAATATATAACATTGAATAATTTATCTAAAGACGATAGCATCATATTCTCTCAAAGGAGGCCCGCCTTTAGATCCTCTACTCTTCTGCACTTAGTCTTATCACTTATCCAATCTCTTTCCAGTGCTGGAAAACATGGAGTTAAATTCAACCCTTTTTTTTTTTTTTTTCCTTTCACCACCTTTATCTAGTGTAACTCCAAATCTTGGTGTATTTTTTGCTAAGAAGTTAGAAAAGTGGATCTGGAACTTGAAGAAAACGCCTAATGGCCCATGGTTGAGGAAGAGAACAAAGAGAAAGAACTGGGTGCTGAACACAATATTCTACAGATCACAAACATCCTTGGGAGAGGTCAACTGGCCTTGGGCATAGTCAGTGAAGAAGAGTAAAAAGCAAAAATAAAAATTGGGGTCATACAATGTCATACTGGTTCAGAGAGAAGAAACAAAGCAATATTGGGAATTTTCAGAAGACTAATCTACTAAGGTTGTGTGAAAAGATTGGAGAAGGGTGTGGTTGTAGTGATCAGGTGTACAGTTAAGAAGACAATGAAGAGAATGGCTATACCCTTTGTTGATGTAAATTACAATAATATATTTTCTGATGTTACATCATCTTTGCATTCCTAGATTTACTGGATGTTGTTTTTTTTTAACTACCTAGCATCTGAACTTCTTTACAATATTTAACTCTCTTACTCTTTTATGAAAATTTATATAAAATGATATTTGCTTGAAATTTTCATAGAATTTAGCTATATTTCACATTGTTCAAGGTGGGAGTAGCTGAATAATTCATTAAGTTGTGCTGAGCCTGCTTGAAACAAAATAGACAAATATTTCTGCTCAAGGAACTTATGTACTAAAGCAAGAAGTTAGCAAATAAATAATAAATATGATACATAGTAAACTATATATTATGTTTGAAGTCTGAGTATCATTGGTGGTGCTGTGGGAATCAGATTTTGTCATAAAATAGGCTGGCCAGTGTAGGCCTAATAGAGAAGCAGAAATCTGAGCAATGATCTGAGGAAGTGAGGGTGTTAGCCAAACATCTGTCTGAGGGGTAAGCTTTCCAGCCAGAAGGAACTTATACAAATTGTGCTGGAGTTGTTCAAGGATTAGCAAGAACCCAGCATGGTTGGGAAAAGAAAAGTAGTGAGGGGGAGAGTATTGGGATTCTGTAATGGAGGCCGTGTTGTGCAGAGTCTTGTAGGCCATTATAAGGACTAGGCTTTTATTTGGAATGGGATAGAGAGCTTCAAAGAGGGTTTGGACAAGGAACTGATAAAGACATTTGTTTAAAGAGAAAGTTTATCCAAGTATAACATGAGTGCAGAAATATGCACAAAGCGTAAGGGCTTACCTCAGTGAATTATCATATTAATAAATTGAACATATCCATATAAGGTCATGTCCTATGACACAGAGGTAAGGAACTAGAAGTTAACAAGCAATCTAGAAGACTCGTCTTACCCTTTCCCAGTTATTACTTGCTTTATATTGCCTGTCAGACAACTGTGTCTTGCCACAACTGAAGTTATTAGGTAAAAGGAATGAAGTCCATATTCTGTGGAATTCTTTACTTATCATACAACTACATCTGGTCCAAGTTTTGCAAGCAGTAGAAACACCTGTCTTTCTATCCAAAGATTTCCTACATGACCTTACATAATAGTGTTGACTTATAGCAAACCCTAATCCCTATAGCTTATATTACTCATATGATACCATTATTGTATTCCTTGGACAATATTAACTTATTTTCTTTACACAATTTAGAATTGTCTTTTGAAATTATATGTGAGGCAATTCATTCTAGTTTAATTATTTCCAAATGCTGGTCCTGCCACCTTTGCACTCCAATAACACACTTATCTTATATTTCTGCCTCTCTAAACTTTTTGCTATACTGCTACCTAATAAGCTTGGAAAATCAGGTTTTATTTTCTTAGCTTCTAGGTATTAGATTTGGGACATATAATTCCACAATAATGATACTATGGAAAACAAAGGTGTTATTATAGGAGGTGTGACTTATTGCCATTCTTCTAGGTCCTTTGAATATGTTTTAGAAAATCTAACAAGTTTTTAATATAATCATTTCCTCAATTTTTTAAAATCAATATTTCTTTTCCATTTTGAACTTCTTAGGGGGAAACACTGCCTGTGTTATTTTATTTTTATTTCACCTTAGCACTTTAAACTGGTGATAATCAATTAGTTCAATATTAGTTTATTAATTGAATGAATTAGTATGCTTAAAGTAAAAAATTCAGATACATGTATACATTTGATATCAGTTATAGTCTCAAATGTAGAATTCTTTTTTCTACTTTCATTTTTAGTAAAGAAATCTTGGATTTTAGAATGACGATTCTTTATAAGATTAAACTTGGCAGCCCTTTATTGAGTGCCTAGTATAGGGGAAGGCACTTGCAACATAATAAAGCAAATAATAGAGTCTATGGTCTCAAATAATTTACTACTCCATCAGGTAGGCAAAACAACTTTGACTTAATAAACGTATGAATAAAATCCTTTGCTCATGATTTTGAAAAGCCTTTGATTATTTGGAGGAATTAGTAGTTAAACAACAAGAAAACCTCTATATTTTTACATACATAAACAATAACAGTGTTTGCAATAATAAATCTAAATCTAAATCCCCAGGCATGCATAGAAACACGTGTCTCAGAATCTTTAAAGATTAAAATGCCTATGTCAGAGCTGTTTCAGAAAGCTATTGTGCAACAACTTTCTTGGAATTATACATTTAAGAATTGGAAAACCTATCCAAGTCAGTTGATTTAAGTCTTTGTTTCATAGATGGGAAAACTGAGAGCCAAATGTTTAAATGGCTCCCCCCTTGCATATGATTACCCATATGGTTTGAGAGAGAATTTCTTAAAAACCAGCTCCTGACTTAATCAAGGTCCCCTATACCCTTTCTATTCTGCTTCATTCCTTCCTCTGTAGAAGAGTTGAGAAAGCACAAAAACTACCTAAGAAGAATCTTAACGCTTTTGCTCCTTTTCTCTTACAAATGCATGAGAGCATACAATCAGCATTTGAACTTTTCTGATTTTCCTGTTTATCCATTCTGTGATGTCTTGCACTAGACACTACTGTATTTTTTTCTGAAGTTATACTTTAGTCTGATTGAGTTTTAGCGTGACCTTGAAGCTATTAAGAGCTTGTTTCTTCCGAGAAGTAGGCAAATATGATTCTGGCAGGCATGGAGAATAATGCACAAGGAAAGGACAAAGATAACTTCTCTAGAGGTTGAGTCCTAAATTATTCTGGTGTAGAAATTCAAAAATGTGTCAAGGCTATTTTAAAGTCACTGAAAAATTTATGGTCTCGTGTCTACTATAGTACAATGTGATATGTAAACACGGTTTAACTGTGTATAAACACAGTTAATCTTTTCATGTAGATTGGGGATGACCCTCCCAAACACACTCATTCCAATTCTTTACCAAGTCCAGCCCAAGGGAGGTAAGTTGCCCTCCAACCTTCCCTGAAGTAAATCTGTTACATATACAAAAAGCCCCACTGCTCCACAGCAGCCTTCACTTCCTTCTGCATTTAAAATATTGATAGCTATCAAGAATTCCAACAAGTCAGAAAGAAAGAGAAAGGGTTGGAAGTGGTGAAGGAAGGGAGCTCAAATTGGGTAGAGGAAAGATACCTGAGTGATATGACCTTGCTCAAAACAATCATCAACATTAAAGAATTCACATCAGTGGAGGGTAGAAGCACTTTAAACTTCCTAGAGTGTGGTAACTACCAGGTAGTAGTAGATGGCAAGAATCTATCTTAATAAGCTTTACTGAATATCCAGAACAATAGGTCACTGGAAAACACAAAAAGTTTCCAAATATGCCAGACTGCAATAATGTAATACATACATACTATACATGCATATATATATATATATGTATATATATATATATATTTAATTTCAAGGAAATAATTCACAAAATATGGATGGGTAGAGTTTATATCTGAAACAGATGCAGTTTTAAGAAAAGATACTATCAGTTTGCTTTAGCTTTGTGCTTTGTTGTGTCTGGAAGAAAAATATTAATGAAAAAGAAAATGCTAGATTTGCCACCCTGGTAAAGTTAGAGTAGTTAGCTGTCCGTAGAAAGAGACAGGATTTTTTTTTTTTTTTTGATTGCAATAATTAGGTTAGACTGCAAAAGCGAACAAAGTAAGTTCAAACAAGAGAGATGTTTTGCCATTAGGTAAACCACACTTGGATTCTTGCATTTGGTTCTGAGAAAGAAAATGAAATACTGTGGGAATCCTGGAGCAATTTCTAGACGGAAGTGCCAGAATGGTATGAGGATGTAAAACCACATCATCTGGTAAAGAAAATGGGAATGTTTAGCAAAAGGCACATAAAATTTGAGAGACTATAGAGATGTCTTCAGACATTTGAAGGTTGGATGTGGGAAATGGAATTAAACTAGTTAAATATGACCTCAAAGTATAGACTCAGGATATAAAAATTATAGGAAAAATGTTTGAGGCTGTCATGAGAATGACAATCTAAAAATCAGCTGTCTAAAACTGGAATTAGTTGCTCTGGGAAGCTGTAAATTTATCATTACTGTGGTTATTCAAGAGCAGGTTGTGTAACTACTTGGTGGGAATATGTTAGAAAGAATTCAAGCATCAAATGGGGATATGGACTTAAAAAACACAGCATAATATCTTTTAATCTTAAATGCTATTTGGAAAATGAGAGCTTGAGCTCTGGATCATTAACTCCCTACAAAGAATTGTCTATTTCTGATTAATCTATTTATATGCCAAAGTCCAAAGAACATGAAAGATGCATTTTGTACAGCCATTGAATTAAGCATACTGGAACACCTGGATCTCTTAAATAAATTTTATGGTTAGTTTTAGAGCCATTTGTTATGAACAAATTTAGACAATATTTGGCTCTTCTTTCTAAGCTTGTGTGTGTGTGTGTGTATGCATGTGTACGCATGTGTGTGTGATAGAAACATCCAATTCACATTCTACCAGGTGGTATGCATATACAAAGATTTATAGACATAGTTTCTTAACTCAATGAGTTTATCTTATTCCTCTTGCCTTATTTCTTTTTATTTCTCTTCTTTCTCTCTCTATATATTACTTTACTCCAAACATTGAAACATGGATTTCCGTCTAAGCTTTACCATTTATTACTTATATGATCTTGGTCAAATTACTAATCTTACTAAGCTTTAGTTTCCATATTTGTGGAAGATAATAATAGAATAAACTTTATAGTGAGGACTAAATGAGATTATAGACATAGCTCTTGGTATAGTAAGTATTCATCCTATACTAGGTATTACATTAGTTCTCAAAGTCACTCTTACTTCGACATGTAGAATCTTTCATTAAACGCTTTTACTATTAAGTCCATTAGAACCCCTAACAAACCATTACTCTCTGCTATATTGCCACTGCCCAATGTGTTCTGTGGTGGTATTACTTTGTTTTGAGAAAGGATGGGCTTCCCACTTCAGTTTAAACCTCAACATGTCCTTACCTCCACTCTCACTTGTTCTTTCACAGGAAGATGGGAGAATCTGTTCTGTAATGTCATAGAATTTTAGGTCTGCTCAACTTTTTGGGTCTGGTAAAGACTTTATCTAGGCAACCCACTTATTTTGGAGATGAAGAGCCTGGGATACAGAGACAGAATTTGACATCTTTAATATAATTGAGCAACTAGTTAATAGTAAAGTGCTTTTTCTGCTGTATAGTAATCCCACATCCCAAACTCCAAACAGTTGTGAGTGAGATTAAGAGCATGCAGACAAAAGAAAGATAGTTAGAATTTGACTTGTAGCCCTCAGCGGAGTACAGGACAATACTCTGGGTTTTAAAGAAGAAAAAAGTTAAGAAGAAACTAATATATTTTGAGTATCTATTAAGTTCCAAGCATTAAGAGAGTTTCTTTACATACATACAGTGGACTATTTAATCTTCAATAACAAAATGAAAACATATGAAAAAAACTAAAAAAATATGAAAAAACCTATTATCTTCATTTATCAATTGAGAAATTGAGACTCAAAGAGATTGTATTGTTTGGCAGAAGTTAAATATGCCGTCAATAAGTAATAGTGCCAAATTTTAACCCATGTTTTTATGACTGTAAATCTGTGTTATTTTATTGGTTTTATGGCAATGCTCACTCTTCCCAATCTTGGCCAATATATAATACTAATTCTGTCAA
This sequence comes from Lemur catta, assembly GCF_020740605.2. Lineage (NCBI taxonomy): Eukaryota > Metazoa > Chordata > Mammalia > Primates > Lemuridae > Lemur > Lemur catta. Next base: position 57,570,244 of record NC_059129.1, read on the forward strand.
GCAACTAAGTTCTCTTCTCCTAGAAATGTTCAAGGAACTAGATGAGGGTTGGTTGTTAATTACCAAGGCTCATATAAGGTGAATTTAGGAAAGCCTAAAGTTGAAATACAGTCATAGCTAGAATCATGTGTCAAAAATAGACTAAGGCTGGAATGAAGGAGATTCCCTTGGGATTGGAATTCAGACTGGTATTCATGACTTCACTATAAAGTCAAATTAAATGAACTTGTCATACGAAGTTGCATTTGATAGTCAACTTCCAATGTGGTACTTAGACAGATTTCTAGAATTCTAAATAGATTCCTGAACAACACTAGACACCTGGTATGAGTAAGCCAGGTTTTCACTTGGTGGAGGCAGGAAGGACTATTGCACAACCTGGAAGTAATCTGGACTACTTTCTCTTACTTTCCACAGAACAGCCATCCTCAGTTTCTGTATGTTCTACCACCCACATACAGCTCAGATTCGTCCAGTTCTTATCTCCATGGAAGGAATCTTCTTTCAGTGTCACCTCTCATCTCTATTACTCCAACAGCCTCTTAATTTGTCTAGAAGTACATACCTTTGATCCCTTCTATGCTTCCATTCTCCACACAGTAATCAGAGTCTTGTTTGACTTCCTTTTTTTCCACCCTTATAGGAAATTCTTAGGTTGGTCATTCATGACCTTGGCTCACTTAAACTTCCACCTTCAGCTTTTTTCTGTACCATCCTTGCTTTCCTCAATATGATTTGGCTCTTTTCTGCTTCAGGACCTTTACATATTTACCTGCTCCATTCACCTGAAATATCCTCCACTATCCTCCCCAACCTACCCTCCTCCTACACTATATACACACCTTCTTACATATCTTTTCCTCATTCCTCATATCCTAGTTTAAATGCCATTTTTGTTCAATGCAGTTATTTCAGAACACATTGCCTCAGTAAAAGGTCAGAGCCTAGATTTATGTTATTTTAGCACCTATCATACTAATAAATATATGTTTAGTGGTTACAGCCCTCCTGGGACCTTTTTTCCTCCCATTCAGCATAGTAGTGGCACTTAGTGCCCAGCACAGATGCTGACATATGGTGACTGATTTGGTTCTTGTCGACTTTTTCTTTAACTTGGGTTGGGACTAGCCTGAATGGCAGACATTATTGTCAGCATTTTTCATGGACGTGTGGCAGGCAGGGTGAACAGTGAGAGCTTGATCTAGGCAGTGTCAGCAGAAATGGAAAGAGCATTTTCAAGAACTATTTATGAACTGGAACACATGTACTTACAGAGGGAGAAGATGAGAGGGTAGGCCTGTCTTTTTGGTGCAATGTGATGCTCACAATGGTCATAGGCAATATAGAAATCAGTATATGGGGGGTGGGGAAAGAGAATTATGTTGACATTATGTTGACAGTGTCTAGTTTACGGAATCTGTAGAATTTTCATAAGAGGTATCCAATAAGTCTATTTGCATCTTGAATGGAAGCAAGAAGTGAAGGGTAGAGCTATAGATTTGAGATTCATCACATTTGATTTAATTAGTGGTTGCAGACATGATTGCTCAAATCATTATGTAGAAAAAGTAGACAGAGCATATACTCCTGGGAAACCTAGATGTGTTCATTCTTCTATCATGACAAACCAGGCCTACGATGTTAATTGTGCTTGGAAATAAAATGGGTAGGAAACAAGAAGGAATTAGTTTTTGAAAATTTTTAAACAATTTTTATCATTATTACTACATTTGCCTTAAAATTTAGCTTTGTAGAAGCATTTTGAATTTAAAGATTTATATATATAAACACAGCTACTGTAGTAGTTTATATTTTTGCCTTACTGTTCTTTCTTCCTTCTTAAGAAGAGGCAGAAAGATAATGACTTGGAGAGTACCTTGTACCCTGTAGTTAAAATTGTGTAGCTTTGAGTTTTATAACTAAGTTACCTTGCCCTTTGTATATAACCCATAAACTTTTTATTATCATGTCAAGTTTTCTAATGCTTTTGGGTCAACTTAACAGCTCGTACTAGTGCTAGCTTACCTCCTTACCAGAATATAGACAAGAAACTCAGCAGAAACTGAAAGGTTGAATTATCCCAGGGATATTTCCTTGCCTTAGGAAATCTTTTTTGAGATTTTTAAAATCCCATCCATATTTGAAGATATTTTACTCTCTTTCATCTTTCTACAGGTGAATTGGTTTCTTATTATTACAATGTGACCTCTGCACAGATGCACACTATTTATAAAGGAGCAGGTTTGGAACTTTAAACAATTGTAGTATTATTGACATAATTATAGTAATAATGATGATCATTATTTTTAGCATTATAGATACTGCATATGAATTTTACTTGAATTATCTCATATTTAACCCTCATATTAACCATGTCAAACATGCTGTGAGTACTATTCTTATTTTATAGATGAGGGTGTTGAGGCTTAGAGAGCTGGTGATGATTTTTGTTCAAATCCCATAGCTAAGAACATAGTGAAGATGGAATTCAAGCCCAGGCTATCTGACTATAAAATATAAAGAATTCATCACTATTAATCTTCCCCCACCTGTCTGACTTAACCCAGAGAATCCTCTAGTTTCTTAATCACCACTTCACAAAACTTTTGGAAACAAAATGAAAAGTACTGGCTCCTCAATCAATGCTTAAGTCATCAACGTATGCGCACAGGGGCCGATCACTGTTGGTGTAATTTCACTCATTAAAATGCTGAGAATGAATATATACTTCAATGACTGTGCATGTCTAATGACAATACTCATATTTAAAGACTTGTCAAGTTTGGAAAACCCCTCTGTAATAATTTTCTGTTTTATAATTTTCTTTTTATAATATTTAAATCTCTGCTCTTGGAAGGGAAATTTTTGTTTTCCTTTTGCCAGTAAATACTTATAAAATAGCTTAAAAATACTAAGAATGTACATACTCTGGGATCAGAAAAATGTGAATATTGTTCTTTTGCCTTTCACAATAAGCTTGTTCACTTTCAGACTTGGTTGCACTTTGCACGTAGAAAAGGTATGGAAGGAGCAGGACAATAATATTCACATTATGAACATCTGAGTCTGTTCATGTCCTTGCTGAGGAAGGAACCATATCCTCTGCGGATAGAAAATGGCTGCAAAGGAGAGTTGAATCACTGTTAGTGATGTTGGGTCTGGATATTTATCTGGCATTTGGGGTTTGGAGCAAATGTTACATTTATATTTTCTTCCATTCTTTTTCCCTTTCAAAATATGTTTCCTTCTCTCTTGCCTTTATTTCTCTCATAAATTTTACCAAGAAATCATTATGAAAGAGACACTCTCTTAAGTATTGAGAAGATAAAAGTATGTAAGAAAAGCTGCGTCTTCACCTTCATGAAGCTTATAGCCTAATGGAAAACACAAGTATACAGATACCTAAGTGGGCAAGTACAATTCTGAGTGATAAAGTGAAATGATGTTATATAATAATTAAGAAAGTCACTTGGCACGGGATTGGCGGGGAAGGATGCACAGTTTTCTCATAGGTGATGGTTTCTAAGATAAGACTTGAAGGATTAGTTATCCAGGTGAAGAAGAGGTAGAATGCCCTAGGGAGATGAAAACTGCATATGCAAAGAGTTGGGAGCAAGTGAGAACACATAACTATGAAAGAAATTGAGTGTAAGTATAACTGAGTATGACTGTGAGGTGGGCAGTAGACTTTTTGAGCCTGGCTGTGGGGTCGGCACTATGTCTTGAGAACAACTGAGAACTTGTAAAAGGTTTTAAGAAAGATTTTTAGAATTTCTCTTGTATACTGTTAGTTCTCAAATTGGCCAAATCCACATAAAAATCAAATAGTCTATGGCTTTACTTTTGTAAACTAGAAAGTATTGATAAAAAGAAGCAGAACAATGAGCTCTTTTCTCTCTCATTCTATAAAAAGGATATCTACTTATTTGCATACTTCCAAGTTAACACCGAAAAGTGGAAACATAATCTAGTAGCATAACATGTGAGTTTCTTTTGGAGTTGTACTAGTATTTTTGTTATTTAATATCTGGAGCATCGTTTGAGAATAAACCATTTGCTGGGTGTATTAAACTTGGTCTGCTATCCCCCTTAGATCAGGTCTTTATTTCTGTAACCTGATCATTGCAATAACCTACCAGCATCTGTGCCCGTGCCCCGTAAGCATGCTCTGCTGTGGCTCCTGACTTGATTTATTTGCCTATATGCTAGTCTTCCTCATTACCCTGTGGACAATAAGAAAGCAATTAAAGTTCCTTTCTCAATTTCTTTCATTATATGAAAGGCTCATATATTTACTATCTAATATGAATGATTTTCAGACTTAAGAGCAGCTAACATTGAGCTGCCAGAGTTAATTTAATCCCAGGAATTATCAAGAAAGATGACCCGATTGTCAGTCTGTACTTCAAGTCCCAGTTCTGAGAGCTGGAGTTCACCTTGCCCAAGAACAGTCTTTAATGCTTGAAGGGATTTCCCTCCCACTTCTGTCTTCTCTGCTTCTCATGTACAAAAGATCCAAGAGGGAAACATCCACAATGAGATTCTTTATGACTAAAGGTGTAGTCAGATAAAAAATACCCTCCTGGGCAGGGGAGTCCAAAACATCTGAATGGGACTCAAAGTCTAACCTTGTTCTTTGTTCCCATGGCCTGTCGAGTGAGGCTGTGGTTATATTTCCTTCTGAACCCCAAGAAAGTCTCTGATTCATCATTGCCCCTGACTCTCAAACTGAGAGTTTTTCACAGTGCTGTTCGATTCTGTGGTAGCTGCCCAACTTTTCAACTTTTCACCTTTATAAATAATATAGAATGATCAGAAATTTTAAAAGTTCACTTTTATAGTTAGAAAATAGAAGCTACATGACCCTTGTTTCTTTTTAACTTGGCTAGCAGAAAGTTTGATAGCACATTTTGACGCTCAATTGCAGTTTTACATTTTTTTTTTTTTTTTTTGAGACAGAGTCTCACTCTTGTCGGGTTAGAGTGCCGTGGCGTCAGCTTGGCTCACAGCAACCTCAAACTCCTGGGCTCAAGCAATCCTCCTGCCTCAGCCTCCTGAGTAGCTGGGACTACAGGCATGTGCCACCATGCCCGGCTAATTTTTTTCTATATATTTTTAGTTGTCCAGCTAATTTCTTTCTATTTTTAGTAGAGATGGGGTCTTGCTCTTTCTCAGGCTGGTTTCGAACCCCTGACCTCAAGCAATCCTCCCACCTCAGCCTCCCAGAGTGCTAGGATCACAGGTGTGAGCCACTGCACCCTGCCAGTTTTACATTTTTTAAATGGAAGTTGTACTGTGATAAAATGGAAACTGGGAGACATAAAAAGTTAAGAGAATTAGGGATTATATGCCTATTCTCCAAAGGTGGTGAAAACTAAGGAATTACTGAATCAGTATTCATGTTGAAGATGGACTCAGATAACTTCTGGCTCCTCCTCCTTCTAAGTGTGGTGAATGATTTCCATTAATTCTGATCATTTCATTTGCTAAGAATAGTAGTCCCTGATCTATAAAGATTCCAGCATTTCTAACTTCCGACTTGTCAACCTGGTCATTTAATCATTTAATACATTGAAAAATTGGAGGTTTGGCAAAGTCAATGTATCTTGCCCTGTTTCATTTATTTATCTTATGTCCATAATTGTGGTCTATGAATGAGTTTCTGTGGGATATAATAGCAATTTTGTTATTTTGTTTTTCTTTTTTTTAAGACGAATCATTGACATTGAATGCTGTTCAAGATAGAACAGCCATGGGTAGCAAAAGGATCCTTGGGACCTTCTGAAAGAGAAAAAGCTGAAATCTCAATACCTTTGCATTTGAGGGTCAGATTTATCAAAACTTCTTAGAGTTTCTACTAGCAATGGACAAAAATCAGACACCTCCAAAATAAAATTTTAGTTGGGGTGAAGAACGATGGGACTACCTGATTAAAGCAGAAGAATCACTGCCAGTTGTATCACTTTTGTCACGAATGGCACTGATAACACTCTTCAGCAGCTGTCCTAGGGTTAAGCAGATGATCTATTAATCAGCTATCACTAATAACCACTATGACAACACATTTCTGGCTCTACAGCAAGGTGACGAGTTTCTTAAGTGATGGCTTTTTCCAGCCTCCTGGTAATGTGCCCAGGTTCTGACTTCAGAGGAAGAATAAATAGAGCTAGCTTGTCTGATTGGTCAAACAAGACTGACAGTGTTGATGAACTTTAGTGGCTATAACCTATTTTATAATGCAGATTAGGCAAGCCACTTTTTTTTTTTTTTCTTACTATCCTGTGTCCCAGCAACTGTGGTATTAAGAGGTATTGAGCTTATGGACATTTTATAAAACCATCTATGACAATGGTACCCAATTTGTTTGTTAGGATCCAGTAGGAAGCTGATTGGAAGTGGTTGGTGAGTGCAAATGCACAAAAACATAGTCTATAGATTAAATAAATAATAAGTCCACTATACATATCTCTCTACCTTCATACATACATAACTGTCTATATGCATACACATATGTATGAGTGTGTATGTGTGTTTGTGTGCATGTGTAGATCACTTTCTGGTCATACTATAGTTCCCTAAACTCTTTAGATCCTGTAATGGCAATTACTTTTCTATGAAAGAACTATAAAATTTTGTGTAAAATATGATCTTTATTCATGAAAGGTTTGGGAGTTAATACTCGATGCTACAGGAGAGTGAGTTTTTCCTTCTATAGATTATAAACTCAATCAAAGAAAAAATTGGTTTGAAAACTAATTATACAAGCTTGAGGAGTTATGCCTTTTCTATATCTTTATAAAATTCTCAGTTGCTAGAATTAATCTGGAAAGTTTTTAGTAAGAAAAGATGAGAAAAGAGAAAAGAAATAAAGATGTAAGCATTTATTACTTGATTGCCAAATCAATCTAATTAAAAGTTTGTCTCATAGCCTTATTAACCTGTGCTAATTGTCAAATGAGGACAAACAGGCAATCAAATCTCCATGGTTGCCTATTTTCATTGTCTTATGCCTGCTTTTTAGTTTCAGATATGGCTTCTTTTTTCGACTCAGTATTTACCTTGCCTTCTCTCTCCAGCTCCCTGTAATGATTTCAAAGCAAGGAAGTGCTTAGACTTGTTTGTTGTGTTCAGTATAGACAGAGCTCAATTTGTATTTTAGTATAACTTATTCATTAGCTATACGACCTCATAAACTCTCTAAATATTATTTAACAAATCAAGTTAATTTAATACATATTTCTACAGTGTTTGGTCTGCAAAACTAGAACTCTGGAAATTTGTTTCTAGGGTCTGTGCCTCAAAATATGTGCCTTTGCTTAGTTACCTTATATATTTCATGCACATTGTCTTACCTTGTAGAAATTTTAGGAGAATCGCAAACGTTTTTACATCTCAAAGTGTTTCAAAACCCATACATTAGTATATGCCAGGAATGCAATGTGACTATTAATAAAGTCCCTAATGATTTTAGTGATTGAATGATTTTTGTACTGATCACACTGAATTCTATGTGTCCTGTTCTCTAGGTATTAGCTATGGGATCCCTACATTTTTCATCAGACCCCTCGAGTTTGAGTTTCCTGTTTCAGTTGTCATATACCTATGCCTTATTTTCGGATATGGTTTTTAAAATTTCTTGTTCAAGAGAACAAATATAAAAAACTGAAGGGTTAAACTGATGCTACAGCTTTCTGCTTGCAGTTAATAATGTCTGCTGATCCATGACCTGATGAAAATCCTATTTGTTCTTTTTCTTTGGTCTCTCTCAACTCCTTCATTTGGAGATATGTTGCTATCAGTTTGGATATTTTTGAATTGAAGACTCCTGGTGATAATAAATCCTCTGTGTCATTTAGCTTTCTTCTGCCAATGAGTAAATAATTGATATCCAAAATAATGAGATCTTTCCACAGAGCCGCACTCTATGCTGGATGTCTCCCACTATTGTCATATCGTTAGGAGAGAATCTAGTTCCTCAAATGATGCCACGAAATCAAGAGAACAACACAGATTGGACATGAGTGATTGGTAATTCAGTTTCATTTATTACTAAATTCATTGTGTTTTATTTTAAGGGATGCTGATTTTTATTTCGAACTTCTACATACAACAGTTAGCATTTAGCTTTGTGCAGAAACCAATCGGCTTTTCAAAATCATGGCACTCTTGTCTACATTTGCCTTTGATGATAAAGCAACTATAGGTGTCTTTCATGGCACATTTCACTGTTAAAAGGAAAAATAAAAACACATAAACCATTGAGTCAATATATATGTCTTAAAAGCCCCAACTTGGGATAAATCAGTTGTTGATGTGAAAATAAATATATCATCTGCATACTGGGGGAGGGATTTGGGAAGACATTTGTTTTGCTATTTGTCTGGTGATGATAGTTTTGTGACATTTTTGGTTTCATTGTCAGTTTTCTCCCCAACCTATGACCAGGTCCACTAGTTGTTATAACTTAGTTTTCCGTAGTAATTTCTAAATAGAAATTGTTAGATCCAGAGTGTCTCTGAAATGGGCACCATATATATCTAAGTCTACTTACCTACCTAACTTGCTTTTTAAAAATAACTTTAGTGAGGTACAATTAATATACAAGCAAATTCACGTATTTAATGTGTATAACTTGGTCAGTTTAGGCATATGCAAACAATGATAATTCCATCATTACACTCAAGGCAATAGACATATCCAAAACTTCCTAAAGGCTTTTTTCTCTAATTTCAAAAGAAATTAAAAATTTAACAATTTTGGCTTTAGGATTCAAAATGGGAAAATCAATTAATGTTGCTTAAATTTCTATCTTGCTTGAATATTTTTAGGCATCTTTTTTATGAGAAGAATTAACAGAACCCTAGCAGACACTGGGATAAGAAGGGTCTTTGAATGTGGGCAAAGATTTGAGTCTAGGCAGGGAAGGCCATGCTGATGGGAGTACTAGTGTTGTCATGTATGACCATCCTTAGCCACACAGAGAAGAAGGGGTGACACTGGTCAGCATCTCCTCATGTTTTCCTCTTTCAGAGGCTTCTCTATTGTAGAGTATGCAAGCCTGCATTATCATAGTATATGCCAACTGATGAACTTATCCACCTCATGGGTATAAGATTTAACATTTCATCTTCTCAAGAAATGTTTGCATTTTTAAAAAGATCACCTAGGGAGGGAGACTCCCAAAATAAAAGCATTAAATATAATGATGAATTATCAAACATAAGCAGAGAAGATATGTGGACAATGTTCTTTTCTTTTACCCTAGGATATCAACATAGAGGATCCCAACATACAGAATCCAATGGAGATGAGGTTGATGGTATTGAAAATCCAATTGTTCATGCCTCTGCTTTCAGTGAGGTTATGTTAGCATAAAATTGCTCTGTTATTTTTGGCAACTGGGCATTTTAGGAAAACAATTAAACCCATATTATATTGAAATTTTTGCCACATATTTTAGGCCAAGTGATACTCCTTTTTCCCCGTACAAATTAATGATGCCTCTTTATTTGTATTATCTGGAGAGATGCTGTTTATTGCCTTTGATGCCAGAGGGAAAAGACATTATCTCACCAGCTTAAAAATGCATCCTCAAATTACACTGTCTTACATGAGGGGTGTGAAGCATGTATTTTGACTTAATTGGAATTTACAGATAACAGAAGATGACAGCTGTCAAGCACCAGTATGAGAAGAAGAATAGCATTATTTAAGTGGGAATTCTAAATTAGCATTTTTCCACTAGTAACAGAAACAACAAATAGCTTCTCTCTAGATAACAGCTATTGTATCATATAAAAATTCATATTTATTCACAAGAAAGAATTGAAAATTCTTCAAGTTTTAGTTTAAACCATGCACATACATTCACAGTGTCTCTTGGGTTTCTGAAAATACTGAAAATGTTATGAAGGTTTTTACATTTTTTTATCGAAAACAAGTGATATGAAGGACACGTGTAAATCATGACAATATAATTGGAGCTAATATTTTATTATCCAAATGTGGTTTTGCTAAATACTAGTCTTCTCTATTTTAAGATCACCATTGTTCTGTTTTAGTAAAAACAAACCCTGATTTTAATTGAATTTTTCCTGAGTTTAGAATGGTGTAATGTAAAATAACCCTCATAATTATTATCGTAATTATTATCAATTATTGTCATTGATTCATTGATTAATTGATTAATAATCCTGCAGAGAGTAAACTACTCAGGTTCTAGACCACTCCAAAATCATAAGGTCCTAGAATTACAATTTTTTTGTTTTATTTTTTTAAGATTGGAATTATTTTCTTGGGTGTGTGTGAAGTGATTGTTTGTGGTGTCCTTCCTTACACACAAAGAGATACTTTTCCTATCTCAAGTAGACTGAAATATGTCCAAACAGCTCTTTGCATGATCTCCATCAAGATGCTTCCCTTTGGCATTGATCTAACCTAAGAGTAATGAGTACAGTGAAAGTTTACAAAGGGTGGTACATGGTCTAAGTATGTGAAGTCCAACATGGTAAATATTGTCTCCAGTGTCTCTTTCTTTCTCTATGAGGTGTCTAGAGGTCACTTGCTTTCTAAGATGTTTCAATACAATGTATAAGTAATCATGATACTATTTAAGAAGAACCTAATATGTGTTATATTTTATATTAGGCATTTTGCATATTTATATATCATTAATCCTCATAATAACACTATGAAGTAGACTTAATTACCATATTTAATTCACAAATGAGGAAATTGATGCTGAAGGAGTTTAGATAAGATGATTGACTTATACAGCCAAGAACCCAGGTATTAGTAACTCAAAAGGTCATACTCATTTCATTATCTGATGAATATTAATTGCTATGTTGTTGGAACTGAGGTAATAGAGCCATTAAAATGCTTTCAATCACAAATCAGTTGAAACCATTTTAGGATAAGTATTCTGAAAGTAAACCACGCAGCACGATATAGCCAAGTATGTCACTGAGTGAGTGGAAAACCCATTGTTACTTTACTATTAATACACAGTGCCCATCATTTCTCAAGGATCTAGATGATTATACTTTAATATCTTTTCTAATTTGTTAATCTGGACAACCAGCCCATAATCATTTGATCAAGTCCTTAAATTGTCTCCCACAGTATTATAACTCACTAAGAGCCTTATTTTTTTAGTAAAAATCACAAATTCTTTATGTGTGATTTGCTCTTGGGACAAACCAACAAACTACACTCTTAGCGATTCAGTCATTCTTTTATCTCCAGTTGACATCAGTCAAGATTTAACTCTCCACAAATATATTTCACCCTCTCAATTAACATTTTCATTTTACCTGGTGACAATGGGGCCAGAGAGAAAAATAAAACAAGGAGAAAAGCAGGCATCTTCATGATTGAAGAGATTCAGCCAAATCAGCAGCTCTGGAATCTTTGAATAAGAGAAAGGTAGAAAACATATCTTTTTATATTTCTCTCCCAGCTGTGATATGAATTTCGTCATGTTTATCAAAAGTTAACACTCCTGTTTAGGAGTGCCTGGGGCAAAAGTGCTGGACATTCTTTTTTGTTTTTAATCTTGGGAATATAAAAGGATTATGATATTCCCAGAAGATTATTATTTTTTTAACTACTAGTTGTCTAAGAAATGCCATGCCATTGGGAATTCCTACACGAGGTCTGAGGACTATAAACACGAGAACTTAATCTTTGCTTTTGCTTTTTTTTTTTTTTCTCGCTTCTTTACAGCTATGCCAAGTAAACAAACTACTGAATTTAAAAAGCAGTAGAAATTCTTGTCTCCTAATTTATTACTCTAGTCACTAGACCATATTTCTTTCTGTGATCTTTGGCTATTACCAAAACCTTCATTGTTACTGAAATAAATAATTTTTTGCTGCATATTACGTGCAAGGTGGACATTAGAGACACTGAGGTAGAAAAGTTTTTCACAATGAATACACACATCACACACACATACGCAGGCAGATAAAAATGCTATATTTGTAAGATGCCAAATGACGACCCTAGGAATAAGTAGTAAGTCATTTTAATAAGAGAATGATTTATTTGGATGTTGTCTATAAGGGAATAATTTGGTTGTAGTTATAAAAAGGGGATGTGTGGCAAAAGATACAAGTCATATTTTACTTTGTTTTGCTTTGTCTATTCTGTTTTAAAAATCTGAAAGTAACAGGATTATTAGGAGTGGTGGTTACCGTAGTCATTAAAGAGAAGTTACAATAAAATGCCCAATTCATAGGCATTATGTTTCTCTGCTTTTAGGGGGTATAAAGAAAATTCCTCTATTTAAGATAAACATGTAATAAACCTCACTATGCTTAATTTCTAAACTTAGCAACCTTGAAACATTAGAAATTATTCAGTGACTGTTATGTAGGAAACTTGAATTCCTAGGACCAGTCTCTGGAACAGATTTGCAAAAGTGGAATCCTTCTGACCTATCCTTACACTGTAATATACCTCAGAGTAGGTTCAAACTCTTGGTGATTATTGAAAGTGAAGGTGCAGAGTCTCAAATTGGACTCAGTCCAGAGTGTTACTGAAGCTTTGGTGCCCACATCAAGCCTAGAGTTTTCATGACATATTTATAATTCTCAGCATACTAGTTATTGCAAAGGCTTATGCTGCCTGGGGGATTATGGAAACAAACACAAAACAAATTAGCATGGAATCAATAAAAATCCTGTCAATTTTGACATGTTCTCCTACTGTAGGCTTCTTTCATGGACCATAGCCTCTTAGATATTTGGGAAGAGTGACTGTCTAAGAGTCCTGGTGTTTGAGTTATTTTCCATTTGCTACTCACTTGCTAAGAGACATTTTGGTGAATTCATCTATATGGCCTTCACATTCCTTATCATTCAATAGCAAGAGCTAACACTTGTTGATAATTTACTATGTATTAGGCACATTTCTGAACACTTACGTGTACTAACTCATTTACTTCTCACAACATCCTTTGAGGTAGGTGCTATTATTACTTCCTATTTATAGAGCTGAAAATTGAGACATAAAGATATTAAGTAATTTGTCTAATCTGATACAACTAATAAGTGGTAGTGAGGGGAACTGAACCCATGATGTCTGATACCAGCGTCCCATCTCTTAACCACCTTGTCTACTGTAGAATGAGAAATGCAATTAAATTATCTTGATGTCTCCTCATCAAAAAGTTCTTTTGCATGTGACATTATTATTATGAAATAAGATAGATAATCATGATAACATGGTTTTAAAAGTAATTTTAGAATTTTTAGAATAAATTTGTTGAGCTCGTTGAATAGTTTAAGTAATCGTATCTCATGTCACTTAAGCTGGTATTAATAAGGTAAAAGATTTCCACTCATCTAAGCATTTAATTACCAGTCAAACGTGGTGAACAAAAAGTACAATAAAAAAGTACCTGTATTTTTCAAAAGAGGAAACATTACTTTAAGAACCCAAGAAAGTGAGACTCTGTAATATCAGAGTTGCAGGATTGATTTCTGATAGTAGATGCCAGATACAATAAAAGGCCTCTTCTAACGATGAAGTGAACTAAAATACAGCTCATAGAATGATGTACCTTATCAGTTCTCATAGCATACTATGAAGTTATAGTAATAAAAATAACTAATGAAAATAAGATAGTATTTATTAAAAATGTAAATAATATAGGTAATTGACAGACCCACATAAATATTCGTAAGTTTAATTTTTATAACTGCTGCATCTCAAATCAATATAGAGAATGTGGCATATTTACAAATGATGTTAGTATGAGCAATCTATCAGAAAAATAAATGGGTAGAATCTCATGTATTCTAACATACACTGAATTAATTCCAATGAAATTATTTATATAATGTTAAAATAATAAAGTGTGGAGGAATGTATATATGTATGTCTATACATATATGTTCATATAAAATACATTGCAAAGTATATCTTTATAAGCAAGAGAAATGCTTTAGAAGGCACATAAAAGGTGATACAATTTAATTATGTACAAATTTATAATTTCTTTATGATTGAAAACAAGAGAAGTTTGAATTAAATATTTGCAACATATAACAGCCAAAGAGTTGATATAAAAATATACATAAAGACTACATGCAAAATTATTTTAAAATATGAACAGCCCTAAAGAAAATTAAGTAATGGTTATGAAAAAGCAAAATCAGAAGACAGAAAATACAAAAATCCAAATAATCCAAAATATTTAACTCCCTGGGAATTAGGAAAATACAAATGAATACAACTATAAATTTTTTTCATGATCATGTGTTGCATTTTTTTTTCATTAATTATATAGCGATCAACATTGAGGGCCCATTGTGGGAAAACAGGCAAGACAGTCTAACAGTGTAGAAACATTAAAAATTCACGTATACTTTGACCCAGCAGTTTCACATTCCTTCTGCAGATAGTGTGCTTAAAACTGTGCGCAAAGTTGTATGTACACAGATACCTAATGCAGTGTTGTGAAACTTGGAAAAATCCAAGCAAGCATGGCTAAAGGCATGGTTAAAATAAACCTAGGATGGCTTCATGCCATGATAAACTGTGAAGCCACTGAAAAAATGAATGTATGTGTGTGAGGAGAGAGAGAGAGGGAGAGAGAGAGGAAAAGAGAGAATCATTCATGTTATTATTGTCAGTAGTTTGTGAACCTGCCATATCAAAGGAAATTGAGGCTTTTTGTAATTTTCTGTGAGTATCTTTGTATCCCTAATATGCCCATGTATGAGGAAATATTTAGCACTACCTCTTGGCCACCTTTGTGTTTCCTGTTTCCAGTCTTTCTACATACATGTTTACTTTCTAGGAAGCTCAAATGTAATGTGGGAAAACAAAGGGGAAAGTATAAAAAAGGTATTCCTTGCTCTTCTTACTCTCAGATCTCATATGCTCCCCAGCAAATAGTGATTGCACAGCATGTAAGAAAAAAATAGGGAAAATTACCATCTGAAAGTTGAAATATTCAGATATAGTGAAGATACTTACAAACGTAGCAGCTAACACCTTTCTTCTGACATAATTCATTGCATTACAACGCAGTACCATGCAGATTCTATTAAGGACAGATCCTGCCCTGGATCCCGCTTCCTCATCTCCTCTGCACTTTGAAGTGCTTTCCTAGACTTTTTTCAAAGTTCTGTTCTGCTGTCTTGGACTTGCTTGGGCTGGCAGAGCTATCTGAGTGAGGAGCCTCAGGCACCGACTGGACCTGAGTAGGTCCCGGTGCTGTTTCTTTCCCTGAGGCGGTCTTCCGACCATCTAGCCTCCTACACAATGCCTTCTGCTGGCCGACCAGATGTCGCTCTGTGATTCATGTCTAAAGGGACAGACACTACAGCTAGGCCCCTGGTGGGCAGGAAGCCTGCTGGGTGGATCACTTCTGCCAGTTGCCAAAATTTTTCTTGCGCAGGATAATGAGAGATAAAGCTAGGGAAATAGTACTGATATCCTAATATTGGGCAACTCTCATCTAAATCTGACACTGAATGAGTTCAGAGCTTACAGCTACTGATAATTCACTGCTGTCCCTTGCAATTGAGCTGCATGTTTGAGCCCGTGGAATGGGGACTTCTCACCCTCCTGTATTTCCACAGTAGTGTCATCTCCAGTCTACAATACCTGATGGCAGTACAATGCTGGTAGAGATTCTTTACATTGTGCACCACACTCCTCCTCCACCTGCTGATGCTTAGGATGGTCACCCCAATACCTCCCTCCCACCACAGTCTCCAATCCATTTGTACAGTGGTCCTGAGGATGAGTTAGCTTATCTTCTGATAATTTTCCAGATTCTTGCTCCTCATTTTGAAATGCTAATGAACGCTTTGGATGAGTCAATGTCTTATCTTGCCTGAACTGCATGTAGTAGCTTTGAACTCTTCTCTTTGCTCTTAAGCCCTGCAGAAGGAGGAATGACAATCTTTGAGTGGGACTACTTTTCTTGTTTCAACCACAGGTTCCTCTTCTGTCTCCCAGTCTCATAGTAATGCACGGAAGGGAGAGAAATGGTCGACACTGAAGTAGATCACATTCTAGGAAGGCAGTGATTAATGCTCAATGAGTTCAAGAAATGGCAAGATGTGCTGTTCAAACTTTATGCTCTAAAATTCCTAACTATAAGTTTAATATGATCAGAAAACAAATTATCATTTATATTTTCCCTTATATTTTGGGGAAGATTTGCCTTTGTGGTCATCCCTAATAACTCACAGTAACATCTGAGTCCTTGGAAACCATCCTTCATGGGAAGCATGAGGGTGCAGCATCATTAGTAATGATAGAACCAGCAATTTTTTTTTTATCAAATGGCATTAGGATACTATAGAGACAAAAAGATATGTTGTTTCAGTACAGATTCTGAATCACCTTATGAGTAATAAAAGCATTCTTGCTCTTTTTTTACATAGTGAAGCAACCTGAAATTTGTAAGGAGCAGGCATTTGGCAATAAAGAACATGAAGAGATGTTGCTAGATTCTATGAAGAATCTTTATATGCACTGACTGGGCAATAAACAAATATGTAACATACCCGTTCTCTACTCATGCTACATATTCATGGATACATAACTATACCTCACATTGGCCACAGCTATTGTGTTGCATTTTCAAATCAAACAATGTATGTAAACAGGTGTTTTTTAAAAATATATTCCTGTGATTCTGCACACCCAAAGGATAGTTCTGCTAGAATGCTATTTCTGCACTTGAGATATGTCTCTTGAAATTAGATGCCAAGAGTTACCACATAGGACACAAGTATTTCCAAATTTATACATTATTACCTAAAAAATTTTATTCTATCCGACTACTAACAGGCACACATTTTTGTGCAGGTGAACCTCATATAACACTTCTGCCTCAAAACCAAGTTCATCCCTTTTAATCCATAGGTGGCATTTCTAGTTCCTCATATTCATAGACCCACAATGAAATATTATAGTACTCATTTCCAGCTCTTTTTCCTCAATCGTTAAAAAAAGCAGTTAAGATTTTTTTACTGCTTTGAAGCTATGGGCTATACAGTATTGTGATCTAATTTTCCTGATTTTTCTTTCAAAGGAGAAATCTGTTCATAATTATTATCTTTTTTTTTTTTTGGCAGTTCGGCCTGATTCTCCTTGATAGATTACTTCTTTTTTTTTTATTTCAGCATATTATGGGGGTACAAAAGTTTAGGTTATGTATATTGCCCTTGCCCCCCCATCAGAGCTTCAAGTGTGTCCATCCCCTAGACAGTGAGCATCGCACTCATTATGTATGTATACAGCCATCCCACCCACATCTGCCCATCACGCGATTAATGCTATTCCTAAATGTGCTCTTAGGTGATGATCAGTGAAACCAACTTGATGGTGAGTACATGTGGTGCTTATATACCTTTTTATTTTTCTAGAAAAATGGAGGTATGCTGAAGGAAAAGCAGAGGAAAATGTCTCAAGGGAGCTGGTTCTTTTCTAGACTCTGCCACAGCCCTATTTTATTGTTTTCTCACTCTCTGTTCCTCAATTGCCTTAATGTAAAATAAGGATTTTGTAACTCAGGACTGCCTGGCCAGGTGTGTTGTAAAGAATTTAGCTTTGCTGAAAAAGAGGACTAGTCTTTGCTCTCCACTTCTGGGAGGTAATCTATAAGTCTTTAAGATGCCATGGCTGATATTAGTGTCTTTGTTTGCCTGGGCATATGGGGTCACACCAAATAGTCAATGTGATTTAGAGTGGAGGCTTTGGTTCATGATGTAGCAATTCACATTTCGGCGGGGCTGGAGACAGATCAACCACATGAGCAGTTTGGCCATAATGGAACTCCAGTAAAATCTCTGGAGACTGAAGTAGGGTGAGCTTCCTTGGTTGGCAATACTCCATGTGTATTGCCACACATTGTTGCTGGGAAAAGTAGCACTGTCCCTGACTGCCCTGAGTGGGGACAAAAATCCCTGAACTCTGCCTCATGTGTCCCATCCATTCACCAATGTTATATTTTTCACCATAATAAACTATAATCATGAGCATAACAATGTCCAGTGAATTCTGTGAACCTTTCTAGTGAATTATCCAAACCAAGGGTAGTCTTGGAGACCCCTGAACTTGATTGCTGTCAGAAATGAGAGTGGTTTTAGGAACTGCCCCCTAGTTTTGCATCAGGACTGGGGCATCTGCCTTCCCCCCTCATTCTTCAGAGCACAGCTTAAGCTTAATTTCTTCAAAAAATTGTTTCGTTATTTCATGGGGGCTTTTTTCCATTTAATATTCTATCAGTCTTTGTTATGGACTGAATTGTCTCTCCCATCCCCCAATTGTTATGTTGAAACTTTGAATGGGACTATATTTGATGTCAGCAAATATAAACCTTTAAAGAAGTAATTAAAGATAAATGAGCTCATAAGGGTAGGGGTCTAATCCAATAGGATTTTTGTCCTTGTAAGAAGAGAAAGAGACACTAGGGCTGCACATGCAGAGAAAAGGCCATATGAGGACAAGGAAAGAAGAAGGCCCTTTGTAAGTCAAGGAGAATAGCTCAGGAGAAGCCAAACCTTCAGCATCTTGACCTTGGATTATCAGCCTCTAAAACTGTGATAAATAAATTTCTGTTGTTTAGATTATTCAGTCTGTGACATTTTGTTATGGCAGCCTCAGCGGGTCAATGCAATTCTTCTCATCATGGCAGTCAATTCCCTTGAATGTTATTTAGTACAACTGAAATTAAATAATTAATCACATGATTGTTAATTTAATGTTTCTGTCCCCTCCTCATATACACTCAAGTATCTTCTTAATGATAGCAGTGACCTTGTTGTTTGCTGATAAATCACCAGCATTTTGTTTAATGAAACACATAGTGGGTACTTAATGTTTGAATGAATGGATGGATGAGAAGAAAAATGAATTAATAAAAGATTGAATAATCAATAAAATTATTGTACCTAAATATCTATAGCATAACTACCATTCGGGAGCCCTCTCCACCTACGTATCCCTCAATCTCAATATAATTTTATTTGTGCACTGAGTCTAATGATTCATAGATCAGTGACTGACTTCTAGGTTTGACAATGAGTAACCTCAGCCTAAATCAGGACTGCACACCCACAAATGAACTTGGTTGGAGAAAACCACAGAAACACATCCACTGTTCTCAGTGTAAATTCACTGTCACTAATTCAGGGGTGGGGGAAATGATTCTTAGTGCTGCTTGCCAATCATATCTTTTCTCTTGAATTTTAGGCAAATATGACTGCCTGTTTGATCTTTCCAATTAAATATTTAACATAATATGGCCAAATTAATCTCCTGATGGAAAGGTACATTCTTGCCAAACTTGTACCTCTTACAATTCTCACAACTCATTTAATGGTAACCCTATTTTTACAACAACTCAGACAAAGACACTTGCATCATTCATGGCCTGAAAGGATGAAAGTCACACCCTCATTTTCTGCCCCCAGCAATTCTTTTGGCTCTACCTTCAAAATGTAGCAAGAATTTGATTACTTCTCACCATACCCACTCTTACCACCATGGAGAGGAAAGCCTCCTAGGAGTGTCAGAATGATAGAAATTAAAACACGAAAAGAGATTTTAATAAGTATTCTTATGGACTGTATATAAGAACCACATTAAATAGCTGAGAAATATATGAATTAAGATCGAAATTCACATTTGGAGGACTGAATAACACAGATCATAGCTTTATTTTTATTTTCATATATTAACATTATTGTTTATGGACGGATAAACTGAGAGCTAGTTTAGTAACTTGCCAGGATTATGTGAGTCAATAATAAATACCCTAGGATTAAAACCAGAAATGCCTTCTTCCAGAACTCTCAGAGTTTTCCAGTTCAGCACTCAAATTAAATTAAAAACCATAGAATTTTGAGTAAAATGTTACCGACTAAGGCAGAGAAGAATAAATAAAGCCTAAGATAAATGTTTCATTATTTTTCAACATTAATTGATTAACACCCACTGTAAGTCTGTTCTAGGTTTGAGACAAGACAAAAGAAAATGATACAATACTTCCTAAATCCTCATAATATACTTATATTCTAGCTGTGGGTCCAAGAGAAAATCCATCTACAGAAGCCAGAGTGCAGTGAAATACAATATGATAAGCAAGCACATGAGGCTGCCAATCTCTCATTTGGAGCATAAGTATGGGAATTCTGTAAATCATTTTTTTGTCTCTAATTACACATTGAATTGGGATATCGAGAGACAGAAACTCTGGAAAATGATCCGTTACTGATTGTGGACATAGGAAAAACTTATTTTTACATCCTTCGTATTCCCAGGCCTGCACAATTTTTGTCCTTCTTTGTGGCAATTTTTTCTTAATATTGGGAGGTGTCTTGGAAATGAGCCCTCTCTGGTCACCGTTAAGAGTTCATAGTATAGACTTCAGCCTTTTTAGTCATTGCCATGTATAAATTCATTTACCCACTATTGCATTGAAAAATCCCTCTCAATTATAGCTATGCAAGCAAATTGGCATGCTGTGCTTCCCAATGAATGCTGTTGGCACTGTGGAGCACTTCTATTCTCAGATCCGTCAAAAGGCCCCATTTCTTCCATCTGAGTTCTCCTATACAGATATGGATCCCACATACACCTTGTAGCTAGCTACTGGTGTTTTATTTGTTTTCCTTTTGTATTGTTCTGTTTTTCTTTGTTTTCTCCACCCCATTTGTATGCTATGTGGGGATATCACATCACCTATGTTGCAAAATTTTCCATGGGTTTTGGTTTTGCTATCTAGTTACATTGCTTTACACAAGTATGCTGCTGCTACTACCAGAATCCTTTCTTCAAAGTTTTATTGTAAATTTTGAGTTATTTGCCTTATTTATTATCGCATTCAACTTTTTAAACTTGTTTCTCATCCCTGGAGCTCTTTACACATTTCTGCTTTCTCTTCTCCCGTCCTCGAATATGATCCTCATGTTGGTCTCCTGAACTGACGGTAGTATCAACTTTGGCTAACCTCTTTGCCTCTAACTTGTGCATTTTATGGACTTAAACTTGTCATTTGAGGTCCAATAATCTCCCCTTATTGGTGAGGGCTATAGTCCAAGATCCCAGTGGATGCCATAAACCTCAGATAGTATCAAGCTCTGTATATATTATGTTTTTTCCTGTATATACATGCTTATGATAAAGTTTATTTATAAATTATCATGGTAAGAAATTAACAACTAATAACAAAAAGAACAATTATATAACAATATACTGCAATAAAAATATGTGAATGTGGCCTCTCTCCTCTCTCTCAGAATATGTTATTGTATTGTACTCATCATTCCTGTAATGATGTGAGATGATACAATGCCTGTGTAATAAGATAAATGAAGTGAGGTGAATAATGTGGTCATTGTGATACAGCATTAGGCTACTATTGACCTTGTGCATTCCTGAATCTGTGTGACCATCCCACACTTGTGGTAAATGACTTGGTGTCACTCATTTTAGGGGACCCCTTGCTGAAATCGTTGTATAGGCTCAATGCTTTCAGGTGCAACATATTGCCATTGGTTGGAACACATTTTCAGTTCATGTCTTCCACCCACAAATTTAATGCCTTTTCTATGTTAACTAAACACTTACCACACACTGTGACTGTAACTTTCACAGTTTGAGGTGAGACAGCAAAACAAGCATGAGGGTTTTTTTTTCCTTCTTCACAATTTCATGGGTAGATTTGTTCTTACTGTAGGTTTCAGCAACCCCATCATACAAGTTTTTTCCTTATTAAGTTGAGAACTTTCACCTTTTCACTTAAAGGAATCACTTTACAGCTTCTTTTTCACATATCCAAATCACCACAATTACTGTCTTGCATTTTGGGAACATTATTAAGTAAAATAAGGGTTACTTGACCACAAGCATTATGATACCATGATAGTTGATCTGATAACTGAGATGGGTGACTAAGTGACTAACAGATGAGTAGTGTTGACAGCGTGGATATACTGGACAAAGACATGATTCATGTCCCTGGAGGGATAGAACAGGACAGTGCGAGACTTTATCATGCTACTCAGAACAGCACACAATTTAAAACTTATGGGTTGTTTATTTCTGGAATTTTCCATTTAATATTTTTGGGCTGTGGTTGACTGGGGGTGACTGAACCTGGAAACTGAAACCACAAATAAGAGGAGACTATTGTACAAATCACTCAAGTCTCCATTGCTTATTTGATCCCGGTCCTAGTACAGGATTCTTGTTTTGGTAATTAATTTTAATTAATATGGGAGACATTACCGCTAGACATTACCAAGATCTCCAGTTAAAAGCAACAACAACAAGAAAACAGCAATCCTGAACCAGAAGTTAGTTTTTGAAAACAAATATTTGGATACCCGGTAAAGCAATGAGAAAAGTTAATTTATCCTTTTTTTTTTTTTTTTTTTAGCTGGAAAATAAACCTAATCTCCATATTTTCTCCCATATTTAATATTAGAGAAACTACTTGTATTGTGTGGTATGTATATTGAGGTAGAAACAATAGACTTTAATGCATTATTCCATCTCATCCAGAGTTAAGTAATAAAATGCTAATAATAAGCCCATCCAATGTTTTATGAGTCTAAATTCTGGAGCCAAAGTTCAGATTGTTTTTAAACCCAGTTCTCAATGGCTCAGATACTATTAGATTAACATCTCTTTTTGAATGAGTAGAACCTTCTGAGAAGAGAGAGAAAGAGCCGATGAGTATATCCATGCTCTTCTGTAGCTTGTACTTTTATCTCTCACTTAGGAATTTTTGTCTTTGCTCCAATAACCTGAGGATAATATTTAGACAATAAATCTATGGATATTGATTCTCATGAATCAAACTACTAATGATATGGCAGTAAAGTTGGGAAATGTTCAACTGTGCAAGTTTAGGTGACTTAAGATAGATTAAAGTGGACCTAAATTGAAGCCGTTGTGATATTCATATGATAGAAAAGTAGGATCAGGTATGTTTCTATCAAAACTTCTAGTTTAGAGAGAATAAGAGAATTCCTACCTCATTCCGTTGTATATGTAATTGACACCTACACAGGAAGATAGAAATATTGGCTCGTATGTTTAATTATTTATTTCAGAGGCCCTAATTATATTCCTATACCTTTCTCCACTGGTGCATGTATAACTTCATTGTTCAGAGGGATGTCTTCCTTTTCAAAATATGCTTTCGTCTTCATACAGCCTCTCAGAACAGCAAATCTTAGTTGGTGAGAAACAGGTGTCAATCTGCCTTTCACTCAGAAGACAGTTCCTTTTACAGAGACCTTTACGTTTTGTGCAACGATCAGCATCCACCAAGTTACATGTAGCTATAGTAAAAGAAGAGTAACTGAAATTACTGATCTCTTAAGTATATATTATTTCTGATTACATAAAGTATAATGTGTACACTGTACCAAGTTTAGAAAATGCCAAAAAATGCAAATACACTAAAAATATCCCATACCTCTATGTATACAGAAAAATGAAACTGTAAAAAATTAATATATGATTAAAAATTATATGCTATATATTATTCTATTTAACAAGATTCAAGATTCTTTTTAGAACTACATGACAATTTATTCAGTCTTTCAGCTCTTTTTGGACCGTCAGGTGATAGCTAGAGTTTTAATATTTTAGGATTATGATAAATGCCTTTTATATCTTTTAATATTTATAAGATAGATTCTTAGGATAGTTGTGGCAGAGTTTGATTCCATGCTTCTAGTACTGCCATGAACAATATAATGTAATTTTTGCCCCCAAATAATAATAAAATAATATTCATTGCAATTTTAATTTTCATGTCTTTGATTATTTTGTTGAATATTTTTCTTTCTTTTTAAAATTAATTGTTCATACACTTTGTTGACTGTTATTGGAATGATTATTTTATTTTAATGAATTCATAAGAATTTTTAATATATTTCAGATAATAACTTTTATCTGTCACATTTGTCACAAGTTCTTCCTTTGTTGTTTTTCATTTTGTAGTGGTGGTTTTTAGATAACTATTTTATTACAAGATAAATGCATGTTTCATTCTAAAAATATAAACAATCTTATAATTTTGACATGTAGAAATGTACAAAATAGTGTATTATTATACCTTTACAGTAAGATATACTTGCATAAAATCTTTTCATTATATTTTATTGTAATATTTTTGTTTTTACATCAATTATAAATGTCAGACATACAGCTCTCTTCATTTTTCCTAAATGATTAAATAATTGTTCTGCACTATTTATTGAAAAATTTCCTCCATGCCTTGAAATGACATTCATTGTATTCTTAATGATATTATCCTCTAAATTCTCATAAACTCTAAGTCTTTTTCCCTTATCTATTATATTTTATAAATATTGCTATAGATTTTTGAAGCAGAAACAAATAATTTAGATTAAAAATATATAATAGCAACAGCATGTGATTTATTATATTTTATTTCTTTACATATAAACTTTAAAAAGTAAAACAAACTTTCAGAAGAGAGTCCAAACACAAATGTTCACCTAAGAGTATAACTAAACATTAAGTACTTATATAAACACGTCAAGAAATAGACCATTGCCAGCATGGCATTTGTGCCCCCTCAAAAATCACAATTCCCTCTTGCTCCTTCATTTCCAAAAGAAACCATTATCTTGACTTACAATATTTTGTTTAAGTTTGCTCATGTTAAAATTTTATGTGAATGCACACAGTACAGCATATATATTTTTGTGTCTGATTTTATGAACTCACAATTTAGTTTTTGAGATTCATCCATATTCTGCATAACTATAATCCTTCCATTTTCATCACCATATAGTAGTCTGTTGTAGAAATATACATTTTATCTGTATGTACTGATGGATATTTAAATTATTTTCTGTTTTTGGATACTCTTGTGCTTGATTCTCAGGGCACATAGGCATTTCTGTTAGACACATCCCTAATGGTGGAATATAACAGTAATGTGTCTGCATAGCTCCAACTTTAGTAGATAATGTCAAAGACATTTTCAAATCATTTGTGCCAAATTAAATTTCCAGCAGCATTATATAAAAGTCGAAGACATCAAAAATATGATCAATGCTTGATATTTTTAACTCAGTAATTCTGAGGGGAATGTAATGATACCTCACACGTCTCATTTCATCTGTCAATTTTTTCTGATTACTGGGGAAGTGTAACATCTTTTCTTATGCTGCAAAAATCTTTTTCAATATAAAGCTTGTCTTTTTACTGAGTGATCTTTTTGATTTATAAATTTCCTAATTTTAATTTGGTCAATACTACTGTTTTCTACTGAGTAAGAAATATTACTCCTTGAATGCCAAAATCATTACTAAATTCTCAAGTATTAACTTGTATGATTTATTGTTTTGCCTTTCCTACTTGCATGTACAGGTTACTTGGAACTAGTTTTTGTCTGTGGTAAGAGGCAAGAGTTAAATTTCTTTTTTTTTCTCATATGGCTATGCAATGCATCTAGCCATATTAATTGAAAAGTCTATTTGCCACGTTGTTCTACCATGCCATCTTTATCTGCTTAAAAATTCTCTATTCTGCTCCACTGTTACATTTTTCTTTCCAATATAACATTGTCTTCTTGTGCAAGTCCTCCCGTCTCAGTCTTCCTTTGACAATAATGTCTTGATTATTATTTACTGCTTTACATTTCCATACAAATTTTAGAATTACTATGTCAAGTTTCAGAAAACAAAACAAAACAAGCAACATCTTTTAGAATGTGATTAAGATTATATTAACTGTATGAATCAATTTGAGAAATATTGCATTGACCGCTTTATAAGAATGAATCCTCCAATCCATTAATTTGGCATAACCCTTCTTGAATTTAGGTCTTCTTTAATCTTTCAATAATAATTTTAGCTAACTGTGTAGATGTCTTCTAAATCTTTTTTTAGAATCATTCCTTTGTAGTTGATATTTTAATGCTATTCTAATTGTTGAATTTATCATACAATTTTTCTAGGTATTATATAGAAATCTAATTGATTTTTATATTGATTTTGTAAACAACAATATTGCTAAGCTCATTCATTAGTTCTTTTAATTTATCTGAAGATCTCTTTGCTGTTTCTTCATATACCATCAGGGCAACTGAATAATGATGGTCATTTTCTTCTATTCAAATGTTTTAGGACTCTATTGCAATGTTTATTGAAATTAATGATACAAGGGACTTGTTATATATCTGATACCAAATGGAAAATTTTAATTATTCTGTCATTTAGTAGGATATTTATTATATAGTTTTTTTGGAGATAAACTTTATTAAATACAAGAATTTAATTCAATTCATTGTCAGCTTTCTGGAACTTTTAAAAATTCATAAATTTTATAAAAAATCAACTTTATCTATTGACTTGATCATATAAACTTTCTCCTCTAAACTGTTCCTGAGGTAACATTGATTTTAGAGTACTATATTCACCTTGAAATCCAGGAATTTCATTGGGCTTTGATTCTAAGTATTTTTTAAAGGATTTTTGCATCTATATTAATGAATGAGGTTCACCTTTAATTTTTTCTTATAAGGTCCTTACAAGTTTTAATACCAGGCATTGTTGATCTCATAAAATAAGTTAGAAGCATCCTTTCATTTTCCATTTTCTGGAAAATTTGTATATAATTGGTTGTACTTCTTTCCTAAATGTTTAAAATTAAACAGTGAAGCCATTTAAATTTTGTATTTTCTTTATATAAAGATTATTTATTATGAATTCTATTCCTTTAATGAATTTAGAACCATTTAGATTTTTTATTTCTTTTTGTTGTTGTTATTGCTTTTCTGATTCATTATATTTTTTTCAGAAATTATCCAATACATACACATTTTTGCATATATTATGATGAAGTTGTTCATAACGTCTTTATATTATCATTTTAATATCTGTATCATAAATATTAGTATCACTAATAAAGTTGATTTTTGCCTTCACTCCCTTTTCTTTACAGTTTTGTTAAAACTTTACTAATTTTATTAATCTTTTCAAAAAGGAAAATGTGGACTCTTTAATTTTCTCTAGCTTCTGTTTTCTAGTTTATTACATCTGCTTGTGTCTTATTATATGCTCGTTGCTGTGGGTTTAATTTCATCTACTTTTTCAAACTTCACCATTTAAATTTTTAGTTATATTTTTAGCCTTAATTATTTTATGTATATATGTGTGTGTGTGTGTGTGTGTATAAAACTACATGAATTTTCTTAGAAAGATTACTGTGAGCTTTGATTTATCTCACTTTTATTACCATTAAGTTTAAAATATTTTCTAATATCCATTGAGATTTATTATTAGAATTAAAGTTTTGTTAATCTTCAAGTTTAAGTTTTTCATATTCTTTTGTGCTGTGTGTTTTGCTCGGTTTTCTCTGTAATTGAGTAAGGTATATTATCATCTTAAACTATTATTGTGAAGTTCATTAATTTTTTGGTAATGTTTGGCAAGTTCTTCTTAATTTTTCTCAAGTAACCCAATTTCCCTGGTGATTGAGTCACCTTAATTTTAAACTTAGTAAAATCTGCAGCACCAGAACTGACAGTGTCTTCTTGCCAACATTTCATCACAGGTTAATGTCTCTCCTTCACCATTCTTGAGCTCGCCTCCCATTCACTGTGCAATATAATATACTGTAAAGCTGCCAAAGCCACCATGCTTCTGCCATTTGAGATCACCATGTTAAGACAGCTTAAGAACTGGCTACACCTGAACACTACCTACTCTTTCTTCTTCTCTACTACTTTCTCTCCTTTTCTTCTTTTCTCTCTACTTCTATTCCTCCTTCCCTATTTCTTGAAATACTGCAATATGCTATTCAATGTGATAACTAGTTTGCTTACATTATCTCTTTTAATCTTTGCAAAACATTATGCAACTAGTGATATCATCATCCATTATATAGTTAAGAGAACTGAAGCTTCTTTCATACCTACAAGGAAGACTTAGTCCATAATATAAACCTTGATCTCTTGAATGAGAAGCTCACTCTATAAACTATGATAGTATGCCACCTTCACTATCTCTATGGATTATTTTATATTTGTATTTCCCCTAAATGACTGGGGATTCCTCCAAGTTTTAATGATTGTCAGTATTAGCCTCTTCTCAATTTTCTACTACTGGTCTCCCCAGCATGATTATTTTTTGTTTGGACCAAACATTCCTCTTACATTTTCACAATGTATCCTTGTGGTGAACACTTTTATTGCTTTTTTCACTACTTTTAGATTTTATCAATAACCACACCACACCGCTGTGCAATTCATACTTACCACTCTACAGACTCCTTAAAAGCTGGCCATTCTGATACATTGTAGATATTGTATTCTTGTGTTCTTGGTCTATCAAAGGCCAAATAATAACGCATTTTTGTCCAATATACATTATATTCAATATACATTAAACTGTATTGGAATGTATATTCCAATATACATTAATAACTTAGTATCTATTGAATGATCCAAAGGTAAAGTAAAGCTTGTGATCACTACTCTTAGATTAAATGTCTTTAAAACCTTATGTAAAGCTTCCTGCTGTGCTCAGCAAATGTAGAGTTTGATGATGTACCGATCTTATACATCTGATATGCAATTTCCTTCCCCTGAGACCTCGGGACCAAATTATCTACTCAGCCTTTTTCTTGAACTTAGTGCCATCTGTAGGAAGCATTATGATGAAGTAGAAAGAACAAAAATGCTGGAATCTAAAAATGTATTTGTATTCTACTTATGACATATAGTAGTATAGGTGTGACCTTGAAAAATTTTCTCCTCTAATGTCATAAGAAGAGGAAATAATAGTCATTTTGCAATGTTATCTGGTAGGTCAGATTCAATATTTATGTGAAAAATTAAGGAATAGTGTTTGGCATACTAGCCACTCATACTTACTTCTTGTCTTGTCTGTCTTCCTTTCACCTTCCAAGGTCCAAATACAAGTGTCTTACCCCAAATTTCAAAGCTCTCTATCAGAGAATTCAGAACATTTCCCCAAACCTCATTGCTATAAATCCGCTATTCTTACTATCTGAAGCATACTTACATAAACCTTCTAAATCAGACCAATTCATTGATGTATCTGAGTTCATTCATCTAGCTTGTAAGTATGCCTAGGAATTACTATATCTTGTATTTCCGTTTCCTCAGTGTCAACCATTGTGCTTAGTAGATCACTGGACACTCAATATTAGATGGTTGTTGATTGACACAATAGCACTCTATGTGTCAATACTTTTCCTAATCATATTTGAGATCCTTACCTTTTCAGGCCCCTTTCATTATTAATAGCTATAACAAAAGAAACAACTATAATAAAAAAATAATAGCACCTAAATTGGCAGACTAATTTTTAGTTTGTACTTTGTATTATACTTTCTAATATAATATTCCACTAAATCCTAACTGCAGTCTTTTGAGGTGCATATAAATAACAGGAACAACATTTTATGTCAGATTTTTAATTTTTTAAAAATTGTGATTATTAATTATTGCACTTCTATTTTCTTTGTTTTCTGTTAAGAACATTGACAAATCAGTTAAATTCTGAGTGCCAAGTTTCACCAAACTATTAAGTAGTATGCTTGTAACAAGATCTAGATCTTCTGAGTTTGAATCCAGGTTTATTTCTGATATATTATGCACTGCTTGAACTTTCAACTTTCTAGAATGACCAGCAAGGGCTTCATTGTATTTTATTATTTATTATTTTATTATTTATTTGTAATTGATTCATAATGGCATTACTGCATCCTTTACTAATGTATTGACTAATTAGACAAGGATGTTTGAGGTATGACTTCATTTACCCTTTTATTCCTACTATACCTCATTGCCCAGCATATTGTCAGACTATGTCTTAGATCCTCTTATAGATTCTGTTATTGATATTGCAAGAGATATATCTTGTTGTTTGCAATCCATTTGTCTCCTTGGGATCCGATTACCATTGTCTTAACTTCTAAATCTTATAAATAAATTTAATAAATTATGGTTTTCTTAATCATTTAAATATCTGAAAAGAAAACTCAAAAGTCCAAAAAGGATTAGGGATCTTATCTGAACCGTCTCATTTTATCTGCAGATTAATTTTAAAAATGGGGTAGCTTAACTATCCTAGTATAATTATATTCACAATGAGGAAACCAAGATTCAATCAAGACACCACTTTAATTGGTAAGATTTTGTTGAGAACCTCATTTTCCAATTAATAATCTAGTATTTCTATTTCTCCCTAAAAGCTATATATTAAAAACCTGCCAGAAACATCTATTTTACCTGGTAGGATGAAGGTCGCATAACACAGAAAATGGAGGAGATAGTAAAGGATCTTCATTCTGTAGAAATAAGCTGTTGAAAGATTTGGTGACAGAATTTAAAGACTAGAGCGCTTTCCAAAAAGTCAAGAGACATTATCTATTTATAGTTTTTTAATGGAAGAGAAACTCTCTTTATCCGGAAATGGTTTTAATTTTATGTACCTGTCTCTGCTCCAGTGACTAGAGCTGTGGGCAGAATTATGCAAATTGAAAACACTTGAAAATAACTGAGCTTTAGGGAAGAATCTCTATGTAAATGCTCCTTGTAAATGTGGCATCTTCCTATCAGTGGTGATCAATTAATCATCAACATCAAAGGGCATGCAGGGAGTGGGTTTAAGGAAAATATTAATTTACCATTTCAGATATAAAACAACTGAATGTTGTCCATTAAACAAATGATTACTTTTCAAAATATATTATGGTCACTAATATGGTGTGTAAATTTATTAATATGTTTATATATCTAAAATCTTTAATAATATTCAGTTACTCCATCAATTTCTCCCAAATTATTCATTTACAAGCCCCAAATATATTAAGCCTCATTTTTGTCACTAACTTTGTTTTCTCAATTTTTTAATTAATAAATTCAAATTTTAACTAATTAACATTTTTTAGTGACAGGGTCTCATTCTGTACCCCAACCTATAGTGCTGTGATGTAATTATAGCTCACTGCAGCCTTGAACTCCTGGGCTCAAGCAATCTTCCCATCTCAGCCTCCCAAGTAGCTGAGACTATAGGCATGCATCACTACACCTGGCTAATACTAATTAATTACTTAATTTATTTTTAGGCTTTTTGTTTGTTTGTTCTTAGAGACAGGGGTCTCACTGTGTTGTCCAGGCTGCTCCAGAACTTCTTGTTTCAAGCAATTCTCCAGCCTCAACCTTGTCACTAATTTTTATTACTCCTTTTTTCAGATGCAGTTTAAATATCCACAGAACTCTTCTTTTTCCCAGAAAAGCCCAATTAGTCTCCACTTATTTTAAAATTTTTATCATGCAATAAATAATGAAAAGAGACCTTATAAGGAATGGCAATAATGTCCCACTTCAATCTCCCTATTTTCAGGCCTCTGGTGATTACCAACATAAGAATTAAGATTTAGTTGATGAAAAATATAGATTTAGACTACTTACACTCTTTTCCATGCTATTGTTCTTAAATATTTGTAAGTTATATATATTTTTAGAAAGTTTTATAAGTTATCTTCAGACTTAAGCATGAGTATTTTCCCCATGAACTTTAATCACAATATTAACTCTTCCCCATTTAAAATGAAAATATTAGCCACTTGCCAGTAGCTCCAGCATTCCTCCCCACTTTTACACATCACTTTTATCTGTTACGCATTTCCTTTTATCTTATCTAGGACAATATGTGCACTCTGTGTATAACAATGAATAGAATTGAAACATCTATGACTTATTTTTAAAGATTATAACTCAGTAAGCATTATAGATTATATTGCCTTTTTCGATTTGTCTAATATCACAACACTTGTGCTCATGAAAGAGAAATGCTCGTGGTTTCAAGATCAAATGGATTATTAATATTATCACTAGTATTATTTTTTCTATTATTATTATTATTTCTTTTTCTTCTTTCTTGCTTTCTTTTTTCTTAAATGTTTTTCAAGTCTTTTAATTATTTTATATTCGATTATGACATTATTGAAAAGTATTTTTTATTAGTTTTTATTGTACACATGAACAAAAACAAATAATGACCATTCCCTATCTTCAAGTTTATCTGAGAACCATAGGCTATTCCTGAGATTGCTTCATTCTAACATGTTTCTCAACCTGCCCTCATGCATTTAATTTACTGTCCTCATGTCTTCTTTTTCCTGCTTTTTTCTATCCAGAAATGTTTTCAGAAAAGATAAAAAATATGAGAATTTCTTTGCTGAAAATATTTTTATTCTGCCATCACATTTAATTAGTTGGATGTAAAATCTAGATTCAAAGTCATGTTCCTTCAGAACTTTGAAGTTATAACTAGACTAACTTCTAGCATCCAGTCTTCCTGATGGATAATCAAATGCTGGGCTAGTTCCATTTAAATAATTTGAATTTTTTTCTCTCTTGACACTTTCAGGACATTTTTTTTAGGATTCAGACCATCATATTTTACAATTCACACTTTTCCTGGTGTCAATTTCTTTTTTATAAGTTATCTGGTGTTGGTGAGCTCGTATCTTTCTTGAGATCTGAGAAATGTTCTTCTCTTTCTATATTTTTTTCTCTGATAAAGTCCTTACCTCCTTATGTGTGGGTTTATTTATTTTTTCTTTTTTGGGGTTTATTTTAGTCAAATGTTGGGATGTTTCACCATAATTTGATCTTTTCTCTCCTATTTTCCTATCTGTATTGCTATTTTTTTATTTTAAATAAATTTTCACTTTTATTTTTATTTTTTCTAGCAAACACAGTCTTTTCTCTTTGCCACAAAAAGGTATATAATTGTCCTTTCTGTTGACTGATTATTCTTACGCCGTAGAGAAGTATTCTTGTTTTATAGATGTAAAGACTTCTTGAATCCCTCTGTAAATACACTTTAGAAAGGTTTGGTTGGTTTTCTATTAAATCATGGTCTCTTACTGAATGTTTTGAGAATCCTTATGGAGAGGTTTAAATAATGTAGTGACAATCTGAGGCCCTCTATTAACAATATGTGAACTGTAGTCCTAAATCCAATAATCCCTAAGAACGGAAGCCTGTCAAGAATCAGAGCCTTCAAGTCTGAAGGCTTAAGTTGAGTCTTAAGAAGACGGCAGCCCAGGTCATCTGCTTGAATGAAACCTCATCCGACCGTGAGACAGAGGCACTGAGTTAAATTGATGCATGTGAGAAAATAAAGGTTTGATGCTGTTACTTACAGGGGTCATTTGTTATGCAGAAATAGATAACTAATACAATACCCTATTTTACAGTCTCTGCCTTTTAATTACTATGTTCACAATATTTATATATAATAAAATTATAATATGGTTGTGTTTCAACCTGCCATCTTGCTATTTGTTTTCTATTTGTTTTTCTTGTCTTTGTTCCTTTTTCCTTTTCTTTCTGTCTATGGATGTTTTTTTGATGGCAATTTATCTACTCCATTGGCTCTATAAAATATATATATATAGGTGTACATATATGTATATATTTATTTCTCTTTACTCTATGGTTTATGTCTATGATTTATAATATAGATCTGTAACTTTCACCTGTAATGTAAGAGCCTTATAGTCTTAATACTTCTATGTCCCCCTTCCTGTTCCTTGAGCTATTATTGTCATTCATTTCCTTTTGCAGTGCTATAAACTGCACAATATGTTATTACTTTTGCTTTAAGGAATCAATTATCTTCTATAAAGATTAAAAATCGAGGGAAAGGATCTCTTACATTTACTCACAAATTTACTAATTTCAACTCAATTGGTTCCTCTGTGTAAATCCAAATTTCTATGTTGTAAATTTTTCTGTACTAATTTTGTTTAAAATTTCTTCAAGAAATGGCTGCTGGCAATGTGTTCTTTCAGCTTTTTTTTTTCCTATGCTTGAAAATACCTTCATTTTGCTTTCATTTTGACACTATTTTTTCACTAAGTAGAATTATAGGTTGGCAGAATTTTTCAGTATTTAAAGGTATTGGTACACTATGCCTTCTGACTTGCATAATTTCTGACAGAAAGTTTGCCTGTATTCTTTTTCATAACAACATTATTGAGGTACAATTCAAATATCAAACAATGTACCTACTTAATGAGTACAATTTAATAGTTTTTAGTCTATTCACTGAGTTTTGTAATGTGGAAGCCAAGGGAAAATTTCCTTTCTGCCCTCTGAATTTCACTTAAAATCAATTGACAAAAGGCAGATTAATGGAAGAAAGGGATACAAATTTACTAACATGAGCATGGGGAAAATCATGGTGATTACTCCACCACCCAATGGGTTACAGAAAGTTATATACCCTTCTTATTAGAGGAAAGGCAAATGGGAAAGTGTGGATGATTTTAAGAAGGTAGTAAATGATTTTTAGGGGAATACAATGGAATTGAAGGACATACAATGGCCTGGGACAGTCTCTTAGGCCCACAGAGGAGATAATGGTTTGTGACAAAAGTCTGTGCCACATGTGTTGACAGACTTTGGCCTTTCTTACTGCTATTTGAGTTCAGTTAATGAAAACTCAGGAAGGAAACCAGAGGTAATTGCTTTTTTTCTTTGGTGGGTTCAGTCTTGAGACAAATAGGGGAATTTCAGAGAACAGCTTCATCTTGTGATTTGGGAGAGACAGAGGATTGAGAGATGAGATGGCAGGTGGTGGGGGGAGAAGGCCAGAGAGACTTCGAAGTTTCTTTTTCAGTGCAGCATGTCAAAGGGACTTGTTTTGGAGTATGGGCTTCTGAGCCCCAACAGTACCATCACCATAATAAATTTTAGAATAGTTTCATTACCCTGTAGGTATAGAAAGATTTCTTTTCTCACCCATTGCTAGATTCAAGGCTGAGACCCTTACAATAAAAAGGGGACTTTTTAGATGGATAAGACCTTAATATATTCCATTTTATTTCCTTTTCAGTTTTGTTTGTTTGCTCTTTCTTATAATTATTTCATCATAGTCTCCTATTTTATGATTAAAATGTATATAACTTTGTGTCCAAGAAACAAACATATTTATATGGAAACTATGAGACTGTGCATAAATCATGATTGATGGTTGAGACCTCAAAGATCATATGAAAATAAGTATGCTTCTGCACAAGGCAAAGAAATAGGCCAGAGGTGAAAGCAAGCACTAAAGACAAAGACCTTTCGTCATGTGGGTGGAGTAAAACTTCTGCCAATTTAGCAAAGAATATGCTACCACGCTTTCTTCTTCATTTCTCTTGTACTAACCCAACGTTGAACTCACTAGCCATGATCTAGTTGTGCAATCCAGAATGCCAGAGGACAACCACTTAAAAATAGATCTATACAAAGTAAAAATTCATTTTTATTAATAATATTGTTACAGTGTAATGTTATATAGTGTATTAGAATTATTATTGACAGTTGTCTGAGTTGTAGTACTGATTCTTTTCGCAACTGGCTTATTGTATTCCCGTACCACACAGCAGGGCTCAAGATCGCAGTAAGTAAACACGTACTCCCAGGTGTTGCATTCAGCCTTGCAAGCACCACGAACAAGACGACATTCTCTTTTTCTCTCTGCAGCACTTTTTGGTCTTTTCTGTGGAACTAGGAAAAAGTAGCTATGATCATAAATCCAGGTTTAATCCCCTTAGATAGATAGATGAATAAAGTAAACTCTTTAAAGGACAGAGTTAAACCATTTTATTTCTGAAATCATGCCCAGGCAACTCTATTGAGATGTCTCATCCTATACGTTGATACAATACAAATACTTATTTATCTAACAATATTTATTTTGCCACTAGCTTTAAATTATTTGTAGGTAAAACATTCTTAAATATCTAATCTCTATATGCTCCCTCAAGAGTAAAAAGAAAAGGCTTGTAAGCAATAGTCTATATGTTTTGTGTTCTAAATAACCATCCATCTCCAACCCTCTTCTCCCACCAATGACTTGGGTAGTTGTAAAAAGCTTAATTTTGACAACAGTTGCAATATCAGTTCATAAAATTATATGCTGAAAGAGCAGGCAGTAGGAAACATCTAATGAGTCATAGTCTGATCACACAAACCAACAAAATAGATAGGTTCAATTTAACACCCTGAGAAAAATTTTTTTCATTATTTTCTCAACTATCAGTTCTACTCATTTCTTCTTCCATAAAAATATAAAGTGACTTGGCTTATAAGCAGTTCATATGGAATCTCCTAAAAATACTTTTTTTACAGACTAAAGCATCTATGAAAACATTTTGCCCTTCACATCTTTTCTATGTTAACAAATATTACCTGATAGACCATAAGATACAGTGAAGACAAAGATCAGGAAAATACAAAGTATCTTCATTGTTGACTTGGTTACTTGAATAAGATTTGGGACAGAGCTCAAAATTTTTGAGAATCGTGCTATCTTTTGGAAAAAGAAAGACGGACTCCTGTTTTTATAGCCTTCTAGAGTGATTACAATTCTGATTCATGTTGCCTTTCCAGATTGAGCACATATTCATGCAAATATTGTGAAATAGCAAGGAAGTATAATAGAGTACTTAGTCTGTTATGACCTCAATGAAGCAAACAGGAACTCATTTTCAGCTGTATAAGAAAACAATAGGGTTAAAATATTCTTGATTCCTAATGAATTGAAAGCACATAATCAATATCATTTACATTTTCAGCCACATGCCTTTTTAAGTGTTTATTACCTTTCCGGCACTATTCTAAGCACTTTATATGGATTAACTTGTTTAATCCTCATGATAGATTCTGTAACATAAGAGCTTCTTATTTTCCAGTTGAGAAAGCTATACCACAAAGAGGCTATGTAATTGTCCTGAAATCATATATGTATATATAGTCATTGGTACAGCTGAAATTGAATCTAAATTGTGAGGCCAGAGCTCATTCTCTCAATCTCTACCCTCTTCACTCTCACAACTGAGTAATGGGTTTCCATCATGTGCAGTTATGCATACTGTTTCTGGAATTCAATTTTTCTACAAACAGAAAATATTTCTATAACAGTTTTAGTACTGTTACATTAAAAATTTTCATAGTTACACTGTAAGAATAATAAGTATCATTCTTGACATACCATATAATGACTCAGTCATGACAGTGTCTCATTCACAGGGGAAATCAGTATGTTAAGAGTCTCAAGAGTACTGGATTTAGATAGAAAAAACTAATATTGGGGTTTGACTTTCAGTTTACTAGCTATGCATTTGGGATAAATATTCATCTAGCTAAACCTTAGGATTCTCTCCTTGAAGTGGTAGGACGAGTCATATTTAGAGTTTTAGTGGTAAGGATCAAATAGGTAATATGTGAAAAATGATTTTTAAGTAATTAAGATGTGAACTTAAACAATTTGGCCCATGTTTGTAAGCTTAGTGTTGGGTGCTAAAATCCAAATGGATATATCCTTACAGATTAGTGATTTATGTTCTAAGTCCTTCTATCATTGAAAAAAAAAACAAATTATAAAGGTAATCTATAATCTGAGTTTTAAAAGCATCAATCCATGCCACTAATCTATCAGAGAAATGCAAATCAAAACCACAATGAGATTTCACCTAGCCCAGTGAGAATGGCTTTTATCAAAAAGTCCCAGAACAATAGATGCTGGTGTGGCTGCAGAGAGAAAGTAATACTTATAGATTATTGGTGGGACTGCAAACTAATACAACCTCTATGGAAAATAGTATGGAAATTTCTCAAAGAACTAAAAGTAGACCTACCATTTGATCCAGTAATCCCACTATTGGGTATTTACCCAAAGGAAAAAAGGTCATTTTATTAAAAATAAACTTGCACTAGAATGTTTATTGCAGCACAATTCACAATTGCAAAGATGTGGAATCAACCCAAGTGCTCATCAACTCATGATTTGCTTAATAAAATGTGGTATAAATACACCATGGTGTACTACTCAGCCATAAAAAATGAATTAATAACTTTTGTAGCAATCTGGATGGAACTGGAGACCATCCTCCTAAGTGAAGTATCACAAGAATGGAAAGAAAAACACCACATGTACTCACTACTAAATTGGAACTAACTGATCAGCACTCATGTGCACAGATGGATATAAAACTCAAGGGAAGTCATGCAAGTGGGCGGATGGAGGAGAGGATGGGTGCATTCACATCTAATGGGTGTGGTGCGCACAATGTACACTATCTGGGTGTACACTTATAACTTTGACTCAATCAGTACAAAAGCAATCCATGTAACTGAAACATTTGTACCCCCATAATATTATGAAAGAAAAAAGAGATAAGCAGCAATCCAGTTCTCTTGCTATTTCTGCACTTCATTCCTCACTCAAAAGGTGCCTATATATTTGTAGCCAAACTATGGAAAATCTATTTCCTGAAGATCCTCTCTAAAACACCAAAAAGAACCCTTTGAACTGTTGGAGATTTAATAAGATTAATTGTATATAAGCAGAGCAAGATAGCAAGTATGAAAAATACAAAAGAGACTTAAAAGGCCAGGCATTATCATAGTGATGGCATGGATAAGAAGATGACTTAGGACAATAGGGCCTGTTTTTGCTTGTGTGCAGCCACAGCCATTTCATCTGTCTAAAATAAGCCACTTCTATCAAGTTTGCACACCAAACTGGCTGCACAGAGAACAAGTTAATGTAGTTATTCATTGCTTACAACGGCTGTCTTAGTCCTTCACTTAGGAGAAATCCAGATTCTAGATTTCTGTTAATAAAAACTCTCTCTTTTTTGTTTTTTTTTTTAGAGAGAAAGACAGACAAAAGTATGGAAAATAGAATGACATTGGGATTGAGGTAGTGATTAAGGAAAAAAAGAGAAGGTGCAGAGAAAATTTTTTAAAACAGCGAAGAGAATTAATTGGCCTTAGGCATATGAATCAAATGGTCAGGTGAGTGAGCCTTCATATTTCTAATCAACTTGAATCAACGTGCTGGAGTTTGAGATTTAAAAATGTTTCAACTTTCTTCATGTGATGTTAGATGATCATAGATAACAATTGTAGAGTTCAGAGCTACAAGGAAGGACTTTTGGAGAGGTAAGTTCTTTGTCACAGAGAGGGTAGTTAGGCTTTAGGGATGTTGGGCTGAGATATGCCTACAAAGGGATCTTTTCTAGCCCAAGGCATGGATATGGAAAACACAAGTAAAGGGTATGATGCTGAGAAGACAGATGGTCAGAAGAATATACCAAACGCAATGCTATTCTTTTATGAGAGCTGCTACTCAAAAATTTGATACTTTCACCTAAATGTACATCGGGGAAGGATACCAATTGGATATCAGACTGGGATGGGGGGGTGGGGGGAGGGGATGGGTGTATGCCTACATGACGAGTGCGTTGCGCACCCTCTGGGGAATGGTCATGCTTGAGGGTGCAGACCCGGGGAGGTGGGGGGGGAGGGGATCGAGGTATGAATACATGGTGAGTGCCAGGCGCACTGTCTGGAGAGTGGGAGCGGACGCGCTTGGGACTCTGACTCGGGGGGATGGGCGGGACAGGGACAATGTATATGACCTGAACTTATGTACCCCCATGATGAGCTGAAATAAAAAAAATAAATAAAATAAAAAAATAAATAAATAAAAAAAAAAAATTGATACTTTCTACAACTCTTCTGCGTAAAGTCTTAATTTGTCTGTCAGGCACTGGATCTCAGCTTTTGCATTCTAGGAATAACAGCCTAAAATAACATTATGGTCTCTTTTCATAGCAAAACCATAAGGTCATTTCCATTCTTTGCTCTTCACTACCAGATGCCATGCATTATTTCACCACTTCTCCCACCCCCTGCAAAGATAAACCTCCAAATTTAAATTAACTGATGGCTGCAAAAACTTAAGATTAAAGTAGAAGAATCTGTATAGGACTAAATCTATATAACAGTGACAAAGATTGACATTGTGGGAAATTTTCAAATCGGAAAGAATCATAAAACTTTTACAGATGAGGACAACAAGAATTAGATTACTAAGAAAACAAAAGATGGCATAGATGCCAATAGCTGGATCTTTTGCCACAATTTCTATTTCTTTCCAGTCGAAAATACTTTTAGACAAGCTCCACTGATGAATGCTTAGAAGTCATGAACCTGAGTGACTAAGTCTTTGACATGCCTTATTCTGATGCACATTCTAATGCCTAGTAAATGCTTTTTGAGTGCAAGGCATGCTTCTGTGTAGTTTATATATGCTAATATGTTTAAACTTCATGAAAGCCCTAGCTGATAGGTATAATGTTTAGTACCATTTTCACATACAAAGAAACTGACACAAAGAGATTTAAGTTATTTACCCAAAGTCAATCAGCTTGCTGGTAAATGGTAAAACCAGAATTAAACACAGTCCATTGTCAGAGCCTGCATTCTTAACCATTATTACTGCATACCCAAACCACCTGGGATAGTTGTTTTGGAGTTCCAAGGGAACTTATATAATAATGGAAATACGTGGTTGCCAAGATAAAAGGAATATCACAATTCATTTGTTCTCACTCTTTATTTTTACGGCTGAGGGATACTTCTGAAAACTTTAAAGAGAAATCACTGCTAGGAGTTACTATTTTTAGGAAAATCTAAGAGAAACCTAAGAGAATAGTGAGCCCTTACTTTTCCTTTCATCCCAACAAACATCCTTTCTAATCTAGCTTGAGTTTGCCGTGACATTCTAAGGAATGGAGGAAGCAATTGCCGAGAATGAGAAAAAAATAATTTCTTGTGTGGAACTCTGGCCTGACTGGTTGCTCTTGCTCTATATTAAGCCATAAATGTTTGTCAAAGGAAATGATAGAAATTTTGAATTTTAAATGAACTTTACAGATAACCATTGTAACGTATGGTCTGGTGGGAAATAAATTTTACAGTTTAACAAATGCGTTTTATAATTTTATTATACATCAATTATCTTTTTTTATAAAATCACACATGAAAACATTGATCTTGAGTGATTTAGTATAGTCATAAAACATTGTTATTGCAGAGTCAAAGTTAGCTGCCTAATCAATAATAATAATAGTAATAATAATAATATTTTAGTACAATGGATGTGTTTATCTAAGTTATTTAGTTTCAATAATTACTTCTTCCAGTGTATAGGAAAATGCTTGACTCCCACACTTTTAAAAGTGTTTTTAAGCTCAGGGCTGTAGATTTGTGGTGTAAGTGAAGCATGAGTTGTAGGAAAGAAGAAAGAAGAATAAAAAAGGGAGGCTTTACATGTGCAGATTAATATATCATGAGAGAGAGAATATAAAAGGCCCTTGTCTTTTTTATACATTTCAAAATACTAACCTGAAACTGTGTCCAGTAACCATTGCTTAATAGCCACTTATGCAATGCATTTTAATAAAAGTGTATTTCATGTGTTGTTACTTATGCCTCTTCCTGATACCTGCATTTGTTATGCCATTACTTAAGTTGGTAGATTGAGGAAAGATGGCATTCTATAGCTATCAGAATGTGGTTATTACTTTTTGGTATTACGTTTTCAGTGTGCAATCTCAAAGTAAGGAAATTAATGTGGTGATTACAGTTTTTAATTATTTTTAATTTTTTTATTTCATCATATTATGGGGGTACAAATGTTTAGGTTACATATATTGCCTTTGCCCAACCCAAGTCAGAGCTTCAAGCATGTCCATCCCCCAGATGCTGCCCACTGCACCCATTAGGTGTGAATATACCCATCCCCTCCTCACCCTCCCATCTGCCTGACACCCGATGAATATTACTACTATATGTGCACTTAAGTGTTGGTCAAAGTGGGCAAAGGACATGAACAGAAACTTTTCATAAGAAGATAGACTAATGGCCAACAAACATATGAAAAAATGCTCAACATCTCTAATCATCAGGGAACTGCAAATCAAAACCATAAATGAGATATCACTTATCTCCAGTGAGAATGGCCTTTATCAAAAAGTCCCAAAACAATAAATGTTGGCATGGATGCAGAGAGACAGGAACACTCATACACTGCTGATGGGACTTCAAACTAGTACAACCTTTGTGGAAAGCAATATGGAGATACATCAAAAAGCTACAAGTAGAACCATCATTTGATCCAGCAATCCCATTACTGGGCATCTAACCAAAGGAACAAAAGACATTCTATAAAAAAGACGTCTGCACTCAAATGTTTATAGCATCACAATACACAATTGCAAAGATGTGGAAACAACCCAAGTGCCCATCAATATGTAAGTGAATTGATAAAATGTGGTATATGTATACCATGGAGTTCTACTCAGCCACAAAAAGCAATGGTGATCTAGCATCTCTTGTGTTATCCTGGATAGAGCTGGAGCCCATTCTACTAAGTGAAATAATCACAAGAATAGTTTTTAATTTTAAAAATAGAGTATCGATTATCTACTCTGGGTGCACGTTATTATTTGTCTCCTCTTCTTATGACTAAATTATAAGTTCATAATAGTGTCAACCTAAAATAATACAAAGGCTCAGAATCCAGAAATAGATAACATTTGCTTATAAATTAGTTTCTGATCCCTTAGGATTAGAAACTGAATTAAATATTCTGTTTTTCATTTTCTCTTAAGTGCCATTTTCTAAAATTTTCTAGATAGATAAATGGTGGATACTACAATTATTACTATAACTTTGTTCCAATCTCCATTTAGTAAGTGTATATTAAATGCCTACTCTGTCCTAGGTGCCACTGCAAGGTGTCCAAATTCCTGACTTTATGGAGTGTACACTCTAGTGGGGTGTGATAGTTAATAATAGCAGCAATAACAATTATACTATTATATAGTAATAATAGCAATAACAATTATACTAAACAATATGAATAAATAATAAAACAAAAAGCCAATAATGAAACAAAATAATTTCAAATAAAGACAAATGAGGAAAACTAAAAAAGAAAATTAGAAGAAAGCAAGGGTTACGATTATAGTTAGTCATACACACACACACACACACACACACACACATATACAAAAAACCCTTTAAAATCAGAATGTAATTTATAATGAGATGTTATCTATTCATTTCTCTTTTTCTGGCATGGGAGTTGATGAAGGCAAACTAGTGTTCAGCCTTCCAAAGCTTAAAAAAGTAATTGTGATTTACCTCTCTAAATATAGCTTGTGTAAGAAAGAATGATAAGAGAAATGTCCTAAAAGAGCATATAAGTTGTACCCACACGTTACTCTTTATAACCCTACTTTCTGTTTCTATGTTTTATAGTTAGCACAAGGTATGGTTCTTGCTAGATTCCTAATAGGTAATAATCAATTTTTATTGAATATTTACTCAGTATTGGCTACTGCCTTAATATTTTACATTTATTATCTCAATTAAACATAAAAACCTTAAGAAGTAGGTACTAGTTGCTGTTGTCATCATTTACTGTCACAATGAGGTAAATGAGACTTAGAGGTATTCATTTAATAACTTCTTCAAAGTTGCTGTACAAGTCATTACCATTGCTGACGTTAGATCCCAAAGCTGCCTGACTCTTGAACCCATGATCTTATCAAGCACAAAATAAATTTGTACACAAATGTTTGAAAAGCAACGAGTTTCTCTAATTTCCTTACATACCTATTTTATAGCACAGCACTACAGCCATTTAAGCTTTTATAAATGATAGATGACTGATAGATTCTAAAAATAAAAGGTGAATTCTTGTCTAGAAGCAGCAGAGAGATTAACTAAATCAGTGGTTCTCTGAACTGGATAATTTTTATAATCAACTGGGATGATTTAACAAAAATACACATCCTAGGCAACACCCCTGTATAAGTTTCATTTTGTTATTCAGGGGTGTGGTCCAGAAAACTTCATTTTTAAATAAATAATTTCCCAAATCTTTCTGATACTTACCCAGGTCTGATACCTCAGATATAGTCAAGCCCTCTACTTTTGTTGGGCTTGAACTTATCTACATCATTTCTTCCATTTAAGTCTCATTACTTCCCTTGCTCTGATTAAGTGATGGCTGGAATCCAGAATGAAGCATTTTCTTCTTCCCACCAAGCCCAAAAGAAAATGAACACCCCTGTATGGGTATATCTAAGCCCTCTATTAAGGTGGGTATTTGTGGACAGACCAAAGTGAGTGAAGATGTCATTTTACTACTTTCTGGCTGTGTGTGCCTTGGGAAAGGTACATTTCCTTTCTGAACATCAACTTCCTTAGCGGTACTGGGAATAAAATTAGTAACCTTTCATGGAAGAAGATTAAATTATATAAGGTGAGTAGCTGATGTCACCAAAACTAACGCTTCTTCCCTTTAAATTCTCACCCTCTATATTTTGACTGTACTAATGGCTCCAGTATTCATAAGCCAGTGCTCTGTCAAAACCTTTCATCCTTTGATATGTCTTTGCAGTT
This sequence comes from Lemur catta, assembly GCF_020740605.2. Taxonomy (NCBI): domain Eukaryota; kingdom Metazoa; phylum Chordata; class Mammalia; order Primates; family Lemuridae; genus Lemur; species Lemur catta. The sequence goes on from NC_059129.1 coordinate 57,614,570, forward strand.
CATGATTCAGGAGATTATTTATGGAGGAAAATTACATATACATGTGTGTGCATATGTATACGTGGATATACAGTAATGTAACTTTTCTTATTGCTGGAAAGAATAAAAGCAAAAGAAGAAAAACGTAGGAATAAAACAACTAAAAACATTAAACAAAAATATCTAAAATACTTTTCTGCATTTTCCACAGTCCTTATATAAGCATGCCCCTTAATGGAGTTACATGTGAAGTGTAATTTTTCTTCACTTGTCCATAATGCAAGGACGTTTACTGCAGAGACCCTATTTTGTTAACAATGAGCACAACCCATAGAACATCTGAGAAAAGAGCCTCTAACGTGAGGTTGTACAAGTAAGAATTTATTTTTAAGAACTAAAACCAAACTAAAGAATGCAGAGAACTATCAACTCTATACTCATATCACTTTGAAAGTGCTCCACAGAATTTCAGAAATGAAGAAACACGATTCTTAAACTATTTCCAAAGTCCTTTTAATAAAAGTCCCTACTTCTAAGAATCCATACCCTTGATAAAGTACCTCCTTCTGGTACCCCTTGACTAGACTGACTGTTTAAGATATAGAATGAACCTATTCTCTGACCTTGGAAAGACTTGGGCTTGGATCTCTGGCATGCTTTTACTAACTGGCTGATCTTTGTGAGGCCCAGTTTCCTCATCTATAAAATGGTGATTGTAACATCAAACTTATTGGGTTGTATTGCATATTAAATAAGATTATGCATGGACCTGACAAAAAGGCATTTATTAATAATTTTTAAAAATTACTGAGTTCTTACTGTATGTTAGCACAATTTGAGACTCTAGGACAAAGCAGTAAGCAAGAGGGACATTGTCACAGCCTTCCTGGAGCTTAAGTGTAAGTGAAATGAGTCAACAATAATCAGATAAGCCAATAAATTATTTAAGCTATGAATTGCTCTGCTCAAAATTCAATAGGGTGTTAAGAAAGAAAGTGGCTATCAAGACAGGCATTATAATAGGTGAGCACGGATGATCACCACCATCCTGAGAAGTGGGTGGCCAATAAAGGGTGTCTCATACAGTGAGACCAAATTAAATGTTTCTGAGACCATAATGTGTGCGAAACAAAAATCAGGCCAGTGAGATTATGTTTAGTGATCAAAGGTCAAGATAAAGTGAGGGGATGGCAAAGAATAGATCCCACAGGGCATATAGTTCATGGTGGAGTCATGGATTTTATAAGTTCAGTGGATGCCATTTGAGGGTTATAGGTTCACTATGGCTTCTAGTTAGAGAACTTTCTGGAGGGGCCTAGAAGCAGAGTCAGGGAGGGAGGTAATTTTGGAAACTACTGTGGTATCCTATGAGCAAAAGGATGGTGGCTTCCATAAGGTGCATCTCTGAGTTAATTATCCATTTCTCTCCTTGCTCTTATCTTGCTGTGGCTTTGCTGAGTTATCCTCATGGTGAACTTGCCCAGACTTCTACCTTGCAGGTCTGACCACAAATGAGGAGAGCCTGTTCCCAATGTTCTGACTCATTGTCAGATTATTAGTCATTGATATGTGTCTGGCGTCCACCTCCAGCCTTCTGGTTAGGCTTTGGTTGAATTCTCTGTGCCTTTCAAAGGAACAATTTCATAATAAGACTTAGCTATGTGGGAGTTTATAGCAGTGGGTTTTTCTTTTATCTCATGATACATGTGCACTTTAGGGGACATTTGCCTCCCTCAACTATATTGCCAGAAACTCCCACGGTGAATATGTCCAGTTAGTTGAAAGATAAATAAATTTGAGAGAGAAAAATTGTGAGAATATATGCTTGAGAAGGAAGAGAAAGGGGAGAAAAAAGCAACAGGGAGAAGAGAGAGAGAGAAGAAAAGAGAACAGGGAGGGAGGGAGGGAGGAAGAAAAGAAAAGAGAGAGAGATTGATTAGTGGATGGATGCAGCTCTGATGTGTCATGAAAACAATGTTTCCTAAACTCTGAGGTGCATGTGACTCACCTAGGTTCTTGTACAAATGCAGATTCTAATTCAGTAGTTCTGGGGCAGGGCAGAGGTGTTCCATTTCTTACAAGCTCCCCTGTACTGTAAATGTTCCTGGTCTGTGCAGCACACTTTGAGTAGTGAGGCCCTAGAGCAGGTCATCTAAGCAGGTGCTTATCCTATTACAGTTGTGCTATCGATCCTTTCACAGGTGTCACCATATATGGGGAGGGGAGACCCCCAGGGTGTGGCGATGAGAACATAACAAAACTGCATTGTTGCAATGACAATTATTCTTTCATCTACCTTCAATATATCTTTTTGTTATGGTGGAAGTTGGAATAAAGGGCAGGAATATGAACATGAGTTCTGGTCACACGATTTTTAGAAAAATAAAATTCTTCAGTCAGTTTCTCTTCCAATCAGTGAAGTGAGTAGCATTTCAGAGAAAAAAACATCAATTACAGAAGGATGTAGCTCTCTTCAGCTTTGTCCCCTGCAAGATACAAAGGAAAATCCTTAACAAGGATGGTGTTAGGAAAAAGATACTACCAGTATAAATAAAAATGAGTGATTTAAATTTAAATCTAAAAAATCTAAAAGGTTTAGATTTTAGGTTTGAATTAAAAATGTAAATAGTTAAAGAATTACTGTTTTGTCCTAAATCTTAGGGCTACCATTCACTCCTTCCAACTTCTGTCAACCTTAATGTTCTCAGTCCCAGGTTTGGTAATATTCTGTTGAATTGATCATTGATTCTTTATTAGTACTATTTTATCAGCTTTATATTTTCTTGAATCATACATGATAATCTGGAAAGAACTTCAAGAATCCCTTTCTATAGCGTTCAAGGAAAAATTCCAATAAATATGTTAGGCTTATTTGAAGAAATGTGTACCATAAAGAAGGAAAACCTTAAGAATACTAATTTCCATGGCTGGTAGGCTTTATTAAAACAAGAAACAGTGAGATCGTATATATGAAGCTCTCCAGAGTTTGTATGAAACACATATTCATACATATAGTTCACTTGTGTGGCACAGAGTTTATTTCACTGAATCTTAGCAGCTTATTGAAGCTATGGCTTATTGAGGACAACCATAGCTGAAAAACTTCAGCACCATGCCTTAAAAAAATTTAAAGAGAATCTGTATGCTACCATTCAAGGCTTGATAGTTTTCAAGAATGTTAAATTTGTTAATGATTCCCAGGCAGTCCACTCTGAAACTCCGGTTTTCATTTAGAATACTTTATTAACCTTGTTTTTAAAGTTACCTCCTCAGCTTCCACAGAATATGTGGGAATGTAATAAAACAGTGTAGGTGAAAGTTATTGACCAATTTGCCTCTGAGCCATGGAAATTCTACTTGTGGACACCCAGCCCACAGGTCTCTCATGTCCCCTGCAGGATCCTGCTGTGACTTCTGTGTTCTGCTTGATGGCCAGTGTGTTCTCCTTTGAAGTGGCTAGACAATCTTCACCACCTTGTGACTCTCCTCACTACTCTGCTCTTTGCTGCTGGCCCTGAGGTTCACTGCTCTTTTAGTAATTTTGCACTTCCCACCTCCTAATGGGGGTCACTCGTGTTCCATGCTTCTGTTGCTGTCGTTGCTGCTCCAGCTGGAGTCTGGACCCCTTTCTCCTGACCAATTTAATGACTCCTTTTTCAAGGTCCCCAGAAGGGATATCACACGCACTCTTATTTTCTTACACAGCCCCATTGTGAAAGCTATAATGCTTCATGTCGCTAACCTGAAAAGTGTTTTTTTCCAATTCTCAGCCTTGCATGGGACTGTGACTATGTCTCTAACTGAGTGTAAAACCTCAAGGCCCTCACTAGGGTTGGTTGTACTTATCCTGCCTGCACCCCATGTTGAGCTGCCTCATCCCTTGCCCTTATTATTATACTGCAGGTTTTTTGTTTCTTTTTTTCTTTTGTCAACTATGTAAAGCTGTCTCATTCTAGTGATCATAACTGTATATTTAACAATTTTAAAATTGCATTCTATTTAAAACTTATGGGTGTTTATGGCAGTAAGGGTTCTAACTTAACTCTCTCTGCCAGATTACTGGAATCAAAAATCTCTGAAGTCTTTTTAAAGTGTGATTTTGTCCAATGAAATGAAGTCTCAAGCATGAGTGGTAAGAAAATTTATTAAAAAAAACAGGACCTATATATGAAATAGTCCTAAAAGAGAAAAACAAGAGGATCTAAATTTTCTTATTGTCTAATGCATCAACCTGAAGGTAAAGCAGTAAAATCAATATTCTTTCCTGAGTCTGTTTTTTTTTTTGACAACTTAATGGTCATCATCTCCATAATTTTCACACAAAATTTGAAATATATTCTTTGCCCTTTGAACTGGTATCTTTCTTATCTTGAGTATTTGATGCATGCTGTTGGTTGATCTTGTTACTGTAGGTGGCAATTGAACACAATATCTGACACGTGTAGTGTGTCTGCCAATGCATACACATAACGAAAAGTCAACCACTCAATAAAGCTCAAGAAATAAAACTGAAGAGTTTATTTTAAGGCTAAAAGCAAGTCTGATACAAATGCAGCAATAACTGATTTGGGGAAGAGGCAGCTGGAATGGCTGATTTGTGACTCATCCCTGTTGCTTTCTTGTCCTGGCTGCCCTTTCTGCTTGTTCATCCATTCTATAACCTCAGTCTAACAGCTATCTCCCTTATATCCCTAGGGCATATATAGCATCATTATATCATTCCCAACCTGACTTGACAAAAACTTTCAACTCATATGTTCAGTACTGATTGCAATATCTCTTTTCCCCTGAAATATAAATTATTCAAATCACATATCTTTAATCAAATAAAATATATACAGGTATACTAAGGAAATAAAAATTATCTCTTTTGAGAAAAAGGTGATTAAAATCTGGTTGAACATAAAGATTGCCATTTACATATATTGAGTGATAGTGCCAGACATTGTGCTAGTAATTAGGAAATTGGTTATTACCTTCATTTTATGTATAAGGAAACTAAAACTTACACAAGTTAAGTAACTTGTTTAAGGTTACAGAACTAGTAAGAATAGGACTCAACCAACCCCCAAACCATATGATTCCAAGCTGTGTGACATCAACACCCATGTTCTAAATACTTTGCCTACCATCTCTCTATAGCAGTACAGCTAAAGCAAGGTGATGGTGGTCAAAACATGTATGCTTAGAGGTCAAAGTGCAGAAGCAAAACCATATATGGCAAAAACTAATCATGCCTGTCAAGTAACTTTTTTGGGAAAGCAGTTTCCTAAATAAGAATATATGCATGTTCATGTGAATATTGGGCCTACCTGGTAACAGTAAACTCATTTTAGATAAGAAAGCATCAGGCCTTTATTCTGATGCTGTTTGGTATTCAATCCCCTCCTCTAACATCGACTCTTCTTATTCTATGCTCCCTAAGAAAATTTCTTAAAAGTTGGCTTCCCATGTAATTTGCATAGAGAGAAAATATACATTTTTTCAAGCCAATAGGCCCCAAATCTTACTTATTATTATAGTTATAAAATTGGCATCTTGCATTAAACATTTTAGGCTCAAATTGCCTGTGAATGTCCTAAATCTGATACTGAAAAAATAGACTTTGTGGCAAAGCAGAAATTCAGATTGAACCATGGTTAAATTGCGCAAAGTGATGGTTGCTTTTGAAGAACTCTATGGAATCAACTTGCAAGTCTTCAGGACAATAGCTCTAGCTTGGTAGCTAAAGGCAAAAAATTACTAAAATATTTGACATGGACCTATATATTGCATTCTATGGCAGTAAAGCACTTTTGATCTCTGTGCTTGCTCTTTTCAGAGCAGCGGAAAAATAAAAGTGGAGATAAAAAATAGAGAGAGGTTTTGAGAGACATGGCCACTGAGATGCTATTAGGAAGAAAAAGATATTTTTAAATAATTTTCAAATATTCATATTTGCCAAAATATGAATTGTGTATGTGTGTGTATGTATGTGTGGTAGAAGTGTCTGCTTGCTATTACCTTATACCTTTATCATGACAATGGGAATATTGTCATTTCGTCTGCATGAATTTTTGTTTGTGTATGTGTGTAGAGGGGGGTGCTAGTGTTGTATCATTTAGAGTCTTTAATACACCCTTTCTTTACCTTGCTGCTCTTCTTAGATTAGGCCTGTTATGATAACTTAAACTTAGCCTGAGGCTGCCTCTGTATCTTGAGTTCCTATGCAGCAAACTGCAACCTAACTTATTACGTAAGCAAACAAAAACCAACCTTAGGAGTAGAACAAGTGGCTGAGTTTCAGCCAATCACAACCAGCTGAGTTTCAGCCAATAACAGCCAGCCAACTCATCACACCCTGCTCAAATAAGGCAGATGCCTAGCTGTAGCCAATCAGGTGATCGTTTTATTTTGCTTCTGTGTCAGCCTATAAAAGTTCACCGCTAAGACTACTGGGCTGAACTCTCTACATCTCTTCTGGTTTAGGGTGCTGCCCGATTCATGAATTGCTACTTCCTCAAATCAACTCTGCTAAACTTAATCTGTTTGAAGTTTTCCTGTTAACAGTTTAGCATTATAAGTGGAATCCAAAGGAGACCTCCCTTTTACTCTGCCTCCCCAGGAACACTGAGTGACCAAGTGAAGGTCACTTCCAGGGCTCATTGTGCCTGTTGTTCTCTGGAAGCAACTGGAGGTTTGGAATGAGTTTCCTCTCAGATTTGAGCACCATCAATTTGTGTTTTGAATACTTCAAGTTTATTTGAGCAATTCTTTTACTGAACTGGGTCTAAGATTGGATTGACTCCGATAATTAGCTAGGCTGGATCCAGTTAGAGGCCTCAGTACATTTGATCAGTATATTTTAAAATGAATTCCTTTGAATCTAAGCAGCCTGGCATCCCAGGAGTCTGGTGCTCCCCTTTCTGGGACACTAGCTAATTTTATGTGCAAAAATGATAGCCCAAAATCCTGTGTGTTTTGAAAAAGTGAGTTAACCTTACTAAGGATAATTTAGAATTACAGTGGTCACAGTGGGAAAGTTTTAACTTAGATATAAAATTGTACACTTATAAGGTACACTAGGAAAGAAAGAATCTAAAATTCCAAAAAAGTAATGGGGTGTGTTCTTTAATTGGTATCCGAAGTCATCTGAAATATTAAATAAATCACTCTTTAAAAGAAGACAAATGAAAAAAAATCTTAAAAGTCTTTTCCACAAATAGTAGCCAAAAGCTTTAGACATCTGGGTAGATAATGTTGTGCATGGCCCATGGATAAAATATTTAAATGAAAGCTATAATGTCTGTTGCTGTTTATATATGCCTGTATTATGTGACATATATGTAATATTTGTCTATTTTTATGATAGTGCCAAAATTAAATTCTAAAAGAGATTTATTTTAATTGGCTTAAAAAAGAAGCACTCATATAAATTATTTCTTACACCCTTAGAAAGGTAGAAACTAACCCAAAATGTTTTTCAAATTCATATGATCCATCATAATCTTTGGTAAATAAAACTTAGTAAAAGTGGATCAGTTTGATTAACACAGGCATGTCCTCAGAATTGTAATCATTAAGTATTATACATATGTACACCTTTTTCTACCTACATTTATTAGCAAAACAAGTTCATGTTATGTCTGCATTACAAAGCAGTGAGCAAGAAAAATTATCTTAAACTGATGGCTAGCTAGCCGTTTAGTGTCTCATCTTCATGAAAATTCCAAATGTAATTGTTAAAAACAAATGAATTAAATGGATGTAAGATAAAATTCCCACATGAAAGGTGTCCTTTCTATACCAGAAGGTTTTGACATTCTTATCATGAAGGACAGGAAGTTGAGGCTGAGAATAGATTGCATAAACAAAGAACCTGAGAATAGAGATACAAAAGAAAAAAGCCAAAAAAATCTGAGAATAGAGATAAAAAATTTTGCCTCCTCCATAGTTTTTTCTTATAACAGAGAATCTAAATATAGTTGGGATTGTTGGTGAACATTTTCTGTGCCATAGTGGACTGTTATAAGCTCATAGAAATTATGATTTATAAATTTGCTAATCTATAAATTGCTAATCTATAATTGCTTGTTTCCTAGTGTTTGCTAGAAATTATGGTAATTAAGAGTTAGGAATTCTAATGAATATTTATAAGTAAAAATACTAGAAATAATAAGGAAAACACTATATATGCAAATATACAAGGAAAGTAACATGTGCTTTTTGTAGGAAAAGCTATAAGATATGTGAATGTATTTTGTATCATTAAGAAAAAAGAATAATTTTTGTCCTAAAGTGGAATGGCTGGTTGTTACAAAATTAGAAAGAGAAAAAGTATGGGACAAAAATTGAATGGATATAAGAAATTTGAAGATAATTTATGGAATAGGAGTCTTGGGAAAAATTTTGATATGTGATCAAACTAAGTTTACAAGGGAATTATTTAGAAGTTTTTCTAAAAATTGAACATTAATATTGAAATGTACATTGATACAAAAGTGGAATTTGTTTTTTTTTCTGTTAAAACAGCAAAACTTTCTTAAAGTATTGGTCCACTTTTATGGGAAATTGTGAAAGGCTTTATTTAGCTTTTAGGTATTTGGCTAGAAAACAAAGATTCTGTGTTTTATCAAAAATGATTTTCTGTGCTTCGTGTTGTCTTTATTAAGGTTTTTCTAAACTATGTAACTCTGTATTTTTTGAAGACTTTTAATTATGACTCTTGTCAAATGAATGACAATTGTTCACAGTAACTTGTAATCCAATTTTAATCTAGTTTTTAAAAATATCTTTTACTATTTTTTGACAACTTACCAAAATAAAATACTAAATTAAGACCTTTTGACCTTTAACTAACTTTGGGAGTTTCCACTGGGCCTGTAGAATATCTCAAAATAATTTTCTTCTTTTTTTAAATAAAAGGAGATATGTTCATCTGATTAAGGTCATTTAATATGTTAAATTACATGGAAAGCATAGTCAAATAATAATTGATGCTGAACCTACTGTAAGTTACATTTATGGGTATGTTATTAATATGTGTTCCAGAAAATGTATGAAATTCTTAGAAATGTGATAGTCTTGGTATAATGCTATCAGTGATAATTCTAGTTATTATCTTAAAATATTTTATGTTACATAAATAACAAAATTTCCTTGTCAATTGCATTATACTGAACTCTCATCAAATCTTTATGCACATATAAAGTCTTGTCATCAACAGAGACTTAATCGTTTTACTCTAGTACTTTCCTGAAAGTTATTGCAAGTAACTATAAACCTAAAGTGTTTTATCTTTGAGGAGACTCACAGAAAAGACTCTAAAAAATATAGGTTTCTAGTAAGCTTAAGATCATACCATTGGACTAAGAATTTCCAGAAATCTAATGAAGAAATGGGTTAGTTCATAAAACTTCTAACCCACCATCAAGTAGAACAAGAATTAATTGAATACCAAGGAAATGCTTTGTGAGATTTTCATGACAAGTCAACTAATACTGAAATTGTTAAAACATGAAATTCTAATCAACCGCATAAGTTTGGTCCAAGTCAAATTACCTATGATAACCTATTTAATAAACAATGATATGCACCTGAATTGAAGGAAAAAATGTCATTTAAAAGAATGTAAACTCAATGTTAAGCATGGACACCTGGAGGAACTGGATGGCTGCCTGGTCCTTCTCAAGCAAAATCTTACTTTTAAAAATGGAATAGGAAATAAATATTAATCAAAATAATTTATAGTTACAAATAAAAATATTTTATTTCTTCTTCCTTATTTTACAGATGAGAAAACTAAAGCCTAGAGAAGTTAAAAAACACCTTTTACCAATTTACCATTATTAAAATATTAATTATATCTCCAAAGTGTTTTCAATTATTGTATACCTTTATGTGGGCCTCCAGAATCTTTCAAGTATAATGTCTGAGTTATAGGTTGCATTTGAAGATCACAGATACTCACTCAAGGTACCTTAAGCATAATTGTGGAATTTGAAAGAGCTTGTACAAAACCAAACCAAAGAGGAAAGACAAATGTGGGGCTTGCGTTAGGAATGACTACAATGGGAATTCTTCTCAGCCATATCCTGTCCCATTAATTCTTATACCTGTTTCTCTGCATTCTGGCTTTGTATTTCTCTACTTTTACCCTATCACGGAGCTGGGAGTGAGAAGCATTATTTACTTGATGAAATTACCAAACCAACTTTGTAATGGTTATGTGAATAGAGAGGAAGGTAATAACAATCTCATGGAAAAACTGATTGAGATACAGGGATTGAGGGTTCAACTTTTAATGCTATTGTTGTCATGAAAGAAGAATTTTAAGGCAATGTCAACCTGTAATTAAATCCTGAATCTAGAATAATGGAAAAAATTCCCCCAAGGAAGAAGTGTAGTATGAACATGGCACCAGAGAAATTTTATAAATATAACAGACAATTAAATTTGTATTCAGCTTTTGTATAATAGAAAGGTATCTTTCTCTTTATGTTACATATCAGGCAACAAAGACAAAATTGATAGTCAAGCTCCTTTTCATATATGAGAAACTTCCCTGTCATTAGATTATTTTACATAATTTCCTATGAATTTCTGTATTTTCACATTTTTTGCTTATGGACAGAGAGAAGCAGAATGTACATTTGTCAAAACAGAAATCCTTTATTGTAAAAGGCACATGTGAAAGATAAAGAACGGTTCAAGCTTCAGGGTTCTAGCTCTCTACTCTATTTTTATTTTGTATTCTTCTGTTCTCTCAGTTAAATAGTTACTTACATGATACATACATCTAAGAAATGAAAGTACCATGTGAAATGACTGAAGTCAGTAGCTTCAGGCAAATTTTACAATTGAAGGGACCCTTAAAATTAGAGACTGTCTTTTATTTATCTCTATATATCTCAAAGGATTCAACACATTATTGTGGATAACTTAAATGATGGGCATGGAGGAAGCTTCAATATGGGCATCATGGAGTCAAAAATCCAAGGTCAAATATTATGTCTGTGATTCCTTGCTGCAATCATCACTGAGCTTTCTTGCCCATCATTGAAGAATCTTTAATAAGAAAAGAAACATTCTAAATTAAAAATCTCTAAACCAGTGAATTGTGCATTTCCAGAGGATGTGGTAAGTTTAGCCATCGAAATGAAAAATGATGAGTGTCATTCAATGCCATTTCATGATTTTATGAACTGAGCTTCTTAAAATTTTCAGAAGCTGCCCCAGTACTTCTATGAGGGGACATGTCTTTCTTTTTGCTTACTAATTGCCAACAGTAGGCCCAAGGTCTTCATGGTACTTGTCGGCTCTCAGATTGCATGAGACAGCGTGATGTGAGGGAAGCATATTGGATTTAGAGCAATGGTTCTCAGATTTTAGTGTTCTTCAGAATCATCTGAAGGGGTTATTAAAACACAGACTGTGGTGCACCACCTACTGAGTTTCTGTATGTCTAGAGTGGGACCTGAAAATGTACATTTCTAATTTCCCAGGGGTTGCTGACGTTGCTGGTCAAAGGATAATACTTTGAGAACCACTAAATTAATATGGCCCTGTCCTAACCAAGGCTCAGCAATTTTTAACATTGGACCATTTCATATATTTTCTAAGCCTGACGCTCCTCAATTGTAGAATGAGGGTATATAATACCACTAGATTTTGTTTCTAACATTCTTTAAATCTATTGTTTTAAGTGTTTAGGTTAATGTATTTATTTTCATTAGAGATGAGATAATATCTAAATGTTGATAAGTTTTGTTAAAATACAAAATCCATATCGATTCAATTTTGCTATTATTTAAAATTTATATTTCTTTTATGGGATTAGATTTTTTAAAACACAATCAGAATTCAAAGGACTTTCTAATTTTCATTAACACTTCAAAACTGTTTTAAATAAGCCAGATTCAAAAAGGAAAAATGTTGATGATATGTTAACTTACAAAAGTGAAAATGCAAATGCATAAATGTGTTTTATATTTAATTTTTTTTATAAATTATTTTTTAAAGAGTGAACAAATTTTCAGTCATAAAACAAGACATTGTACAAAGTGCATGTGTTCTAAATCAACAGATATCTGCTGCAAAATAAATTCTGCCACATCTTACCTATATGTGCTATAGTCACTTGAAATATTTTTTTTCTTGTGTGTAAATATGAAATAAGAATAACAGTCAGCTTTACAAATGTGTGAATTCAGTAAGATAATAATTGTGAAAACAATCCATAAACTTAACAATGTTATATAAATAATAATTAATGTGGTATATGTAAGAATGTGTTTATTTAAAAGTATATATAATCAGTTGATATATACTACATCAGAATTAACTACATGACTTGTTTATGGAAAGTTCTCTTTTATGTAGACTTTCATTTAAACCTCAGCATAATTAGACATCCCTAGAAAAATAAGATTCAAAATAAATAAATTTTAATGGGAAGAGAAAAAATTTATACACTGATTTTGGCATATATTTTGAAAGCTTCTGGAAATCTTAGTTAGTGTGAGACACCATGGACTGCTCATGTAACGTAATTCTTTATGCACAGTCATAGAGACAACTTAGTGGTTAAAATCTCACAACTAACCCTATGTAGTTGAGTCAATGTAAGTTCTTTCAAGGTCTGTGGTATGATTCATACTCCCAAGGAAAATGTTTAGTGTAGATCTTGATGTTTCAAGCTAATTAATTTTCCTTTAACTTCCACTCCCACCCCAGGGCAGCAAGTGAGAATATGAAAATGTCAGTTTTGGAAGGTTTCTGATCTTTCTGGTCAGACTCATTAAGTCTTTTAAAATGGCTACATTTCTTGATTATAGTAAATGGTTATTTTAATGCACATTGGTATAAACAAATAAAAAAAATTAGAAAAATCCCATCCAAGTACTTAAGGAAGTTCTGGTTTCCCTTCATCAAACACCTGAAGAATGGGAAATACACCTAAAGTATATTCTACATCATTCAAGACACTAGAAAAGCCTAGGTTGCTTGCAGGGGCAATTCCAGATCTCTGCTAGAAAACCTCATGCCAGCAATCACTTTTCAGTGGCAAATAACAAAAGATAGGGATGACAGCGGTTTCCTCATCAGATATAATGCAAGCTTGAAGACAATGGAGCAGTGGCTTTAAGGTACTGAAAAAAAAAGCAACAATAAATTGTCAGTGTTGGATTTTTTTTTAATTCAGGAAATATATTATTCAAGAAACAAGTCAAAATAGAAAATTTTGAGGCATAAAAAGCTGAAAGAATTGATTAGCAGAAATATTAAGAAATATAATGGGAAGTTCTTCACATAGAAAAAAATAATAGCAAATGGAAAATAGATCTAAACAAAGGATAAATAGCACCTAAAGTGGTAAATCTCTAAAGTTTTTTCTTACTACTTAAATCACTTTAAATAACAATTAACTACTTAAAGTCAAAGTAATAATAATGTATTTATAAACTATATAGAAGTAAAATGTATATCAACAATGGCACAAAACCAGGAGGAGAGAAATGGAAGTATATTCTTTTAAGGTTATTATATTAATACTATATATGAAGTACAGTATCACTAGAAGGCAGAATGAAGAAAATAAAGATATCAACTTTAAATACCAAAACATCCACTAAAATAACACAATGCATTGGGGATAAAATCCTAAAAATGCACAATGATTCAAAAGTAGGTAGTAAAACAGGACAATAGAGACAAGTAACAAAATGAACAAATAGGAAACAAATTGATAAGATGATAGATATTAACAGAATATGTCAAAATAACATTAAATGTTCATAGCTAAGTACCTAATTACATGCTCCCTATAAGGAAAACCCGGGAAAGTATATACTGTGGTAACATTAATCAAAAGAAAGTTAGACAAAGTCAGGCACAGTGGTGTGTGCCTATAATCCTAGCTATGCTGGAGGCTGAGGCGGGAGGATTGCTTGAGCCCAGGAGTCCAAGGCCATTCTGGGCAACATAGCAAGAACTCATCTTAAAAAAATAAAGTGAAAGTTAAAAGAAATTAATATATTTCAAACAAAGAATATCACCAGATATAAAAAGTTCATTTCATAATGATAAAGAAGTTAATTTATTAATAGGAAATAAAAGTCCTAGACATTTATACATCTAATCACAGGGATTCAGAATACATGAAGTAAAAACTAATAGAACTACAGAGGGAATTGGACAATTTCAGTTATAAGTAGTGATTTCAATATGCCATTTTCAATGATTAATAGAGCATATAGGCAGTGTTATTTCAAAAATATTCAAGCAACTTGACCTAATTTAAATTTTTAGATCATTCCAAGATATAGGAGAAGAATATATATTTTCAAGTGATCAAAAAACATTTACCCAGATACATCATATTCTGGACCATAAAACATGTCTTAATAAATCAAAACAATTCAAGTTATGCACAGTATGTTCTCTGATAATAATGTAATTAAATAGAAATCAATAAGAGAAATACCTTAAATTTCCAGAAATAGCTGGAAAATTCTAAATATTTGGAAGGTAAGTGACATATTTTTGAATAATTCATGGGTCAATAAGTTGAAAGGAAATTAGAAAGAGTTTAGAAATTATAAAAATGAAATACAACATGTAAAAATAAGTGTGATGAAGCTAACCAGTGCTTAAAGAGAATTATATACTATTAAATGCCTGGATTAGAAAAGAAGAAATATCATAAATTAATGATGTCAGTTTCCATCTTAAGAAACTAGAAAAATAAAAGCAAATTAAAACCTAATTAAGAAGAGGTGAAATTAATAAACATTTTTTAACAATCTGAGAAAAATAAAGAGAAGAATCAGAGTCATTGAAAAGATTAATAAATTTGATAATCTTCTATCCAGAATACTCAGGCACAAAAGAGAAACACTATCCCGAATGCCAATATCAAGAACACATGGAAGGATTGCTTGAGGCCTGGAGTATCTAACTAGCCTGAGTAACATAGCAAGACCCCACTACTACCAAAAAAAAAAAAAAATTAGCTAGACATTGTGATGCAGGCCTCTAGTCACAGCTACTCAGGAAAGAAGCTCTATCTCTCAGACCTTGTTATTTATCCCTTTGTTGTGCTGTGAATAATAATTAATTAACCTACTGAGAAAGCCCTATTAAACTATTAATGTTCTATTAGTTTATTAATAATTAACTACCAATGGTAGTTCTATTATTAAACTATTAAAATGTACTAATATCCCAAAAGCACAATAATTGGTTAAAGGTATACAAAAAAATCTTTAGACAATTCAAGATTGGAGAGTCTCACATTTGAAGAAGACACACTTTTTTTTTGTTAAAGAAGAATGGAAGGATATGTATATGTATATATATATATATATACATACACACACACACATACAGAGAGATTTTGGTGTAGAAACAAGGATATAGGAAGATAGCTGTGATGCTCATAGTAAAGCTGGTGATAAATTCACATACATATATTTAGAGAGGGAATAGAGTAACTTAGATATGTAATATGAAGGTCTGGGTGGAAAAGTGGCAATAATGGGAATATAAGCATAGAGTCTGTTCCTTTGCTTGATTAATAATGTTCATCCATCTGAAATACGAAAATCCCCAATAAAGTAGAGACTAAATTTCTTTGTATGTAAATAGACATATTTAGGATTTAAAGTTCATATTTCCATTAAATATTGCATTTTTTTTTACTTACTCTTGAGTAAATAAGTTGCATCTCTGTTCCAAATTTGATGCTTGGTATTACTTCTGTTTTCCAGAGTTTATATGCAGCACTGATTTCTCCATTTAATGCAGTGTCCATAATCATATTCATCATCATCACAAAATGTTTTACATGTTCCTCTCACTTTTTGGCATCTCTCAAATCTATACTTTGGTTCGAACTCACTTCTGGCTGTAAGCAAGAAAGACGTTTAACATTATCAATCTATTATTAATTTGGAGGGGTTTCTTAATAAGGAAAAACAGAAATTGTTTTAGTCATGAGATCACGTGCATGCAAGATGGAAATATGGAACATCAAGTTGTTCAGTAGCACAATTGTCCAATCATTTTGGAAAGTGCCAAAGCGACAAACATTTTACTTGTATAAAATGTGTATGACCTTATCTTGCAGTTTCCATCAATACTAAATTTCATCTGGCTCCTAGGGGCTCTTAAAACTCTACCTTTATTTTTCTTTACATAATAAGATTAGATTTACACTCCCATGTTTTCATTAAGATAATGTGTATAGTTTTCTAAACAACTGCAATTTTCATTTTCAAGTTTTTTCCATGTTTATACTTAATCTTACTGCCTTTTCACAGTATCACTTGTCCAATGCTTTGTTCTCCATCACAGGTCTTATTTTTAATTGAAACTATACTAAAACAAATGGATCTGCCTCTTTCACTAGTCTATAGTAACACTTAATGAATAAATATAATTATGTGAATTTTTCTTAAACATTTGTTATGTCATTTTCTTGCAGTTAAAACATTTAAACACCTATATGATAGTTCTACTTAGTTCTGATTCTTCCTCTTACCCCTTGTAGTCCAATAATTGGAACAAGTGGTCATGCAACTACTTAATGATAGAGCCATTTACCGAGAAAACTAAAAACTAATTTAGATATACATACAGAAACACAGTTTTATTGTGCACTACATATCTAGCAAAAAGGAGGAACCCCACATTAGTCTTGTAGTTTATTGTGAATCATCTAAGACAATAAAAAGAAAGATGTTCTGTGATTCTAAAATCACAGCTTTGTATTCATACATTAAACTACAGGAAATGGAGGCAAATAATTTGGTTACTCTAGCATTTTATTGTTCTTAATATTTCAATTGTACTGCAATAATGCCTCTAGAATGTAAAAAGACTTTGGAGTTAGACACATTTTTATTTTCCAATTTTATCATTGCACTTACTTATCATTGGTCAGTCATTACATCTACCTGCATGACATAATATAATAAACATAATTATCACAAATATATTTTGAATATTAAATTTTGTATGTATGTGTATCAGGAAAAATAAACAAAAATAATTTCATTAAAATTTGGAGAATGAATTGACTTGAATTTAGATTTAAATTCGGCTCTACACGTAGAACCTAATTGCAGAAAATCCAGTTGAAATTTAGAAAGGTGTTTCATTTTAACTCAATGTGGAAGGTATTTATTTGAGCATCTGGTATTCTCCAGGTATTAGGTTAAGAACTGGAGAGAAACTAGAGAAGACTTCTAATGTACTAGCTTTCTCGTCCTTAATGAAGTTGGTAGAAAGAGAAAAAAGTTAAAGTGGAAGAGACTGTCAGGTGGGTTTGAAAGGTGAATTTATTTACCTTTATAGGAAATGGTAAGCTAATTCATGAAAATAGAATCCCTGGAGACTGATGAATTTTGATGAAATCTAAAGTGCTTTCAGAGTCATATTTGATATAATTAAAAGTAGAGAAGAGAGTGATGCATGATCGCACTTTTTAAGCTAATCACCATTTCTGAGCCATTGTATTTTGTCAACCCACCAAATCTACGATGATTTTTAAGAAATATTAAAATCAGGAAAAAAAAGAGGTATAGATTTATAGTAAGCATTAGTAAATTAAAAATGTACTAATGTTTTAATTTATCATTATTTGAAAGAATAAAAATGTTTTGAATCATGAAGAAATCTATAGAATCACATGGAAACAAAAGGCATGCATTGCAAAATGGGTTCTGTTGCTTATTATTTATTTGAAAATAATGTATCATTATAGAATCAAAGCTTTGTCATGTGTAAATTATGAAAGAGAGTAACACCTCATTATTGTTATGAAAATTGATTGCATAAAATGTATGAAAGCAATTTTTAAACTGTGAAATACTATGCAAATGTCATGCATGAGTACATGAGTATTTATGCGAGATAATTGAAACTAGGTGAAATATATCACATAAAAATAAAAATGAATGACTGAAAGAAGGACCCATAGCAGCTCTTTCACTCACATATACTTCCACACATTTTGTACATCACTGGAGAAATGGGACCCATGACAACTGTTTTTCATGAAAAAAGAGAAAAGCAAATGATAGTTTGGGGCTTCAATCAGGGGAATATATTCCAGAAAGTTTTCCAGGAGTCTTGGCAAGAATGAGGTACCGTAACTATGGTGGAGTTGTACTGTGGACAGCAACAAGATCTTGCATACATGTACATTGGGACAACCCTGTCAGAAAACCAAGGGTTAAAACTTATTGGCTCCATACAGTTGATTCAATGTTAGTTTTCCCAAGCTTTGAGGGGGGGGGTTTCCTCCTCCCAGGAGAAATGTCTGGCATACATCTGCCCAGCTCCTAGCAAATAACTTTTGTGAAGGTGACTTCACCTATTTAATTATGATCCCGGAAAACAGACAGGCAGAGTTGAAAGTAGAAGACACTACGTTTTGGAGGATGTTTGCTCTTGCTAGGTACAAGCTGAGACCAAGACAGGAACAATGCCATGGATCAGTAGAAAGTTTGAAAGGGTATGATCTTTCAAAATCAGGTAGTACTATGTTTCAACCTAGATATTTTATTAGTTGTGTTATATAGAACAAATGATTTAGTCCATTGGACTTCAGTTTCCTCATTAAATTGATATTTTTGTGAAATTTTAAAAGGTATAATGAGATATATAAAAGCTGTTCTTATAGTGTTAAAAATTAATAAGCCCTCAAAATCAGGTTATTATTATTTTCTTTGTCTTCATTTCCCCTTGGGATTCACAATAAAATTTGATGCTAAATGAATCACTTTTACTCATTTTTTATACACTACTATAGCATTGTTACTAATATTTACACTCTGCTATCTATATATGTAAATATCTATCAAATATATATAATGTTACAGTTTTTGCTATAGTTTAAGCACAAAACCTCTGGTCTTAAAGGTAAAGTAGACCAAGCCCACTGCCTCATTCACTGATTTATTTCAGCATATTGTAAAATGCTTGAAACAAGATATTAAACAAATGTGTTAAATAACTAAGAAAATGGGACTGAGTAAATGAATGGATAAGAGCCTAATTTATATTATATAATAAAAATCCTCTCTGCTTTATTATAATCTCTCCATCAGTTATTTCCTGTGGCAACTGAGCAATTGACTGAAGCTCTATATTTCTTAACTGCAAAGTGTGTTTGATAATACTTCAGAGGGTTGTATGGCAATCAAATGAGGTAAGAGATAGGGAAATATTGTGCAGCCCATAATTCATAAAGTAAGTTTTTATTGCCAATAGTATGAGTGGCTTATAAATTGTGGCAGGTTAAAATAATCCTTTATTAATTTACCTGTTTTTCTCTACTTTTACTATTAAAAGTCTATTTTACTATTAATATTACTGCTATAGCTGCTACTACCACAACCACTACCAACAGCTATGTTTATTAAGCATTCCTTATGTTTCAGGTTCTTTACTAAGCAATTTATATTCATTGTCTGATTTAGTCCTCCAATAAACTTATGAGATAGGTATAATCCTTCTAATTTCACCTATAAGGACAACTGAAGTTAAGAACTCTGCACAAGGTATCAAAGGGAGTAGGAGAGAGAATAGGATACAAAGCTAGGTTTGTTGCACTCAAAAGCAAGTATATGTTTCGTTGCTTCACTGAGGAGTTGACTGTTGACTGGGTGTTGAAAATCTAATAACATATTTTTTAAGAAATTTTGGAGATAGTCTTACAACAAAGATAAATATCCTAGCATAGCTATTATGTTTTCAAAGAATTTGGGATCTATGCAGAATTATGTGACTTTTTAACATGAACTTCAGAAATACAAGGAAATCAAACTTGGCATAGGTGGCAAAAGGCCCTCCAAGCTGAGGAGTTGAATATTATCATAAATGGAGTGATAAACTGAAGAGATTTTAAGCACCATTTTTTCTCATCAAGGGAGAGAATAGAGAAAATTTTATAGCAGGAAATCTGTGTGGAAGATTATTAAAACAGTCTTAAATAGGAAATGATGCGAAAGATAATTCAGTTAATGGGACTTGAAAATAAAGTGAATCTAACAGATATTTCTGAATGAGAAGCAACCCAATTTGATAAATTTTGGATTTGTTCTAAAAGGACCTGGGAAGTAGAGCAGCAGTAATACCAAGTGTTTAAGCTTTTAAAAATTTGTGATTGATAATGACAATGATGTCTTAGCCCTTAAAATTGTACGGTTGATAGTGAAACAGAGAATAAAAGGGATGGAACAGACTTTAGCTTTTGTGAAAAATGAGAGTTTATTTTGGTCACACCAAGATTAAAGATTTTGGGGGCTATCCAGTTTAAGTTCTGTAAGTAGTAATAAATATAGCTTTGTGGTTTGGAAAGAAGATTGTGAAAATGTCTTTTGATAGTAGAAATCATTGGAATTAACAAAATAATCTAAAAAAGCATATATAAACAAGAGAAAAAGGGATTCAGGGACAAAACTTTGGAGGCCATGTTTAGGAGACTCTCAAAAATAGAGAATAATTGTTAAAATATCAGTCAGCTCCACTATATGTTCAGGAGAAGTTCAGCAAGATAAAGAATTAAAATAGGCCTTTGGGTTTGCTTTTAGGAAAACATTTCTAATATGGGCAAAAAGATTTTCAGTTAATTGTTGTATGGAGGGAAGAGTGTGTAAGAGCATATAAGACTATGAGTCTAGGCTTCTTTTCAAGAAGTTTGGTGAAGAACAGAATAAGGCAGATTAGAAAAGGCATGCCTCAAATCATGGTTTGGGTATGGCAAAGTCATAACATGTAACCAAAACGTTTGTACCCCCATAATATCATGAAATAAATAAATAAATAAATAAAAGTAGCTTGAAGGAAAAAGAAAAAAGATAAGGGAGGCTATTTTTTAAGATGAAAGAGACTTGAGAATTACATGAAATGGCTGAAATTTTTAATGATTTTTGACTCATAAAAATGGCAAAGTCATATGGCCCAATATATAAAAAGAAACAAGATCAACAACAAAGGAGAAAATGTTGATGCAGGAAATAGAACAGATGTAAAGGATGCTAACAGTCAATTGAACCTTCTACTCCTCTTGAAGATTCTGTTACACTTTCTTGTCTCTCCTCACAGTGCCAAAACATTCTTCCCATCTTCACTCTTAGCCAATGGTCTTGTTTCCTTCTTCAATGATGCAACTGAATATTCCTAAGAGTCTTTCCCTAGACTTTCACCACCAAATTAACCCCCCTCTGAGAATCTATGTCTGTATATTCTGTCCCTCCTTCATATTAATGAAGACAGGGTCTCCTTATTCCAATGAAGAAATCATCCATCAATCCATGTGTTAGATGCCACCCCATCTTGCCAAGTCAAAAAATGACTGTATCCATTCTGGTTTTCTAACTGTCTTTTTCACACAACAACTTATCAAATCTATAAGATACGTCAAATTTTACATGTCCAAAATTGAACCAGTCTAACTCAAACTTGTTCCACCTAATATTCTGTCTATCTTAGTCAATGGCAAAACTCAATCTTATAAATTGCTCAGGAAAGAAATCTTGGAGTCATTCTTGACCCTTTCTTTTTCTGACAGCCAAAATTCAGTTTCTCATAAAATCTGGCGAACTCTACCTTTAATATATCCCGAATCTTACCATTCCTCATTATTTTCATTCTTATGAACTGAGGTACCATAATTTACCATCCACTTTATTTTCTACCTACATTATTTTAATAGCCTCCTAACTCAGTAAAGCACTCAGAGAGGCTTTTTTTTTTTTTAACAAAATTCAGATCATATCTCTCTTCTGACTAAAACCTTTCGAATTCCTCTCAGAATAAAAGTCAAATCCTATCTAATCCTAGACTAATTCTAGTTCCTAAAACTCTCTGGGTAATCTGTCAACACATTTTCTCTCTGATCTCCTCTCCTAGGATTCTCCTCACTCTTTACTAGCAACCCTTGCCTTCTCAGGCATTCCTCACAAATTTCAGGTGTGCTCCCATGACCACTTATTAATTTTCAACTTTTTGCTTAAATGTTACCTTCTCAATAGGCCTCCATGAAAAATCATATTTAAAATTACTATAGCCCAGCAGCATTTTGGGTCCCTTCACCCTATTTTACTGTCTTTTATGTAACACTTTTAATCTTTTAACATATTACATAATTTGCTTATTTATTATATTTACTCTTTATATATGTCTTCACCCACTAGACTATGAGCTTCATAAAGACGGAATATTGTCTCTTTTGTTTATAGATATTTCCCAATCTTACTGCATTCTGACACATCATAGATGCTCAATGAATACTTATTGAATGGGTAAATATTTGAGGAAAGGTATGTTGAATGCAGTGTCCAACAGTGTCCAATCCATGTTATGAACTGACATTAATTTTTTGAGAGGAATATCCCATATCTTATTTTATGTTTGAACTCTATCAAATTGGATATTACTTAAAACTCAGTTTGTAGTCAATATCAGTTTCTAAGCCAGGAACTATAATTTTTTAGCTCCAAATCCAAAACCCAGGATAGTATGCCTGAGAAGAAGTAAGATATTTATGAAATATTTCCTGAATAAATGAACTGCTAATTGGAATTACAGCTTGTTCTTGAGATAAAATGAATCCCGAAGTAGGTTGGGTTTGAATACATAATATCAAGTGGATTTTAATTTCTCTCCTCCTAGTCAGTGCTGGAATTTGATGATGATAAATTTTGTTTCAATATAATGTTTTTAATTGACTCATATGGGTGTTGAATTACCAAATAACAGCAAAAATATCCAACACTTGGTGGTATCTATTCATCAGTGTCACTGCTCAAGACTCACAGAAAACTAAAAGCGAAGGGATACAAGCTGTTATGAAAATTTATATTCTGGGCCAAATGAAGGAAAAATATGAAACTTTCAGTTTTTTAGAATTAACTAGTTTCAGATTATCTAGCTCTTTTGTCAGTTCATACAATGAAAATTACACCATATTAGCAACAAAATTGCCAGAAATCTTCGCATTCATAAGTGTTTGCTTTTTTTTTTTTTTCTGGTGGGGGGCAGTCATCCTTTCGTTGATACATTACAAAGTTGGACACATGTAAATTCTGGGGGCAGAATAATTAGTAAAGCCTTTATTTCTTTAAGAAAATATTCTATAGAATTTTATCAAAGGGGTTTCTAGAGTTTTCAGTCTTGATATTGCACACAGAAAACACTTAAAAGATGTCCTCAGGGAAGGATATTAATTTCATAGTTAATGTACATAGGTTCACATTTTACTTCAAGTTTTTTACATTTGTCCCTTGAGTTGAGTTCAGTGGCTGGTGGCTTGAATGTACACTTGACTACACAAGGAAAGACCATTTCGGAAATTTAGGTGGGTTTGGTTTCTCTCTATCAAGTACCGAAGAATAGAGGGTATGCCAGTAATCACCACAGCCTAGTTTATGTGCAGAGATGCTTCAGTAGTTTTCTAGAAAACCTCTCATCATCTTCAACTTCGTGGTGGCTTCTAACAAGCTCAATTTTTATTTTACCCATATTGATAGTATATTAGGCCTCTTAATTCTGCTTTATGAGTCTTAATGTAGTGATGGCTCAGTCTCTGCTTAGGTAAGAAAAATACTAATCAAACTCTTATTTCAAGCATTTAATTTTACTAATCTCTTTCCTGACATGGCTATATTCATTATCTAAAAATTAGGCTGACTTTTTTTTCCTGGAGCCATCAATGTAGCATCTCTAGCCCATATATAATCATATATGAAAATTTTGAATAGATAATTATTCTCATAAAACACAGAAACTATTATTGGCTACCTGAATGTTACTTTTTCCTTGTTTCTTTTTTCTTTTTAAATTTTTGTGAGAATGAGTGCTTAACTTTGTAAATCAATAGTTCTCAGCCAAGTGTGATTTTGTCCTCTCCCCTAAAGGGGATATTTGGCAATATGGTAGACATTTTTGATTATCACAATTAGGAGAAGGGATGTTATTAGCATCTAGTGTGTAGAAGCTAGGGATGCTGTAAAACATACAATGAAGAAGATGGCTTCCACAATAAAGGATTATATAAACCAAAATATCAATAGTGCCAAGGTTGAGAAACCCTGTCATAAATGAATATTGTAAAAATACTTTATATTGCAAAGAAACCTATTGAATAGTCAAAGACTATTTTAAGTTATTAAAATCTATGAAAAATAATACATTAAGGCTCCAATATGTGCTTAGTAAAGAATTGCTTCCTGATAGAACTCATGTTTATCAAAATAAACCACTAAAAATTCATCAGTCCTCTGTGATAGAAATATGTATATATATAGCAATTTTACCTAAATAGGGAAAAATTATTTCCCCATGCATGTCATTGTTATCAATAATGCTTAGTATGAAAATATTTAGATTTCATATCTGCATTTGGAAAAGAGAATAGATTCACAGAGATGCCATAATAAAAATACCAAGACAGTAGCTTATCCCTGGAGATCTTTGATTTATCATATATTTCTGAGTGTAAGTCTGATTCATATGTATGCATTCAATAAATTTTGTTTTTCTTTAGTTAATTGCCAAAAGATTATTTAATTTTATGGGGGGGGGGCTTTAGTTATTATGTTGTGGTATTGATAATGTTTCTTGAGAATTTTCAATTAATACAAATCGCTAAATTGGATTGCTAAACTCATAAAAGAAACAGAATTAGCATGTTTTAGTGGAAACTGTATGGTACAGATGTATTGTTGAGATGTTGTAGGGAAACATGCTGTGAATACTCAGAGGCAGTGGCAAAGGAACTCGGCAGAGTGAAGCTGAAAAGTGAAGGTTACTCCTCTTTCCTTTTGTTGTGTATTTCCTCAGACAGGGCCATCTCTCAGGACTGGAGAGCTGAATTAAACTCTTAGCCATAATTTCTGACTTCCTTGGCCTAAATTTTTAATTATGTATAGTCTCTTCTCCTTCCTGAAATTCTTCTCTTCCCTTTTTATCCCCTTTCCTATTTCTTGATACGTATTTTTCTTTACTAAATAATAAATGAGAGTAGATACTGAAGCTGGTTGTGATTTTCCTCTGCTGTACCACTCCTACATTCTGGTCATTCTGTCACCTCAG
The DNA here is from genome assembly GCF_020740605.2 of Lemur catta. Taxonomy (NCBI): domain Eukaryota; kingdom Metazoa; phylum Chordata; class Mammalia; order Primates; family Lemuridae; genus Lemur; species Lemur catta. The sequence continues at coordinate 57,639,632 of NC_059129.1, forward strand.
CTCTGTCTCTCTCTCAAGAAAGATCTGCACTCTCAATGTCCAGTCTCCCAAGTCCAGTGGATTTATATTTTTTCATTGGGTAATCTTAGAGCACATTTCTATTGAAAGCTTGTATCTCAGAAATATGTTTCTTCAATTTTTTGAAGGGTTTCCCACAACATTGCTCATGTCAACTACCATGAGACACATAGAACTTTGGGGATTTCTCAAGGAACTTCCATAAAATAAATTCTGCTACTTCTGGTACCAATAAATCAAGAGAAAAATGTAATGTCAAGGTACCAGATATGGGTGTGAAATAGAACCACTTCTGCATGGTTCATTATTACATTTTATTTAATTATTTGTGTATTATAGAGACACATAGGCCTTGAAGGACGTGTTGAGAAGACTTAATAACAATGGTCCTCTCTTCTTGGAGCATTTGTCTCTTTTCTTCTGTCATCCTTCTGTCTGCAAGCAGCAGTGAGTTCCAGGTCTTATGCAGTAAGCAATCCTAACTTCATTTTCATGACACTCATTTTTACATCGACCATTACCCTTTATGCATTCTCTCCTCAAATCCAAGCTACCATACTCGGGGTATCTCCTTCTGGCTGTAAGAAGGAAAGAATGACTGAAATTAGCAATCTACCTATGACACACTCATGTTTTAACAGGAGAAAGTCCAAGAAGCAAACTATTACAGAGTGAAAATCTTCACCTACTAAGGAAATTTTAAGGGAATTTACTGTTTTTTGGTGCAAGGTGCATCCTAGAAATCAGAAAGTGTCTTGGACCTAAGTTAGGTGTTTGAATTCGCAGCCTTACAGGTCCCTGGACAGTGGCCCAAGGATAGTTCCCAAAGTCAATGGTAAAAACTTGATCATAATTTATCCTCTGTCAGCCTCTGTCCCTACAGTCATCTAATTACATTTGGGCTGCTCCTCTTTTGCTCTTGCAACCATTATTTAGACTGAATGTTGTGCTTTATGAATTCTTCTTCAGGGGATTTCCACTGCGGCTTGATTTTACTTTTCTAAAATACTGCGAGCTAAGCAATGCTAGGCAATTTCTCTGAACTCCCACAACTCCAATGGATATTTTTGGGATTTACTTTCCCAAAGAAATGATCTAACTCAGATACATGTCTAAGGACAGCATTGATAAAAAAAAAAAAATGGGAGTGGGAGTGACTAGAAGGTATAGCCATTGTTGGCCATTACATGATTTATAAAATTATCTTTAACCACTAAGTTTCTGAAATAATAGTAACTTAAAAAGAATTCCTCCTAATCATTGTTTGAGCTGTTAATCTTCTTGATAACAAATCAATAAACTGTGGTCAGGGGCTAAATCCAGCCTGCCACCTGTTTTTGTAAATAATTTTATTAACACATAGCCACACATTTATTAACACATTATCTACAACTACTTTTGCATTAAAATTACATCATTGACATCATAAGGTTCATAAAACCTAAAATGTTTATTATCTTATTTCTAGAAAAAGTTTCTAACTCCTTCTGCTGATTCTTTTTCTCATTAGTCATGAGAGAATGAGGGAGGGATTTGTAGCTGAGGTCACAAGGACATTCTGACAATATTGGAAAGGCTGTCATATAGAAGACATTTGTCTTTTGCATGTCCACAAAAGCAAAACTGCAACCAAAATTTTCATATATTTTGCAATTTATATATATATACATATAAGATTTTCTATAAGTAGTCACTCTACTCATATGGTAAGATTAAGGAGAACTGCTGTGGGAAAATGCTAAGTTTTGCAGGTGGTTTACCAGAGGGTGCACTCAAATATTTTCATATACAAAAGCAAATAAATTTGCCACTGTTTCCTGTCATTAATTAGGGCTGGTGTTCTAATCAGTGTCTTTAAGGCCAGGCCTTTCTGCTTAGACATTCTGTCTGCATTTCCAATGACAAGTGATGGTGAATATTAAAGCCTGTTGCTGAATAAATAGACTCAGAACTACATTGTCTATGTCATTGATATTAATAGCTCATATAAAGCCTAGTTTTTAAATTAATATTGGCTATCTTCTCACTAAAACTGAAGCAATGGAGAGCATGAAGCAAGTTAAAGAAACAAAAGCATAAAAGAAAATATAGTCAGCACAGTTTTAATGTTCACTTCTATCATCACTTATTCTACATTTTCTGAGGAGTTATCATTACCAAACCCACATGTGATTTGTCAGTGATGGAAACTTGAATCACACTCACCTTAGCCAAGAGTTCTATCATATTGACACTGTTGCTTAATATTCCACCTTGAACTGACGTTACCCCATCTCTTATTCATTCTTTGTCTTATTTCACCTTTCTAAAATATTATTGTCTTCTCTCTCATTCTTATGCTACATGTGTCTCCAAGCTTGTCTTTGTATTGCTGATATTCATTTTTGCAAGCATCCATCCACTTATTCAATTAGTATCTATTAAATATACTCCTTGTCAAGCTCTATGCCAGGTTCAAGGGCAGGGTTTCTCACCCTGAGCAATATTGACCTTTTGGGTTGGAAAATTCTTTGCTCTGGGGGGCTTTCCTGACCACTGTAGGATATTTAGCAGCATCCTTGTCCTCTACTCACTAAATTCCAGTAGTACCTGCCAGCTATGACAACCTAAAAGTTCTCCAGACATTGTTTAATATTTCCTTGTTCACAAAGTTACCCCTCACTGAGAACCACTGTTCTAGTGATGCTGTGATAAGCCAAACAAATATTGTCAAATACATTGTTCAAATACTATCTTCTCTCTATAATCTCTACTGATCAATTTCAGGAAAGTAATATCTTCCTCCATTTCTCTCTCACTCTACTTTATATGTATCACTCATATTGCATTATAACATTCTAATATAATAAGAAATTTCTTTAAATATCATACCAAGTCCCACTTAATATGTAAGGGGGAAATTTTCACTCATCTGCTTCTTTATTATTTAGGCTACCATTAACCTTGGAATCAGGGAAAACATCTTGGCCACCCTTTCAGCACAAAACTATACCATCCTACATTGAAAGTATGTGTCAAATTTAAAGAAAAGTGATTATTGGCCATAAAGCATTTTTCAATTTTGGAAATAATGTAAAAAAGGGAGAGGGACAGTAAAATTATTCCCCATTACTAGCTTTCTGTGGACTAGTGATCACTAATAAATGAGAAAGAAAGCTAAGTTTTTTCAATGGAAATTTCCCTACTTAGAAAATGTAAGGACTTTCATCTAGACATCTTTTCATCTGTAACTGTCTGAGGGGAAAAAGAATGAGTGGTTCTACCTCAATTTTGAATAGGTACTTTCACCACCTAGAAGACTGAAGATGAGATATAAAAACAACTGAAGAACTCTAAGATTCATACATATGATATTTATTTTTGTTCAGTTTAGTTCAATTGCCATATCTTGGTGAAAGACACCATTTTAATTGATTTTTTTAAAAAATTTCTATATTCTGCATCATACCTCCTCTAATTTTGTGGAGAAAATATGTACTTTTGCATTTTTTTTTTAACTATGAGTTTTTTTTTTCAGTAATGGTAAGAGTTCATTAAAGGTTTTGTCCATGTGTGATAAAAATGGGCAATGATCTCACTCAAAATATATGAAAAGGTGTACTAAAAGGTACTAACATTGATGTTGTAATTTGTGTCACTGTATTCCTCAAGTGGCTTATAATTTCTAAATCTACCGGGGACATGAATTTTAAGTTTGTTGAATAAATTATTGGTAGGAATATGTGATGTGGCTGTTATGGGGAAAAAGTAATATTAAAAATGTTTAGCATAGTAATTTATTAATATTAGCTACTGTTGAAATTTGAAGAAGGAAAAAATTTATTACATATTGAAAGGTAAATGGATGAATCTGTATTGAATTTATTTTTGTCCCTGTGAAGAGCTGGAAAAAAAATCCACAGATCCTTTTTAAAACAATTTTTAAATGAAGAGAGAGGAAGTTATTCTCTTATTTAAATTAACTGCATTACTTTGTTATTTCATTGATGTATGGCCCCCATAAAGAATTTTATCCACTTGTAACCTTTTAATGATAATTTATAAGTTTATTATGTTGATGTTTTAGATAATTTTTAAGTTTATTATGTGTGAATTTTTAGATTGTCCTCATGGCTTCATTAATATTCATAATGAGAGAATAAATTAACTTAGTCTCTTAGGCCACCACTGTGATTTCTGTTGGGACATTAAGAAAAAGAAAAAAAGGCAGCCAGATATTGAAAAGAAGTATTGTCCTGAGAGTTAGTGAATCTAAATCTGATTTCATTGCCACTATCATAAACTCTGTAGACTTTAGCTCATCCTTTAGGCTCTTTAAGAGTAAGGGGGTAAAAACAATGATCTCTACCTCTCCAAGACTTATTGTTCTATTTTTGTGCAATGAATACTTACACATTCATTTAGGAAAAGAGAAGCTTGTTACATACCTGATGTGAAGGGATAGTCCTTGGGGGAAAAAAATCTTAGCAAAAATAGAGCTTGTGTACAAGGTATGACTCAACATTCATGTGATCTGTAGTACTCAGACAAAAGGTAGTGACGAAAAATACTCAAAGAAAGGCCAAAAAGGCATATAATTTGCTTATAGTACGAAGAACAGAATACTAAGAAAGAATTTTTGCTACTGAAAAGTGAACTGTTGGTATAGGTTAAAAAGACAGAAAAAATAAGCACTGAGTCATTTACTCCTCAGCAGTTGATTAGTAAATAATATTTTTCCCAGTAAGGTATAGCATCTATCAATAATAGATTCTAAATAATTGTTATTGAATGAAGATGATGGGCTAATGTAATAACCTTATTTTTTTAATAGTTTGTTTCAAAATCATTTTAGATTTACAGAAGAGTCACAAAGATTATAGAGCTCAACTTTCCCTTACGTTATAACTCACATACATGTGATAATGTTTATTAAGATTAAAAAATTAATATTGATGTAATACTATTGACTAAACTACACTTTATTCACATTTCACCACTTTTCCCACTATTATCTTTTTTTTTCCCTATTCTGGAGTTCAATTCAAAATACCATATTATATTTTGTGTAATAATGTTTTAACACCAATGTTATTATCATTCTTTTAACCAGAAACAACTGACGTCTTCTCAAATTCATTAGTACAAATACCCCCATAAATATTTGCATGTTACCTGGTAAAACTGTGACCCAAAAGAGCAGAATAAAGAAAAAGAGATGAATCTTCATGGTAGACAGTTTCTTAGAAAAAAAGTGTCAACAGACCTTCTTTTTTAAGTCAGTTGTTTTGAAATAAGGAAACAGAAACAGAGATCCCTTTTATTTATAGATTCTCCTGGGAAGTACTTTTAACTACTGAGGCTTACCAAGAGCAGGAACATTTGTATGCTTGGTTGAATAGTACCACCCTCAAAGAAGGCGGTCACAAAAATTATTATTAAATTTTTTACATAGAAGTGAACCTGCTTGTGTTACCTTAAATAGACTTTCATAAAGACACAATCTTTAAGGGACTTTTATTTATAAGGGCTATGTGTTTGGATTGCTAAAACATTAAGGTGAAAATTTTACAGTAATCTGATCCTCTGTTATATATTATACATAGTGCTAAATATTCTAATGCCCTAGTATTAAATTGTTGAATTCCTGAATCATAGAATTTTACATCTAGAAGTCTTCATTGAGATCACTTTTGTTTTACAGATGAAGCAATGACAACCAAGGAGGTTAAGTGATTTTATTTCAATTAATATAATATGCAATCATTTAAATGATCAGGAAATTCTGCATTAACTAATAAGTGTAGGACATATTCTACACAGTAGGTCTTTAAGTATATTCATAAATTTTTATAATAAAGCATTTGATTTCAAACTTTGATGTTCAATATTTTAATTATGTTTATGGAGCTGAAAGTTCCATATCTGATCCAATTTACATGCTTACAAAGTCAATTATTTCAGATAAATGAGGAAGAGCTAGAAGTTTTGCCCACTACTGAGAACTGATGTCATAAAGAGAGGCACTTATTAAATTCTGTCCTACCACAGAGTTAAGAGAATTTCTAGGACAGTGATTCTTAAACTTTAGCTACATAAGAATCCCCAAGAGGGCTTGTTAAAGCCAGATTACAGGGCCCCAACCCTAGCATTTCTGATTTAGGGGTCTGGAATGAAGCCTAACAATTTGCTTTTCTAACAAGATCCTGGAATGCTAATGCTACTGAAAGGGGCCACATATGACTCTAGGAAACCTGACACACTTATTCTGTAAAACCTAAGAAAAATGAGTTACAGAGTTACAGAATCTATGGAAGAGATTAATAAAGAATCTGAGGCTGCTTAGATATTCTAATCAAATACTCTCATATTACAGGTAAGAAAAGTGAAATCAAAAGACATCCATTTACTTGCCTATCAATGATTATCCTTTACAACAGATGCTTTGTATTATAAAATATAAATGGAAACTTTGGAATCAAATCAAATGTGAGGAAATTAATTTAGCTATGTTTTCTTTCAGGGAAAGAAAAACAACTGATGCAAAATATCCCATCAATAATGAAATACTTTGATTATATGTTGAAATTACGTGTTGAAATAATAATATTTAATATATTGTGTTAAACAAAATGTATCATTAAAATTAATTTCACCTGTTAAAAAATATTAATTAAATTATTTTTCCTCTGAGAGGAAAAAAAAGAAAAACAATTGAGAATTTAGCATTAGCTGATAAGAGGAAGATCACTTCAATATAGCACTAAGTAACATTTATTCAACAAATATTACTGAGCACTGAATTTCAGAATTCAGTTATCGATTTTAATTCATTCCACTGTAGTCAAAGAACATACAGAATACTCTGAAAGGATTCCTACTAATGAGAAGTAGTCTGTTGGCATAGGTAAAAAGGAAGAAAAAGGTAACTATATCTCTAACACTGAGTCAGTTACCCCTTACCAGACCAGTTGGTTATGCTAAAAAAATGGAAAAAGATATTTCATGTAAATATTAACCAAAAGAGAACTGGAGTGACTACGCTAATATTAGAGAAATTAGGCTTTAAGAAAAAAATTGTTGCTAAAGACAAAGAAGGACATTGTATAATGATAAAATGGTCAATCAATCAAGAAGTACAGTAATTATAAACATTTATATACCTAATATAAGCTCTCCAAAATGCCTGAAGCAAAATATAACAGAATTGAATGAAGAAATAAATAGGCAATGGAAAATAATAGTTGGAGACAGTAATACAGTAATACCTCACTTTTGATAATGGATACAGCAACTAGATAGGTCAGTAAAAAAAAAACAAAACACAAAAATTAAACATCATTGTAAACTAACTAGACCTACAGATACCTGTGGAACATTTCACCCATCAAAGCAAATACACATTCTCAAGTTAATATGGAACGTTCTCTAGGGTAGCCATATATTAGGCTACAAAGCAAGTATCAATATATTTAAAAATACATATATAAAATATGTTCTCAGACTACAGTGGAATAAATTAGAAATCAATAATTGAAGAAAAATGGAAAATTCACAGATATGAAGAAATTAAGTAATATACTCCAAAATAACCAGTGTTTCAAAAGTAAATCAAAAGGTAAATTAGAATATAATTAGCATAAATAACCACAAAAACACGATGTACCAAAACTTATAGGATAAAGTGAATGTACAGGGAAATTCAAGAGGCCCTAAGTAGCCAAAATAATCTCAAAAACAAATAAATAAATTGGAGGACTCACACTTCCTATTTCAAAACTTACAGCCAAGCCACAGAAATCAAGACAGTGTGTTACTGGTGTAGGATAGACAGAAAAATCAATGGGATAGTATTGAAAGTCGAGAAACAAACCTGTACCTCTATATAAATTGATTTTTCATAAAGGAGCCAGGATAATTCTATGGGGAAAGAATAGTCATTTCAACAAATAGTGAGGGGATAACTGCATATGCATATGAAAAAGAACGAAGTTTGATTCTTAAGCCATGTACAAAAATTAACTCAATGGAAAAAAATGAACACCTAAATATAAAAGCTACAACTATAAAATTATTTTGAGGAAACATAGTTTTAAATCTTCATTATCCTGGATTTCTTGTGTTTTTTTAACATATGACACCAAAGGAACAAGCAACAACAAAAAATAGATACATTGTATTACCTTGAAATTAAAATCTTTGCACTTAAAAGAAAACTCTCAAAAAAATAAAAAGACAACATAGAGATGGGAGAAAATGTTTTGAATTATGTATTCAATAAGGATCTAGTATACAAAATATATGAAACACTCTACAACTCAACAGTAAAAAGACAAATAACCTAAATAAAAATTAGCAAAATATTTGATTAGATAGTTTTCCAAATAATACATGCAAATGGCCAAGAAGCACATGAAAATATGTTCTACAGCACCTGTAGTCCCAGGTACTCAGGAGGCTGAGGCCAGAAGATCAATGTGATTAGTCATTAGGGAAATGCAGATAAAAACCATAACAAGGTATCACTTCACATCCACTAAGATAGCTATAATTAAGGGGAAAAACAACAGAAAATAGGAACAATCATATATTGCTGGTAAGAATATAAAATAGTGCAGACACTGTGGAAAACAGTTTGGCAGTTACTCAAGAGTTAAACCCAAAGTTACAACATGACTCAGCAATTCCATTTCTAGATATATGACCAAAAGAATTGAAACAGGTGTTTGCAAAAAAAATTTGCAGGGCTATTTACAGCAACATTACTTACAAGGGGCAAAAAGTGGAAACAACACAAATGCTCATCAACTGATAAACAGGTAAACAAAATATGGCATATCCATGTGATAAAATATTATTCAGCCATAAAGAAAGAAAATACTGATCCAAGTTACTGCATGGACGAATCTTAAAAGCATGATGCTCAGTGAATTAAATCAGACACACAAAAGGCTACATATTTCCTGAAATTATTCATATGAAATGTCCTGAAGAGTCAAACCCATGGAGACAGAAAGTAGATTTGTAGTTTCCAGAAAATGATGGGGTAGAATTTGGTAGAACAAGAGTTCTTTTTGGAGTGATAGAAATGCCTTGGAATTAGATAGTGGTGATGTTTGCACAACATTATGAATGTACTAAAAGATCACTAAATTGTACACCTTATAATGATTAAATGAATTACATCAGAATTTTAAAAGAAGAATAAACAATATTTAAAAAAAAAACATTCTTTGAAGGAATGGGAATATGAAGGCCTAGTTCTTTTTGCTTTTGTAGCACATGGCAATAATGGGACTCTTCCTCTGAGTGCTGCTGCTTCGAAAAATTATTATTCTGGAAACTAAGTGCTGAACTTGTCAGAGGAATCATTAAATGGAAAATATTTATACCTCTTTACTTAGGCAACTTTGTAATGTGGGCCTAATCCACGGAGAATATAGAAATTGCTCCCCACATCACATATAAAGATTGCTGCTCCATCAAATGTTGAAGTTGTCATGTTCTACTGTATCGCTCTCTAGCTACCTTTTATTTTAAGCAATTAACATGAGTTTTAGCATCAGTTACTTACAAATAATAATAATTATCTATTTTTGAGTGGTTACTTTGAGCCAGATGCTGTAGTAATTACATATACTATCTCCTCTACAACTCAAAACAACCTTTATAAAGAGTTATTATTATCTCCTCTTACAGATTAAGAAACAAAGAAAAGAAGGTTTAAATAATTTTTCCAGTATCATATAGTAATAGAGATGGAAATCACTAGACTTTGAATAAATGATTTCTTTTTTATATATTTCTGTTATCTTATATATAAGATGTGGTTATTGTCCTAGATCAGTTATTTTCAAACTTTTAAAACTATGATGTTCTGGGAAGCAACTCAGCAGTACCCTTGGGCACCGTAAAGAAACACAATGTAAAAATAACCTGATTAGAAATTCTCCAAGGGACTATGTAGCTCTTTCGAATCCTCACCATTTTTCTGTGAAAGCCTGACTTTATATATTCACAATGATGAGGCTTCATGGATGGACACAGTATTATTAGGAAATAAATTGTGGCTCGGGGGTCCCTTATGTTCTACTTGCTACCTTGAAAGTTCAGTGAGACCAAAAATATGTCTTCTTTTCTCAATATAATATTTAATCAAATAAAACATCAAAAAGCTTAAACTGCCAGAATTACCTTTTCCCTGTCAGAATAGCAGCTCCTTTTATTTCCTGCAAAAAGGTTTTGTGTGTATGTGTGTGTGTGTGTGTGTGTGTGTGTGTGTGTGTGTGTGTGAAATCTCCAAAGTAGAGTTTAGATATATCCAAGTGAGCTTGAAAGATGAAGAGGTGAATTTAAAGAAACTGGGACATATTGTTAGGTGAACACATGGAAGAAAGCAAGAAGTCACAGAAGAGGACACTTTTAAGAGAGGCACCTCCATTGTAGATCTCTTAGGCCCTGAAGAATGCCAAGCAGGGCATGCATCACTGAGGGGGCTGTACCATAAGGAGAACCCATTGTCTGCACAGAACAATCATAAGCTACTAAAATTGTGGAAATTTGATCTTATACTTCTATCTCCCACAGTATGTAGACTGTAGTAACATTCAATAAAAATATTTTAAAAATTATATTAAGTCATTCAAATGGTCACATAAACATAATTGACACAGTAGGCATATTTTAACTTTAAGTTTTTAAAAACTGATTTTTCTACTGATGGACTTATTTAATCAAGGTAAATGTTGTAATTAAAGAGGTACATATTTTGTCATTAAAAGATATAACTAATTCTATGATTTTGAGGCCAGGCACAGTGGCTCACTCCTATAATACTTTGGGAGGCCAATGCAGGAGGATTGCTTGAGGCCAGGAGTTCAAGACCAGGCTGAGCAATACAGTGAAACCCTGTCTCTACAAAAAAATTTAAAAAAACCATTAGCCATGCATGGTAGCATGCACCTATAGTCCCAGCTACTCGGGAGACTGAGGCAGGAGGATCGCTTGAACCTAGGAGTTTGAGGCTACAGTGAGGTATGATCATGCCACTACACTCCAGCCTGGGCAACGGAGAGAGACTTGTCTCTAAAAAAAAATAACTCTACAATTTTGGTCACTTCTTGAGAATTGCAATGATTACAATTTTTGTATCTCATTCATTGATTCTTTCTTTACTATGTTCAGAAATACTAGACACATGCATTTTAAGAATTTTTAAAAAATCTTTGATGAATATTTGCAATGTTACAGAACCTATCATGCATTCTCTATATTATATAGCTTACCCTAAAATGAAATTTTATAACTAAGGTAAGGCCTCTAGCAATGTTAGTTGTTCTGCTGCCTATTTACCCCCTTTCCCCTTGCTACCTCCTGAAGGGCACTTCTCAGTAGTTACTGAAACTTCACTGTCTTTATATCTCTATGCTTTCGTATATGCGACCTATAGAGCCTGCTCTACCAAAGCAGCCACAGTCACCATCAGTTGTGGCTGAACTTAAATAGCCCTTCATTTGAGAAGCTGTCCTCATAATTAAACAGCTTGGACACTCCTTAATCTTTTGGAAAATTTAGCATATTGTTTGTGCATCATCTATCAGTGATATTTGGTACTCCAGGACAGACATTATATTTTATTCACCCATCTGTAATCCTACACCTTAGCAATTCTTGACCTCAGTCCTAGGATTTAGAGGCTCGGGCTATCACACTGAAACACAAAGATCTTGTGGGTTTATTGTTTGTTTGCTCAGCCTCAAATTTTTTTTTAAAGTTTAGGAGATGATTATGCTGAACTGGCTGGAAGACATAGAGCACCAAGAATGAGGGGCTGGGTGAGGGTGATGCTTCTACCCCAAGAAAGTACACAAAGAGCAGTTTCCCTTCTTTCAGGTTGAGCCTCCCAGATTATCGAAAGAAAATGTCTAGGCAGATTGGGTTCCTTAACTACTTATTAAGGCAGTAGGTTTACAGGAGGGCTTGACTGAAATTCCTTAGATAAAATATTTGGCATGGAGGTGGGCTTTTGCCCACCATGCTCTCACGAGCTTGACCGGGTCAGTATTCATACCAGATTCAAGCAGGTCCAGTCCCTTCCAGAAAGCCCTGTACATGAACTTGGCTTCCATCCAGTCCCTACTCCAGTAGATTTGTTTTACCGTTCAGACTATAAGGTGAGCGGGCTGGTGCTGGGGATAGCTTGGCACCTTTAGCCTCTTGTTCAGGAGGACAATCCCAGGAGAATAGGCCTAGGTCCTGGATTGTGGGTAAACCTTGATATATCACTTTTAAATACTAAGAATATGATATTTTAGCTTCTATTTGTATCTTATCCCCAAAGCCAGAAAAGTTAGAGACTCTATTCAACTTTTTCACTATCAGTTGGCACAGTGAAGCTTAATGTTTTTCAATATAACAATGATGATACTAATAGTAATATAAATTCTGCTATCAAAAGTAACCACTATTGATTGATCCCATAGTATATTTTAGACATTGGTTATGCAGATCTCATTTATTTATTTATGTGTGAGTAATTTAAAATATTTGTTGAGTGTGATGTATACTGGTATTATTATTTGTATATGTGGATGAGAAAATCAATACTGAAAAATCAAATATGGCCCTCAAGGCTTTGTAAATGGAAATGAAAGAACCAAAATTTGAATTAAATCTTTCTGCTACAAAAGTCCATGCTTTCAACTACTTTTCTGTATATTCCATGGATAAATGAAACTGCTTAGTGGATTATTAGTCTGTGATCACGACCAAATAATACACTTATGTGTATTCATAGTAACTTACCATATTGATTGCATTTGTTTATTTTTTTAATACACTTCATTTTTAGAGCAGTTTTAAATACCTAGCAAAATAATTGAGGGTAAAACAAAGAGAGTTTCCATATACCCTGAGTTAGTTCCCATACATTCACAGGTTCCCCCACCACCAACATCCTACACCAGAGTGGCACATTTGCTACCATCAATGGATCTACATTGATGTGTCACTTTCACCCAAACTCTATAGTTTACATTACAGTTCTTTTGGTGTTGTAGATTCTATAGGTTTTGATAAATGTGTAATGACATAAATCTACCATTATAGTATCATACAGAGTAATTTGACTGTCACAAAAATCCTCTGAACTCCTCCTACTCATCCTTTCCTTCCCCTTAACCCTTGGCAACCACTGATCCTTTCACTGCCTCCATAGTTTTGCCTTTTCCAGAATGCCATATGATTGGAATCATACAGTATGTAGTATTTTTAAATTATCTTCTTTTATGTAAGGTTTATCCATGTGATCCATAGCGCTCTCTCTCTCTCTCTCTTTTTTTTTTTTTAGTAAGTGCTGCTTGGTAGTGCTGAATGGTATGGATGTACCACAATTTACTTACACATTCCCATACTGTCAGACATCTTGGTTGCTTCCACGTTTTGAAAATTATGAATAAAGCTACTACAAACATCCATTTGAAAGTTTTATTTGGACATAACTTTTCAATTTATTTGGGTAAATACCATGGACACGATTGTTGGATTGTATGTTAAAGGTGTGTTTAGTTGTATATAAAACTGCCAGACTATCTTTCAAAGTGGCTGGACCATCTTTGGCCCATCAAAATCAATGAGAGTTACTGTTGCTCCACATCATTGTCAGCATTCAATGTGGTTAGTGTTTTGACTTTTGGCCATCCTAGCAGGTACATGTGATACCTCATTGTCATTTTAATTTGCAATTCCCTAATGAGATCTTATGTTTGTGATGGTTAAGTTTATGTGTCGTATTAATTGGGTTAAGGAATGTCCAAATAGTTGGTGAACATCATTTTGGGGTGTGTTTCTGTGAGGATGTTTCAGAAAGAGGTTCACATTTGAATTAGCAGAATGAGTAAAGAAGATCTACTGTCACCAATCTGGGTGGGCAGCATCCAATGCACTGAGGTCCTGGATAGAACAAAAAGGCAGAGAAAGGTGAATTTCCTGTCACTCTTCCCAAGCAGGGACATCCATATTCTCCTACTCTGGGACATTGTAGTTTCTGGTTTCATTTTGTCCCCATATTGTTATTCATTCGTTGCAGAACCATTTGTTTAAAAGACAACTCTTTACTGATTAAATTTCTATGACTCGTTCATTAAAATCAATTAACTGTAAGTTTGCATCTATTTCTAGACTTCCTGTTTCCTTTCACTGATTTATGCCTAACCTTATGGCAACCCTGTGTCTTTTTATTGCTGAAACTTTATACTATGTCTTGAAATCAGATCACGTAGATCTTCTATCTTTGTCATTCTTTTGCAAAATTATTTTTATCTATTCTTGGTCCTTTTCCTTTCCATATATATTTTAGAAGAGTATGTCAATTCTTACCAAAAAAAAAAAAAAAAAGAAGCCGTTATTTTGAATGAGATTGTAATATAACTAGATAGTAATTTAGAGTGAATTGTCTTAACAATATTTAGTCTTTCAATCATGAACTTTGAATATGTTTTCATTTGTTGAGGTCTTCTTCAATTTCATAATATTTTGTAGTTTTTAGTATATGTAACTTGCATTAATTTTGTTACATTTTTCCTCATATAGTGCACATTTTATTGATATTGAATATTGTAATGTATTTTTTAGGTGTTCTTCACTAGTAAATAGAAAGAGTGCTGATTTTTACATATTGAGCTGAATCATGAAAACTTCTTAAATTCATTTATTAGTTTTAGTTGCCTTTTTGTAGAGTTCTTGGAATTTTCTATATATGTGATTATGATATATGAGAAAAGAGATGGTTTTAAATCTTTCTTTCCAATATATCTGCCTTTTGGCACTTTTTTTCTTTCTCTTTGCACTGGTTAAAACCTCCAGCACAATGCTGATTTGAAGTGGCAAAAGAAGACATTCTTGTTTTTATTGTTTTTTAGATTTTTATAGCTCTTTTTATCCTTTAATTGTACAAAGTACAATGCTTGAATGTTCCTTGAATTGATTCCTTATTTCCTTATGTGTGGTTATGTTATTTTTTATTTTTTTATTGTAGGTTACCAACATATATATTTACCATGTACAGAATGATGTTACGATTCATGAATACAATGTGAAATAATTGAGTCAAGAGATAATGGCCAAATGGCATAAAACTTCAATTAGGAAGAATAAATTTTTTTCTTTGAGATATATTGTACAGCATGATGGATGCAATAAATAATAATGTATTGTGCATTTCAAAATTACTAAATTTCATATGTTCTCACCACAAAAAAATAAGTATTTGAGGTAGTAGTTATGCTATTTTAATACATGATTATATTTATTTTATTAAATCCAAGTTTAGGATTATTTCTGTCATTCCTGTTGCTTTAATTTTATGTTTAAAATTTTTAAAACATTAACATTTTGTAAAAAATAAAAATTACATTAAAAACTGAATGCTCAGAGAAATTCCATCTCTCTCTTAGTCCTGTCTATCTCATTCCATCCAGCTACTTGAGGCCCAACAATTTCATTATTTCTGGTTTATTGTATCAATGTCTTGCTTTTTACAGATGCAAATTAATATAATACTTTGTTTACTGTTATTTCTAGTCTTTATGTACTCTACATCTTTTGGTTACTCTCGTATTATCCAGATTAAATCAATGTTTTACTACCTCGAGCTGCCTACTGAACCGTAAATAAAAGAATTTTAGGACACTTCAGCACCAGTCTTTACACCCTACCTAAATTTATACACAATTTTGTCAGATGATTAAATAATATTTTAAAGCCAACAAATAATCTACTACTATTATTTACACAGACAAGGTTTTATTTGGATTTACTTACAATTTTATTTGTTTTCCCATTTCTTTTCCAATTTTAGACCAAACTTCTGAGATTATTTTTCTTTTTTAAGTATGACCTTTAGAATTCATGTTTCATTAATTTGTATTTTCATTTTTTTCTTCTTGAATGAGAATATTACCAGATATACAATTGCAGGTTGGACATTTCATATAAAATGACATATTTTAAGGACTATGCAACATGTACCAATCAGAGGATGATTCATTAACCCAAGTTTAAAGAAATATGCCAATATATAGCTTTGTGTCTGACAGCAACAGGTCTTAGGACTTGACGCTTTCCCTCAGTTCTTGTATTCCATGAAGCAGCAGGTTGTAATGAGAGCATTATCAGATGGTGAATCCGAATGTCCTTGGCTCTGGGTTCTTTAACCTTTCTGTCCTCAAGATTCCTCATTTATGGAAGAAGGGTGTTGGGTGAAAATTGCATAGGCTTGTTTTCCTCCTATCTAGCATTCTCTGAGGCTTTTCTCTTAGGCAAGTGCATGACATGCATTTGATTTGTCATTAAAGAAAGCGTAGTTAATATGGTAGAACGCTTGTTTCCACAAGTAAATTTTCAAGAAATGTAAAGTCTAACAAAAATATCTTGTGTGTGTATATGAATGTGTGTTTATGAATGTGTGTGTTAAAGTCATGAGGATTGTAATATTTTTTGCTCGATTTCATTTAGTAAGTGTAGTTCTGGGACTTAATATATTTTGAAATTTTTATTTTAATCTAGTTTAAAGAATTTTTAAGTTTAGTTTATCTATTTCCAATCAGGAAAACAAAACTATTCTAAATAATCCAACTTGGAATTTAAAATTTATAATTTGTCATACTAGTGATAGAGAGATTGAGAAGCCAAATAAAATGGTGGTGCAATATAAAGCTAGCAAAAGCAGGTGTCTGGTACTCTGCATTGAGCCTGGGGACAGAAGAAGGAGTTGAATTTCCAGAATCTAAATGCTGTGGTTATTCAATGGGAGGTAGATCTATATTTTGGGTACCTGAAGAGAGGTGAGACGATGAAGGTTGGGGATGTCCAATGGAGAACTGCAACCAAAGGAAGAATTAGCCAGTACCAGAAAACACTGTCCCAAAGCAGAAGCAGAGAAGGAAAAATATTCAGGCTTTTTCCACCCACCATATACTCCTCCTCCAGTGTTTCTAATTGATAGAACTCACCCAGAAATCAAGTAGTAAAAAGGCCTGAAAAAATATGGATTATCTGAAAAAGGAAGAAAATTGATTAGAGCAAACACTGGTAACAAATGCACAGTTGATTTATCTTTTAATTGCTTATTAAAGTATAGTATATATACAAAAGAGTGCACATATAAGTGTACTGCTCATTAAATTTTAACAAGTTGACTTCATTACGTAATCAGCTCTCATATCAAAAAGCAGATCATTACCAACTGCCACCACCTCTCTGAGCCTTAATACATCTTCTAATCACTACCTCTTCCCTCCCAGGGTAACCAAAATGCAGACTTCTAATAGCATAGATTAGTTTGATGGAGATAATAACTTTACTTTTGAATGCAGATACATTCTTGTATGTACTTTTTTGGATCTCACTTTGTTTATTAAATGTTATGTTTGTGGGATTTCTGCATACTGTGTAGTTATGTACCATTCAATTTTCATTTCTATATGATCTTCCATTGTGTGGCTAGCACAATGCAGTTTTCCATCACAATGGCAATTTGGAGAATTTTAGTTTGAAACTTTTATGAAAAATGCTATTTCTAACATTTTAGTTCATGTCTTTTAATGAACTTATATACACAATTCTGTCAACTATAAACTTAAAAGTGGAGGAGGTATAACAGTTTCTACCCTGTGCAACAATGCTTAAGGGTTTCCAATTGGTCCACATCTTCACCAATACTTGATTATCTCCCATCTTTTCTATTTTATTTAGCCTTTTGAGTATAGAGTGATAATATCATGTATGGGCTCAATTTATACTTCATTAACTAATGAAGTTAAGCACATTGTTACATATTTATTGAACACTTGGATATACTCTTTTGTGAGGTGTCTGTGTAAGTCTTTTGCTTATTTTAATTGAATTTTATATTTTGTATTTATGAATTCTTTATATTCTGGATGATTACTTTTAGATAAATAAATATCTAAAATCTTTTCTCACCCTGTGAATTGCATTTTCCCTTCCTAAATATATCTTAATGAACATAAGCTCTTAAACAGAGAACAATTTATTAATTTTTAGTTAGTAATTTTTGAAAGTTGTTTATAATATATTGGCTATTGCAGGTCTATAATTATTATTTTATCATTCATATTTATATATGTAATCTTTCTGAAAATATATTCTTGCCTGTTTGGTGTGAGTGAGGGGCCAAGATAAAATTTTTCTCATATAATATTCAAGTAAAACAGTATCATTTATTGGAAAGGTCATTCTTTCCCTACTACTCTGAAGTCTTACCTAGATTATAAATCAAGGGACTCTAAATATGTTGGTCTACTTTCTGTTTTGTTCTAATAGTTAGTGAATCTTTGTACTATTACCATATACTTTTGACTACTATAGCTATACATTAGGTCTTAATATATGATAAAATAAGTTCTCCAACTTTGATATTTTCAATATTACCTTGCCTCTTCTTGGCTGCATTTTAATACATATTTCAAAATTAAATTGTCAATTTAAGAGAGAGGAGTCCTGGTATTTACCTACAGTTTCTTTGAATCTTTAGATTATTTGGGGAAAGTTAAAATACTTACAATTCTTTCAATTCATGAAGAGAAAATATCTCTTTAATTATTTTTAGCTTTAATTTCTATCCATAATGTTTTACAGTTTGACATACATCTCTCCATTGGCATTATTCCTAGAAATTTGATGATTCTCTAAAATATTTCATTTTTTAAAATTTTGTTTTCAATTTGCTTCTGGTATGTAAAAATATAATTCACTTTTTTGTTTAGTGAACTTGCTGAATTGATACAGTATTTCTATTAGTTTATAGATTTTTTGAACTTTCCAAATATCTGATTAAGATGTGTGTGAATAATGATACCTTTTTATTCTCCTTTCCACCTCTTATACTATTTGTCTTTCTTCTTAGCTTATAGCACTGGTGCAGTCCTCCAGTTTAATGTTTTATGGAAGTATTGATAGATTGACATTCTTGGTTTGTTTTAGAACTTGGAGGAAAGTGTTCAATACTCCAGTGCACTCTAAAATATTACCTTTGATATAGGCTGTGGTATAGCTAAACTTTATCAGTTTAAAAATGTTCCCTCTATCCTCATTTTATCAATGTTTTTATCATGAACTAACATTGAATAACTCCTATGAATCTGTAGGAAAAAGAGACACAACCAATAGACAAAATGGACCCAAGACTCAAATACAAATTCACAAAAGTGCATACCTAATGGCCAACGAGTATGTGAAAAAAAAAATCCACATTATTAGTGCAGAGGAAAAACAAAATCAAAAGCAAATGATATGCACTCACAACTACAGCAGTAGGGCTAAAATTGGAAAAAATGTAGACCAACTGGAACTCTCATACACTGTTTATGGTAATATAAATGGGTATAATCAGTTGGGAAGACCATCAATATCTATAAAAGATAATCATATGATTAGCTTATGTTGAAATATTCCTACTACTGATATATACCTGTTAATAATGAGTGCATATGTTAGTAAAATTACAGCAGCTTTCCTCATAATTTCCATCTATATTACAATGGATACAAAGATAGTAATATGGATACTGTGAAACCACTTAGGTGGGGCTCAAAGTTTGGATCATAAATCAAGTCACAAGATGCAAATAGAATTATTTAGCTCCAGATTGACACAGATCAGAGAACACAGCACTACACACACCAGCAACATCATGTATAATTTGGATGCTCAGTATTTTCTAAAGTACCCAGGTACCATACACAAGATATGTTAAGGTTATGACATGTGTACATGTCACAGCAACATAAAAAATCCTACCAGGTACAAGTAGCCTCAACTTAAATAGCTTGCTAGTCCCTATAAGCTTAAGTGCCTATCTCCCTTACTCGATGTGACCTTTGTCCACATGTTATAAGTTCACATAATAAACAAGCCTGCTAGCCTAAAGAACATTCTTTTAATTAGTATTTAGTACATAGCAGTCCCTGAAGAACCATGATGCATTTTTAGAGTTGATGCTTTAAGATATTTGAATAAGGGGCAAATCATTAAAGTAGATGAGGCAATAGGACCAGCTGCTGATCTTTTACCTCAAGATCATCTTCTAGCCTTTGTCAATACATCCTTGCTACATAAACCCTGGATATGATAGAAATTTCTATAATAAGAATTATATATGTGTGCATATACACACATAATTCTATCAAATTATTTTTTATAAAATTTAGTATTTTCTACAACTCCAATAACTAGCATGACAAGGATCATCTGAAAATATGTGAGAGTATCTTAAAAACACAAAACAAAGAAAAAAATAAAAAAGAAGTTAATCATAATTTTAACAGTTCAAAATTATTGTTATTATTATTCCACAAGCTACAGAGATTTACTTTACTTCTTTTTCCTCTTCCACTTCATCTCCCTCTATTCTATCGCTTGGAATTATTCTTCTCGAAAGATTGTTTTATTGGATTATTTATATTTTAAAACTTATGTCACTAAACAGAGGAAAGTTATGAGGATCCCATAATCCTTCAAAGTTCTTGCAACAATTTTTACTAGTTCAGGGATAAAATTTCTTATCAACTCTATCTCCACTCTGACTATACTCAAAGAATGCTAATATATATCACTAGTGATTTACAACATGCTTTTCACACTAAACAAAGAATTGACCTCAGAATCTTACTAAACATAGTAGCCCCATTGTAGACATTTCCACTCTGCTTCTATTCCTGAGTTCAAAGCCCTGCTCTGTATGTATTCTGTTTCTTTCTTCCTAGCAGGCACGATGTTCATAATGCATGTTTTTGGCTGAAATATATTGTATTTAATTCTTTATTCATTATCGACATGCATGTACAGAAGCTCTAGGTCATGAATGAAGTAATGAGAAGTAATAATGAGAAGACTTAGTTAAATAGGTCCTCTTCTTGTATATGGGAATCTTCAATTACCTGGGTCTGTAAGATCTCATGGGTAGGTCTATCTTTGGTATCCAGTTCATTGGATCCAGAGGGTCACATTCTATCAAGCAGCAAGGAGTCGTAGGTCTTGCACAGTAGGACAACCTGAATTCACCTTTCCCACACTGTTGTTTACAACAACCACCAAGCAATTTACATGCAATCCTCCGGTCGAAGGAAAGACTATGCTCTTTATTTCTGGCTGAAGGAAGGCAAGAATGGCTGGAATTAATGGTCAAGGAAGGAAATGCCAAGATATAAAAGAGGACACACAAAAAAGCACAGACAACAGAGAAAGAATAAATGAAAGAGATGTTTACAATGAAATCTTCTATCCCTATTAGAGTAAATAAAACAGTATCTGATTCCTAAGGTAGAAGTTCCACCCCTACCCATTTGAAATAATTAGGCAGTGACTCAGTAAGGGATACTTGGAGAGCTTGTAGTTTATCAGTACTTTCCTCTGTCTTGCTCACCCCCTAAAATTATGAGTGGGCTAATCTCAACCTCTCTGTCTCTTGTATAATTCACGCTTAGTGCTGTTCTATGGTGAATGCTCTCCTACAATCATTCCTTCCTTTGTTCCTTGTAACCTGACTTCAGCAGTTCTAAGATACTAAAAGGTGCTATTTATTTTCTTTAAATATACCTCCTCTTGTATCTACACCCTACAGCCACCCTCAAGAGAAGTTCTGCTTAAAAATAGACACTTTTGAAAGATTAGCAACATGAAATAGTTAATGACCAGAAGTGGTGGGCCTAATGAATCTTTCAGCAAGGCTCTTAATTTTCCAGTGCTCCCTTGCCTTTTTTTCTCTTTCATTCTAGAGTTTCCGAAGCTATAAAACTTAAAAAATGTTTCCAATCTTATTTTACACAATAATCTTTTTTGACTTTGTAACTTCAACAATCCTAAGGAATGAAGTCAGGACCTGAATACAAAGTCTCTTTATCATTAACGGAAGTTCTGATCTGTAGTTGAAGGTTTTTGTTTATTCTCTGTATCTCCACAGAATAAAGCTACAAATAAATGGTGTGGATTACTAGAGATCCAGGTTTTAGATCAATATAATAAATGGCTTTTTAAGAATTAAAAATTTTATAAAACTCATGGAATATATTATCTCAGGAAGTACTTATCTACCATAACACGATGAATATATGAAAGCCCTATTGGACATATCTTGGAAGGTGGGCCAGAACAGCTGTGCCCTCATCAGTGATGTTTATAAGTGCGACATCAGTATAAGATTTCATCTCAAAGACTTTTTTATTCTATAATTAACTAATCCTTTGTCTATATATTTTAGTAAAATATTTTTATGGAGATGTTTTATATACATATCATTTAAAAGAAAGTATTAATATCACTGATAAATTTTGTAGCAATCATTTGAAGCAATTGAGGATTTTGAAACAACACGATAACTGATATCCTCTTACAATACTCTGGATCTGCAGTGATAGGAGCCAGCACTCTAAGCAATTCTGTTTACTGATAATTGTATATTAAGTAATATAATAGTAAATAGTAACAGTGATGAGAATTATAGTAATAATAATAATCTAAGACCAATATTTATCCTCAGATAGGAAATGTACATTCCAAATAACCTCAGTATAGTCCAATTCACAGAGTAACATATCACAAGAGTAGGGCATTCTGAGAAAAGAACAAATTAGCCCAAACCCTTGCATTCTTTTCTTTTAAAAAATATTTTCTTGTATTTAACACAAAATATAAATGCAGAACTTAATGTATTATTATAAATCAAATAGCCATGAGATTACTACCTACAACGAAAAATAAAATATCACCAGAAACTCCACTCACCATCATCACATCATAACCCCCTCCCTCTCTTCTAAGAGTAATCACTGTCCTGAAGTAGGCATTAACTTCCTTACTTCTCCTTATATTTTTATCCTTTCAGTGTGCATTCTTTACTCCTGGTTTTGAATGTGTAAACACATAAAAATATATAGATATATATGCAAATATATATACATATAAATGTATGCATACATGTATATACAGTACTGTCACTTTATGATGAAGGTATGTTCTGAAAAATGTACCATTAGGCTATCTCTTCCTTGTGTGAACATCATAGAGTATACTTACACAAACCTAGTTGGTATAGCTGACTACACACATAAGTTATAAGGTATAGCCTACTGCTCCCAGTCTACAAACCTGTACTGCATGTTACTGTACTGAATACTGTAGGCAATTGTAACACAATGGTATTTGTGTATCTAAACATGGAAAAGGTATGGTAAAATATGGTATTAGAAGATATGAGAGTACCATCATATATGTAGTCCAACATTGATTGAAAAATTGTTATGCCACACATGACTGTGGATACAGACAGTCCCTGACATACAGTGGTTTGACTCATAGATTTTTTACTTTACAAGTAAACATTCAATAGAAACTGTACTTTGAGTACCAATACAACCATTCTGTTTTTCACTTTCAGTACAGTATTCAATAAATTACCTGAGATATTCAATCCTTTATTAAAAAATAGGCTTTATGTTAGATGATTTTGCCCAATTGTATGCTAATGTAGGCATTATGTACATAATTACATTATGCTAGGCTAAGCTATGATGCTCTGCATGTTAGGTGTATTAAAAGCATTTTCAACTTTCATTTTCAGCTAACAATGGGGTTATCAATACATAACCTCATCATAAATAGAGGATCATTGTGTGTGTGTGTATGTGTGTGTATCTTAGAGCAAAAGAATTGTACAGTATAAGTTTTGGTTTCTGGATTTTTCAATTAACATATTCATGTAACTCAACTGTGTGTTGCATGTACAGTTGTGCATTACTAATTTTCATTAATACATGGTATTCATTTTATTTATCTATTGCTCTTTTGATGATCAGATAGGTTATTTGGTATTTGGTAAATATGGCTGCTATTAATATTACTGCACTACTTCTTGAAACACATGTAACAGTCTTCTGTTGAGCAGATTTCAAATTTTAAATATTCTATTGAATGTATGATGGTATATTTTATCATGGCTTAAATTTGCATTTTCCTGATTGCAAATAAGGATGAGCGCTTGTATATCCACTCTTTCAAATGATCTGTTTAAGTCTTTTTATCATATTTCTATTAAATTACTTATCTTTTTCTTATTGATTTATTAGAACACTTATATATTCTAGATCTAAGCCCTTTGTCTGTTATACACATAGCATTTTTAGTATTCTACTCTATGACTTTTCCAAGCCAACATAAAAGAACTGAAGGAAATTTTGCATGTTAAGGTTATTGGCCAAGAAGTGTTATGGCCAAGAGAGAAGAACTTTAAAAGGCTGTGGGTCCTAAAGCATAAGTTTGGAGTAAAAGTGACCAGAGATAATGCACATTAATGTAACACAGTAATTAATGTAATTTGGATAATTAAAAATAATAAAATATAATGAATGTGACTATGTTAGTTAATGTAAATATAAGTATAGATAGAGAAATATTGGCAAAGAGAAAGACAAAGATAGACATAAAGCAAAAGAGGGATTTAGATACATAGTGTATATTACAACCAAGTTAATTTTTATTTGAAGGAGCAAGAACTACAGAATTGCAGATTGTAAACCAATGGAAACATTTTATTAAACTTTTTCACATAAATGATAGTGAGTAAATGTGAATTTTAAAATTGTTTTGCATCACAGCACAATTCACAATTGCAAAGATGTGGAATAAACCTAAGTGCCTATCAACTGATGAGTGAATAAAGAAAACACACATACACAATAGAGTACTACTCAATCATAAAAAGCAGTGAAATAATGTCATCTGTAGCAACTTGGATGGAAGTGGAGAATATTATCCTAAGGAAAATATCTCAGGAATGGAAAAACATGAACCGTATGTTCTCACTAATAACTAGGAGCTAAACGATGGGTACACATGGTCATAAAACAATGTAAAGAATGTTGGAAACCAAGAAAGGAGGAGGGTGAGGGGGATGCAGGACAAAAACTTACCTACTGGGTACAATAAACATTATTATAGTGAGGGGCACACTAAAAGTCCTGACTTCAGCATTATACAATTCATCCATGTAACAAGAACTCTTACAATGCTTAATAATTTGAAATAAAAATTATTTTTAAAAATGTTTGGTAGAATTCAACTGTGATGCAATCAAGTCCTGAGATTTTCTTTGATGGGAAACTTTTTATTACTGACCCAGTTTTCTTACTTGTTATTCATTTGTTCAGATTTTCTATTGCTTCATGATTTAGTTTTGGTAAGCTTTATGTGTTTAGGAATTTATCCATTTATTATATTATGGGTCATCTAGTTTGTTAGTGTATAACTTTTCATAGTAATCTCTTATAATCCTTTGTATTCCTGTGCTATTAGTTGTAACGTCAATTCTTTCATTTTTGATATTATTTATTTGAGATTTATTTGAGGCTTCCCCTTTTTTTCCTTAGTCTAGTTAAAGGTTTTTTATTTGATTTTGCTTATCTTATAACAAAGGGCTTTTAGTTTTTGTGGTCTTTTCTATCATTTTATGAGTCTTTATTTCATTATTTCTGTTCTTTATTATTTCCATTCTTCTACTAATGTTGGTCTTAATTTGTTCCTTTTTTTTTTTTTTTTTGGTTCCATGAGGTACAAAGTTAGGTTGTTTATTTAGAATCTGTTTTTCTTTTTTTATGTAGGCATTTATTGCTGTAAAATTCCCTCTTAGAACTGATTTCCCTGAATCTCATAAGTTTTAGTATGTTGTGTTTCCATTTTCATTTTTTTCAAGATTTTTTTTAAATATCCTTTTTAATTTCTTCTTTGATCTATTTGTTGTTCAGAGCCATGTAGTTTTTTATGTATTTGTAAATTTTCCAAATTTCTCCTGTTATTGATTTCTGGATTCATTCCATTATGGTCAAAAAGACACTTGATATAATTTCAATCTTTTAAAATTTTTTAAGACTTGTTTTGTGGTCTAACATATTATCTGTCTTGGAAATGGAGTGTGTGAACTTGAGAAGAATGTGTATTCTGCTGCTATTAGATGGGATGTTTTATATATATATATATGTAAGGTTTTTTTTTTTCTTGGTCTAGAATGTAGTTCAAATTCAAGTTTTCTTATTGACTTTCTAAGTGACCTGCCTACTTTTGAAAGTGAAGTGTTGAAGTTCCCTATATTATTCTATTGCAATCTATCTTTTTCTTCATATCTAATAATATTTGCTTTATGTATAGGCAGTCCACAACTTACAATGGCTTAACTTATGATTTTTTAATTTTATGAGGATATGAAAATGATACACATTCACTAGAAACCATAATTTGAGTACCCATACAACCATTCTGTTTTTCACTTTCAGTATAGTATTCAATAAATTACCTGAGTTATTCAATATTTTATTACAAAATAGGCTCTGTGTTGGATATTTTTGCCCAATAGTAAGCTAATGTAAGTGTTCTGGGCACATTTAAGGTAGTATAGGCCAAGTTATGATGTTTGGCAGGTTAGGTATGTTAAATGCATTTCTGACATATTTTCAACTCACGATGGCTTTATCAGAAGTAATCCCATTGTAAAAGTTAAGGAACATCTATAATTAGGTGCTTTAATGTAGGGTGTGTGTGTGTGTGTATTTACTATTGTTATATGTTCTTGATGAATTGATCTCTGTATCATTACATAATGACCTTTGATTGTTTTACACGTTTTTGACTTAAGGTTTATTTTATCTGATATAAGCATAGATGTCCCTGCTGTCTTTTGGATTTTATTTACATAGAATATCTTTCTCCATTCTTTCACTTTCAAACTATGTGTGGACTTAAAGGTGAAATAAATCTCTTGCAGGCAGTAACCAATTAGGTCATTTTTTTTTTAATTCATGCAGCCACTCTGTCTTTTGATTGGAGAATTTTATCCATTTATATTCAAGGCAAGTATTGTTAGGAAAGAACTGCCATTTTGTTAATTTTTTTCTGGTTGTTTTGTAGATTCTTTGTTTCTTTCTTCCTCTCTTGCTGACTTTCTTTGTGATTAGGTGATTTTCTCTAGTGGCATGCTTTGATTCCTCACTTTGTAAACTTTTATGTATCTACTATGCTTTTTGCTTTGTGATTACCATGTAGATTACATAAAAATCATATAGATATAACAGGGTATTTTAAGCTAACAACTTAATTTTGATCACACAACTTAACACTACTCTTTTAATTTACTTCCCATTTTATGTTTTTAATGAAACATTTTATATATACATAATGTAATATATACATATATGTATGGATTGTTTTAAAATTTTGACTTAAGGTCTATTTTATCTGATATATGTATAGATATCCCTGCTGTCTTTTGATTTCCATTTGCATGGAATGTCTTCTTCTATCCTTTCACTTTCAATCTGTTTGTGGCCTTAAAGGTAAAGGATACATATATGTGTGTATATCATACACACACACACACACACACACATGTACATATATATATATACACATATATATATACATATCCCTTAGCAAATTATTGTAGCTATTATTTTAATAGTTTTGTCTTTTAAACTTTGTACTAAAGATATAAGTAATTTACACACCACTATTACAGTATTATGAGTTTGGTTTTGTGTTTTCCTTTACCAGTGAGTTTTATACTTTCATTTGTTTTTGTGTTACTGATTAGTGTTCCTTTCTTTCAGCTTGAAGAACCCTCTTTTGCATTTCTTGTAAGAAGATCTTGTGGTGATGAATTTCCTTGGCTTTTCTTAGTCTGAAAAGTCTTTATCTTTCTTTAATTTTTGAAGGATAGATTTTTGGGTAAAGTATTCTTGGTTGGCAGTTTTTTTCCTTAAGCACTTTGAACATATTACCTCACTCTTTCCTGACATGTAAGGTTTCTGCTGAGAAATTCACTCCTAGTCTTATTGAAACACCCTTATGTGTGATTTGTTTTTTTCCTCTGGTTGCTTTTAGAATCTTTTCTTTTCTTTTTTTTCTTTTTCAGTTTTGACAGTTTTATTATAAGTCTTGGCAAGCTCTTGTTTGAATTGAATTTTACTGGAGATTTTTGACTTTTCTGTACCTGGATATTTATATCTTTGCCCAGATTTGGAAATGTTTCTATAATTTGTTTAAGTAAGCATTCTATCTGTTTGCTCCTGTCTTCTTGTTCTTTAACTCCTATAACTTAAAAATGTACTCTCTTGGTACCACCCTATAAATCCTGTAAGCTGCCTTCATTGCTTTTCATTCTTTCTTCTCCTCTGACTATATATTTACAAAAAAATCTTCAAGTTCACAGATACTTTTTATGGCTTGGTCAATACTGGTACTGATACTCTCTCTTGCATTTTTCATTTCATTAATTGTATTTTTAAGCTTCAGAATTTCTGGGTTTTTTTATAATTTCAATCTCACTGTTAAATTTCTCATTTTGATTAATTATTGTTCTCCAGATTTTTTTTTTTTGAATTGTTTGTATTTTCTTGAAGTTTGCTGAGATTCCTTAAAACAATTATTTTGGGTTTTTTTGTCAGGCAACTTGTATATCTCCATTTCTTTACTGGTGGTTTATTTTATTTCTTTAGTGGTGACATATTTCTCTCATTGTTCTTGATACTTGTGCTTGTTCGTTGGTGTCTACACATTTAAAGAACTAGGAATTTATTTTTGTCATTGCAAATTGGCTTTTTCTGGGAAAGCCCTTCACCAGTCAGCTTATTTAGAGATTCTGGGCAGATCACCTGGCATGGTCTACAGGTCAGCTTGCTCCTGGAGTTCTCAGGGTATCTAGTCTGATGTCTGGGTCAGCAGGTGGGCAGGCCTGGCACCTGAGTCTACTGGATTGAGCCTATAACATGGTTCTCCTGACTGATTGGGTCTGTGGGGTTGAGTCTGGGTCTAGGCTTCATAAGGTCATGCCTAGTTCTTGTGTTCTCAGAGGTCAACAGGAAGCTTGAATCCACAAGGGCTGACTTGGTGCTGGTGAGGGACTTGAATCTGAATCTGCAAGGGCCAGCCAGGTACTGGGATGAGCCTGGTACCTATGTCAACTGGGATGGACCTGGGACATGAGTCCATGGAACCTGAGTCTACAAGGGTGTACCTGGAGCTCCAGTCCATGGTGGCCAACCTGCACCAGGATCTACTGGGTGGGCATGGACCTTGTGTCTAGTAGAGCATCCATGGATTCTGAGTCCATTGGAGGCTGGGGCCATACAGATGGCTTAGAGATGGGGATTATAGGTGATGCCATGGTGCCTGGAGCCATGCAGGCTGGCCTGGAGACTGGGTTGTGGGGGCAAGCCTGGTACCTGGGTCCACAAGAGTGGTCTTGGAGCTTGGGTTGGTGAAGGCTGGCCCAGAATTGGTATCCACTGGAATAGACCTGCACTTTGGGTCTGCTGGAGCAGTCCCGGAGCCTGGGGCTGCTTAGGCATATGATCTCAGGGACTGACCTTGCACTGGGCAGGGCTGAATCCGATATTTGTGGGTGACAGCCCAGTGCCTGAAGCCAGGAGTTCTGAACTAGCACTGGGATGGACTTGAAGCCTGGGATTGTATGGGCCTAGCTGGCTCTGGGTTGGTCTGAAAACTGGACTGATATTGGGGCAGCCCCAAAGCCTAGGGCCACTGGACCAGGCCTGGTAGTAGGACAGGTTCAGACACTGAGTTTGCCAGGCAGGTCTAGAGTCTGGGACTACTAGATTTGGCCTGGAACCAAGGCAGAACTGGAAGCTCAGTCTTCCAGTACCAGTAAGGAGTCTGGGGCTATGGGGGCCTGCTCAGCACTGGGTTTTACTTAGACGGGCCCAGTGTTGAGGTCTAAGACAAAGTTCAATGCTCACTTCCCCTTTCTTCTTTCATGTGAAGGATATCTTCTTCTACACTGCATTGTCTAGTTTTGGGGGCGGGGTGACATGAGTAATGTAAAACGATCCTTCCCAACCTCTTCAATATATCTTTTCTTATTTCTGTGCTCAACTCAGGTGCTATAATCTTTCACTTGGTTTCCTTAGCTCTTGTGAAGGTATTTTGATGCATGGATAATTATTCAAATTAATGATTCTAGGGGGAGGAGGAGGACTGGAACGTTCTATTCCATGATCCTGCTAACATCTTGTTCAATTTAGTCAAGGAGAATTTGTTTTAAACTAAGCCGCTAATCCTTAGTCTAGAATTTTGTTGCTCAGCTGCCTTTTCAAGTTATCTTAATTGCACCATCCTTTGAATTAACAAGAACACTTTAATTAATACCACTGTCCAAGACCCTTACATCTTTGGATGTAGAAAGTATATTGTCTTATCAAAAGAGACAATATTCTTTCTGCATCCAAAGATGTAAGGGTCTTGGACAGTGGTGATTGACCAAAAAAAAAAAAAAAAAAAAGAAAGTTTTGCCAGCTGGTAGGTAGGAGGGAAATTGAGACAACAGCCCAATGTGGCACTGACAACATTTAAAACACTGAGACAACAGCACTATGGCACTAACAATGTTTAAAAAGGTGGCAGGAACCAAGGATCAAATCATTTTTCCTCATGGAAATAGTAAAGACATTTGGCTAGCCAGCATTCTGCCAAAAATCAGACCCTCTGACTTCAAAATAAGAGTTCTTTCTCATTTTAAACATGAATTTCAGTTGTCATAAAGCTGGAATATGAAAGTCAAGAACAGATAAGTAAACGGGGAATGAGATAGAAAACATACTTAGAGTGGTTACTTCATTTCAGCTGACAGGTATTGATTAAAATGTTCAAGACACACTTCTCCTTATTTTATTTTACCTGTGTTGTTTTCTTCTGTCCCGTATTGTGCCCTTTCCAATATTGTGGAAAACTTACTGCTCATTGAGGGTAATTTTTTGAGATTCAATGTGCATCTAGTTGGCAATGGTATCACAGGACTGGTAACACGTTGGGGAGAACACACTGTAAAAAAAAAAATTACTTTGAAAATATAAGACAAAAATATTTTTAGAAATAATGACACTAATGTATTAGCCTTTATTTCATGGCCCTATATATTATAAAAGGTTTTTTAAAAATAACAAACACACAGGACACATGTGTAAAATCCAGTTGAATAAATGAATGAATGATTTGGCTATTAATAAGGTTATCTCACATAGTTATTATAAGGAATAATAATACAGGCAAAAGGCAGAACAAATGCTAGCTATTGAATTCATTGCTATTAAGAAAAAACAACCGTGCATATTGAAATCTATATAATACTATGGATCTCAGAGTATTTCCAAAAAGTGAGAGAATTTAATGAATATGTTCTAATTAATTTTTATGAATATAAAGGAGAAAATTATTGTCTCATTTAAATTAATTTTTACTCCTTGGTTTACATTATTCATTGAAGTCCATCCACTTCTCCCCTTTTAGTGAGAAATTGTCAGCTAAAAAGTTATTTGTGTTTGAATGTTAGGGCAGAATAACAATGAAAGAATGGAATATTGCAGATTTATTTTAATGTGACTTCCTCTGATCTTAATAATGACAGATATCTTGGTAATCCAAAGAAAGCAGCAAGAGAAAGAAGAAAGAGAATTTAACTGGAAGTGAGTAGATGTGTAGCTAGTCTCAGTTAGGAATGTAATAAAATTTGAAGCCTTTAGCAAAGTATTTTACCTGACTTTACCTCTTGTAGCAATACTATCAAAGTGGGGAAGAATAATTTCCAAGCATAATTTCATTTCATTCCAAATTTTTTCAAATCTATTTATAGATTAAATTTAGTTAAATTTGAGTGTTGAATAAACACATTTAATGGATTGATTAAATCAATGTAGCATTATTTTCTTTTGACCATTTACATATACATATACAAAATGTATATTCTCATATAATCAAGGTGAATTACAGCCTTATTAGTGCATTGTGCTTGAAAAATTATTCAAATATTGTCATCATCTGGGGAATATAAATAAACGTAATCTGACACAGTGATGGTATTCTATGCTGTCAATGATATTCATTTAAAAAAGATCCTAACTCCTCTCCTCCTTTAATGCTGATCCCTTGACCCCTCTGGCAATAATATTCACATTACCTGGTAGAATGTAGACACCAAAGAAGAACAAAATAGAGAAAAAGGCTAAGATCTTCATTGTAAATGATATCTTGGGAGAAAACAGTCTACAGATTATCTGTCTTAACTCAGGCGTTGTTGGAAGAAGAAAGAGCAAACCCTTTCATTTCTAGAAGTCCTCTGCACAGTCTTGATCACTGAGGCTTATTAAGAGCAAGAACATTTCTATGCTTGGTCGAATAGTGCCACAATCAAAGAAAGAGATAGCGGCTGGAAAAAGTGCATTGTCACACAAAAATCCCATCTGCTGATTCCTCTTGCGGTCAGTTTCTTTAAGAAACTTTAACAGTTACAAGAATGTGGGTATAAATTGCTAAGTGACCAAGGTTCAAAATAGTCCTTTAGCAATTCACTTGATATTCCAAAGTATTTGTTTTATATAATCACATTTACTATTTTAATGTCCACAATATTAACAACAAATCTCAATGTAACAAGAAATCCAAACCATAGAATTTTAGACTGAAATTATCATAGAGAATATTTACTTTTACACATAAAATTATTGTGATCCAGACTGGTCAGATAATTTCATAATCCATATCCTTTTTTATTTAAAATATATGTGAAGATAAATCATGATAGTTTACTGATAGTTATGGATATTATTCTAGCTAGCTTAGTTGTACCTTAAAGAAAGTTCTGTCCCCTCAAGTAGGATTTACAAATGCCAATGCATAAACATTCCATTTTATAAAATTGGAATGCGTTTATCTGATGTTTGTTGTTGCTATTATCTTTTATGTAGTGAGGAGTTATTTCTAGCTCATTTGTAAGTTGCCTAAAGTCTGTTACAGTAGATCTATCAAGAAGAGCTGAAATTGTTCTCCAGACCCCATAAGGATCATTGACCCATTGATTCTCTTACCACATCCAAAGACAGCACTAAGAATTTGGGTATAAAGGAGTGCTAGTGAGCATTAGCCAGCCTTATTTTACATCTACAGAATGTTATTTGCAAAGGTTTCTGCAATTAAAAGATACAAATGTTCAGAATTTTGGCAAGGTTTCCTGAGCAAAGTAATAAAGAGGTATGAGCAAGAATTGTTTCCTTCTAAGACCAATTTCTTCACTCTGTAAGATATAAATTAAAAGTTAAAGAAACTCTAAAAGCTAAGAACTTGTTGAGAAGCACTTGACTGAGAATTTCTCTATCAACTGACATAGTGTAAGATTGTTTAAGCCCATCTCCATGTAACATTAATTCCACAAATACTAAGCAAACACCTACCATATGCCTGTTACTGCCTTAATTGCTGTGGCCCAACTGTGAAAAAGATAGGCCATTTGATTGTTGTGGATGAGTGAAAGCTCTAGTTGGTCACTGAAACCAAAATCCAAAATCAATTAAAAATAATTTATTGGGTGCCTTCTCTATTATCAAAACTCCCACGAACAGACACAAGAAAAGAGCAGAAAAGATAAAAGGTCTCATTGATTTTCTGTTTTAATTTTTTTCAAAGACATGGCAGGGGTATAATATTGCTGCCTTACTACAAAGGACTGATGCCATTTAGAAATTTTGTTTTGTATATTTCACTTGTTTAATCTAAATGAAGAAAACAACAGCAATATGAAAACATTACAGCTGCTTCAGTTAGGACACTTTGTGACCCAGGTCTAGTCTAATCCCGTGGAGAACGTGGACACTGCTCCTTTTTTTTTTGAACAGGTAAGCATTGCCTCAATCTTTTATTTTGCATGCCCAACATATTAAATATATTCTACAAAATCTACACCACTCAACAGAACTAGGCTATTCTTTTCTACATTTATTGTTTAAATATGAGAAAATACATCACTTAAATTGTTTTGTTTTATATATATTAAGAATTTTAAATCATGGTCAACTGGATTATTCAGGAATGCTTTGATTTGCTGATTACATGATTACTTCCTAGTCATTCCAGATATTTAGAAAACAAATAAATAAGATCATAAGATGCTAAGATCTTGTCATTAAGAAATTCAAATTATTTTTGAAAAGACATGCAAATAAATACATGACAAATCAATAGAATAAATGCCATAAAAGTTGTATGAAAATAGTTCTCATGTGTTTTCTAGTGTAGTATTTTCTTCCTGTAGCATGAAACCCAACACTGATGCTTGCATATTATGACGATCTGGACTAGGGTTTTTGTAGACCTAATAAGAAGAAACCTTGACTGTTGGAATTACAGCAAAAATTGGTATTTTGAAGCAAATATTTTATCCTTCTTTATTTTTCTCTTCACTCTCTAATTCTGTTACATTTATCCACCACAGTTAGTGCTCCATCAAAAACCTCACCAGCTTGGATGATAAAAATGCACAAAATGTGTTTACACTCTGCTGATCAAGGAATAGGGAGAATAACTCCCGTTGGACAACTGAGAATGCCTCTTCATGAGCAAAATTTCCCCAATTAAGTTTGCCTTTTTTTCTAAGACATTATTACACTATTTTTCAGTACCTAAGAAAGAAACTTTCAATTTTCCCAAACATTTTAGAGTAGAGGAAAACAGAGCAAGAGACTGAGCGAATGCATATTTGTGCTCATATTCAAATGTCGTCTTCATTAAATACATGGCCGTTTTGCTTGCCTGTCATTTATCACCTACACTTCAGTAAGATCATTACCCTGTTTGAAAAGAAATATCAAGATGATCATCAAATACTCTTTTTCATTTTCTAACCTAATTTTAGTGATCACTATCAGGGACACCAGATCCATGGAATATAAAGTCATGAGTTGCAAAGTCCTCTTCTCTCGCTGTTTGATATACTCATTCATTGACTGAAACTAGGACTAGAGTGAAACTTACTAGACCTATACATTACTTAAGGCTCAACAAGGAAATAGCAATGACAACTCTGCCACCTATATATCTTAAGAAATCATAGACGTTTATAACTTTAATCACAGGCCACCTGTAATAATCACCTTTATAGAACACTTAACATCTGCGAGGTACTTCTTAAAAACATCTATATTTTGTGAGATACATACTGTAACTCATCCAATAACACACACAAGGGCACTGAGGCATAAGAGAGTAAATTAAAATACTTAAGGTCACCCAGATACAAATTTGAAAAACAGGAATCTGCAGTCTCCTTACATATGTACATAAACATACACTCTTGGTCTGTGGGAGGTCTGAACACTGTCTTCTGGGACTTTCTGAGCTGCTGATGTCAAGGCTGATATGATACCAGGAAAATATGTGGAGGTCAGAGAGCCCTGGAAGGTTAAAGACACAGGAGGTTTTAATATAGACATCATTATTTGTGTCTCCTTGCCCTGTGCTAAGCCTCACTGAACTGAAACAGCGACCTTCGTGGGCTCAAAGTCCCACAGTCGCTACCGTGGGAAGGAACATTACATATAGAAAAATCCCTTGATCAATGAACTGTGTTCCATGATGTTTTGGTAACTTTGGTCATTAAAATGCATAGTCAAAGCTCAATTCATTTTATTTAGAAAATAAAAGTCCTGAAGAGTTCATAGAAGCTATGTCAGTCTTACCTAAAGAATACATCCTCTTATATTACTTTGTCACTGCCAACTATTGGCCTTTACTCCTCAAGTCATCTTTCAGTTGGAATGAGTAGCTGCAACAAAAGCAAATGGGAGTGGGAATCAGATAGCCCTATCATAGACTCAGCTCAGTTTCTTTAACTTTGAACACATTTCTATACCTCAATTGTTCAACGTTCCTCACTTGTACAAGTAGGATATTGAACCAGAACTTTGCTGGCATACTTCAGTGTTAGGATTCTCAGAGCCATTGTTTTTAGCAGGCTTGGTGTCTGTGTTTGCATCTGTTTTTATTGGGGAATGTATAGATAATCTGATGACATATCTCTCATCCACTTGCACTTTTTTTAGCTGAAACGTAAAGTTGAGCCAAAATCAATGGCAATTTTTAAAGATATGCGAGATTGTGCCACAATTTTGTTTTATACACACACAGACATATACATATAAAATTTGTTATACAGTTGAAAGAAAGCTGAGAAGTGAAATAGAGATGGTAAGGCAACCCACAGAGTAGCAACAACAATCTCCACGATCCAGATGGCTGAAAGGAAGAGTTGATGTTGCCAGAACTCAGAATTTACTGCTTTCCAGTGGAATCAATAATAATGGTGGGAGTTGGTTGCCCAAAGGGGTAATTTTATTGTAGTTGCATTGAATCTACAGATAAGTTAAAGGAGAATTTATACAAGAATATTGTCTTCTAACACATATATCTGGTATATAATTCCATTAATTTCAGACTTCTTCAATCTCTCTCAGCAATATTTTGTAAGTTTATAACTTTATTTTCAGTAAATTGAGTTTCTATGCTATTGTAAATAGAATTTTAAAATTTCATTTTTCAATTTATGTTCCTAATATATAGAAGTACAATGAACTTGTATTTTGACATGGCATGCAATTACCTTACTCATATATTAATTACAATAATTTGTAAATTCTATTGAATATTCTAGGTACTCAATTATGTCATCTGGAAATAAAAATAGTTTTATTTTTTATTTCCATTATCTATACTTTTTTATTGGCAATGCACTGACTAAAACTTCAGAATATTGCTGAATAAAAAGGGTTGCAGTGGACATACTTCTCTTATTTCTGACTTTAGGTGAAAAATATTAAAATTCTTCAAACTTTTACCATTTAGTTTGATGTTAGCTATAGGATTTTTACATAACATTATTTAATACAGTGAGGAAGTGCTCTTCTATTTTCATTTCTTAAGAGTTTGTGTTATTATTACTATTACAAATGAATATTTAATTTTATAAAATATTTCTGAACCAATGGAGATTATCATACATTTTTCTCCTTTATTAGGTCCATGTGGCTTATTTCACACAGCATAATTATTTTGGGATTAATCCCTGTTGTTTGAATCAATAGTTCATACTTTTTTTTACTGAAGAATGGTATTCCATTACAGATATATTACAATTTGTTAATCTGTTTGCCTGTGAACGGAAATTTGTATTATTTGCAGTTTAAATTATTAAAAATACATATGTTATGATCAATTATGTATAAATCTTTGTATAGATATGTGGGATCTTTCATACCTAGGAGTGAATCACATGGTAGGTATGTATTCCAATTTTTAAGAACCTACTGAACTGTTTTCCAAAATCATTGTACCAATTCATGTTTCTATCAGCAATATGTGAGATTACTAATACCTCTCCATCCTTGCCAATATTTGATACAGTCAGATTTGATGATTTTTGTCAATCTTATAGATATGTGGTAGAATCTCATTATGGCTTTATTTGCATTTCCCTAATTACTTATCAGATTCAACATCTTTTCATACCATTATGTACTATCCATATATATTTCTGATGAAGTGTCTGTTCAAATTTTTTGCCTATTTTTTTTTTGTTTGGTTCTGGTTACTGAGTTATGAATATTTTTATAAACTTTAGCTACAAGTACTTTATCAGATATATAATTTGCAAATATTGTTCTCTGCAGCTGTGGTCATCTTTTCATTCTTTAACAGTGTCTTTCAAAGAGCTGAAGTACTTATTGTATATGTTATTATTTATTATTTTTTCTTTCATAAAGTATGCTTTCAGTGCTATATCTAAGAGATATTTGCCTAACATAAGGTCAAAACATTTTTTCCTCATTTTGAGTTAATCATTATATGGATCAAAGTTATGTTTAGTTACAGTGAAAACTGCATTCAATGGTAATATATTTCAAACTGCTTCCTTTAGATTGGATAAAGCTGGAATACTTTATATGATAGTATATTATAAAGTCTAAAAAAAATCACAAGCTATTAAAATTAATTAGTAAACTCAGAAAGGAATTTGCAAACAACGAATAAACAAAAATCAAATCTGTTTTAATCACTAAAAAAAATTATAAACATGTTTTACTATATCATCATATAAGAAAAAAGTCTAAAAAGGATGTGTAAGATGTCTAAATAAAAAATGGAAAATATTATTGAGATAAAGAAAATAATAAATAGCTATGTTATTTTAATAGATTGGAAAACTATTGTAAAGACATTAGCTTTCTCTAACATGATTTACAGATTCAATATAATTTCAGCCAAATCTGATCAAGTTTGTTTGTTTGTATGTTTGTTTGTTTGTTGTAACAATTTACTATTTGATAGGAAAAGTTATGTGAAAATGAGCAGGGTTAAGAGTAGTGAAGGCATTCTCCAAGCAACCTACCAAAGCTGGAGAATAGATACTAATATGAAGATTTATTATTAAGCTTCAGTAAATAAGGCTATGTGCTATTTACCAAGCAGAGAGGAAGAGACAGTGTCTTCAATAAGCTGGCTTAAATCAATTGGATATCCATATGGGAAAAAAGAAATCTTGGTTCCTATCTCACATCATACATAAAAATCATTTCCAAGTCAATGTTTATATAAAAGTGAAAGACAAAATATTATAATTTCTAAAATATAACATATGAGACTATCTTTCTGACCTTGGAATAGGCAATATTTTATAAGAACAAAGAAGAAATTAATCATAAAATAAAACAAAAATAATTCAGATTAAATGAATATTAAAAATGTTTATCAAAAGATAAAATCAAGAAAGTCAGACACTAGGAGAAGATATCTGAAATGAAAATATTTAACCAAGCCTTGGAATTCAGAATATACAAAGAAACTCTGAAAATCAGTTAGAGAGAGACTACCCAAAAGAAAAACTGGCACACAACTTGACCAGAAGAGACAATCTACATAGATCAAAAGTAAATGAAGAGATTGAATTACTAATCAAAAACCTACCCACAAAGAAATGCTCTTCCCCACACAGCTTCACTTCTAAATTCATTTAAAGAAAAATTAATAATTATTCTTCACAAACTCTTGCAAAAAATACAATAAGGAACAAATCAACTAATTATATGAAGTCATTATTACCTTGGTAACAAAACTGTATTCTAAGAAGATATATCCTTGGAAAGCTGGAGAAATTAGTTTATTTGAAGAATTTTTGAATTATTTTTGAGCTCATATGATTAAGATGTCATAATATTAAAATCATATTTTATTTTATTTTTATTCTCCTTAAGTCTACAAGCTTAACATCCCAATTAGTCTTCCTCTAGAGTAGATAACCGTGATAAAAAGGTTTCTTAAATTTAATGAAGTGATTGGCAAAACTTCACTTATTATATATCTTGAATCAAACAAATGTAAAACCATTTTATTATAAGAAATGTTCAATGATGGCAGAGATTTCAACTGGCAACCCAGGATTAATTTATAGGTAGTGACTGCTCAGAACACTGGGTTAAGATAGTTTCAGGGGTCTTATCTGGGCTCAGTTGGAAAGAAAGATCAATAAATGGTGAAAGCTATTGAAAAACAAGGCAAAAGTTTGGGACAAATGCCAAGAGGTTTTCTTCTAGGATTGAAGTTATGGCATAAGTCATGTGGAGTTTTGTATGAGTTATCATGCATAAGTCACTGTTTATCAGAGAGGACTCAATCCACTTGGGATTTGAAATGTCTGTTCTTTAAAGGAAAGTTTTTCTGAATTTTCAATTTTATTTGGAGGAGAGCACCCTCAGGATACATAGGATCCTAGGGAAGTGTGACAGGCTATGGCTACTTTCTAACTACAAGAATAATTTGTATCCATAATTATTCTCCTAGTAGGTTTCAACTAATATCTCCATGTGTGTATGTATATGCCCTTCATGTGTGCCTTGGACTTACACTTCATGTGTGTTCATTTTTCATTTTGTACCACTAGTGTCTGCTATGGTGCCTAGCAGGCACCTGTCATGATTCTACTGTATCATATGTATTTATTTTATTACAGTGTCAGACACAGTAAATAAGTATTAGTTATATGTATGTATGTAACACATATTTATGTGTATGTATGTGTATGTATACACATATGTACATACATAATTTATAAACGCATTTCAATTTTAAGAGATACCCAGAGAGATCATTCAAGATTTTTGGTAAGGGGCAAAGAGCAAATCTCTATTAATGTAATCAAAGTAACAAATATTTGGAATTGTCTTAGGGTTTTCCATATACTCAAGTAGAAGGATACTTCCCATGTACAGGTAGGCTTTCCATTCTTTCTTTTCTTTCCTTCTACAGTCCAGGGATTCAAAATCATTGGCTCTATAAAGGAATCTCTTGCTTACTCGCCCCCTTCGGATTATACTCTTTAAAACGCTAGCAAGATAGCTTACTTTAGATGCTAGAACTTAGATTTTTTTCCCCCTTTTAGAAGTTTTACTGACAATAATAGCAGACAAATACAAAGTAAAAATACATATGGGAAAATTAAAAATTTTTCAAGATCCTTCATATTTCTTGTCACTAGTTTAGAGATATTAATAGTAAATATCTGGAATCTCCTTGCAACTCTCCTTGCCCCAGAATATGTGCTATCCCTGACCAGTTAGTTGCAACAGTCTTTTTTCTACTAGACACAGAATTGACCCTAGAATGCTTTTTAGCTCAGCAGCCCAAATGGCCACTGCTAATTGATTGAATTGATAAACAATACGTGACCTATTTTCCAGATCTGCCCTAGCTATCTTCTCTCAATTTTGTCTGAAATAGCAATCAGCAAATCTTTTCTGCTCAGCTTAAGTATTTAAACTCAGCGATGCTCCCTTTCTTCCGACCCTCTCCTTTTGAGGAGGTCTCTTTTTCCAGTACTTAGTTCAAAGAGGCACTCCCTAATCTCCATTGTTACTTGAAACTATAAATGCTGGGGTTTCCAGTCAGTTGCAGTTTCATTTATTGTGTCATATTGTCTCCATTAACTTAAGTGTACATGTCAAACTGAATGGCCCATTTGGAAACAAACAAACAAAAAAATGGTCACTGTAATTAAAATGAAATATTTAATTTGAAAGTTGATATTTGTTTCAGGCTTTCATTTGCGGGTTAAAGGACTCCTCAGTATACTTTTCTTAGCATGAATGTCCTTACTGTCCTTATTCTGGTAGCTAAGTCTGATTATTTCCTCATTCTCAACACACACATCATTTCCTATCAGCCCTCATTGTGCCCATGTTGGATTAAGTTCCACTTCTCTTGAAGTGATCTCCTTTTCTATCTTTCTTTCTCCTAATTAGATATTGAGCTCCTCAAGGGTAGACATTACATTTATTCACTTTATACCTAAATGGGTGTAGCTCAGTTTCAATATCTCACTGATAACTCAAAAAGCATCTAACTGAACTTCTAAGAGTTGCATTATTATGTGTAAGACTTAAATTTTGAAAAAAAAAATTGTAAGCCATCAAAATTAATCTTGCAAAATTGTCCAATATTGTCTAGCCCATAAGCAGCATGTGTAAAAATAGCTGAGAGCTCCTGATGATAAACTCTCATGTGGAAACTGTATGTTCTGCTAATACGGCCAAATTATATCTCAGCTCTCTTTTCATGGTCAAAAGATATGTTCATTCTATAACCACCTTCATCCCTTACTCAAGAATACTGGGGTAACTATATATTTGTTTTGCCTTTTTTTTCCTTATTTTGCTATTGTTTCCAAGCATTTTGAATAAAACATGATTCAGTATAACCCTTAAAACATACAGGAAGTATTAAGTTGGCATTTTTGAATGGAAACTGTTGCAAGGGTTGGGGGAGGATACCATGCACTCTCAGAGCAGTGGTGAGGGCGGCTGAGAAAGAAGGATACACAAAGCTACTCCTTCCTCCTTCCTTAATTCGCCTCCTCCTGTAGGAGCATCCTAAGGACTAAATGATGATGATGAATCATTCTGACTCCTTGGGAAAAGGTGATTGTACCGAGTGCCCTTCTTCCCCAGTTCTTTCCTCACTTTGTACCTCCTCTCCTGCTCCCTCGCACTTGAGTTTAACAAACTGTAAACAAAATAAAAACTCCAAATAGTCAATGGTTGTACTTGTCTCTTCCATTGCCATAGGCCAGTCACTCTGTTACTTGAGCTCTGTCCCATCCATGAGGAGGAAGAGTTGAACACCCATGTATATTGCCCCAAGTTTTGTGGATCTGCATTGTTGTGTGAAGTAACTTTCTTAAGCCAAAATGACAGAGAAACTCTGAGAACTGCATTTCAGAATTAGATTTTCTCTCATACTTGGATCCTCTATGGGTACAATATTACTTCTTGAAGCTAATTTTATGACACATAATATGTGTGTCTCCTAAATACCACAACAGAAGAATGACAGATTGGTCAGATATTAAATATATATTTTTGTTATATTCAGGCTGTCAGTCCTTACCCACATTCTGAATGTTTTGTCATATCCAGAATATTAATCTTTACATACATATTAAATACATTTTCTATATCCAGACTATTAAGTCTTACCTGTGTATTAAATACAAGCTGATTGTTGTATAGATTCATATTTTAGAGACTGAATTTCTGTTACCTCATTTTCTGATTTTATGTTATAGTAATGAATATATACCACCTTTATCATTGCAAAGACATTCATTTTCAGAGACTATTTTTAAGAAATAAGATATCTAATTTTAGACCTTTCTGAGATACAGGATTTAATATTCCCTTAGGAAATAAAAATAAAACTAAATGTATACTTTTATAATAAAGCATTTGCATTTAATAACTATGAGATCTCTTGTTTTAAGAATATTAATGACAAATAAAACTTTAAGACCCTTAGTAGTAGACATATGCTGCCTCCCCTTCCCCATATGGTAGAGTTGGCTCAAGTGTCCTACAGATATGAAATGGTTCATTGATAATAATGCAAAGGAAAAGGAAGACGTCAACAGTAACTCAAACACAAGATCCCAGGGTAGAATGTTAAAGAAAGTATTCAAACAGTTTCTCAAAAAGGTACAAAAATATACAATAGTGGATTCTGAATAAATGTTGGCTGATGATGGTGATTATACTAATGCACCAATCCTACAATACTAGGGAGCTTATATTTTAGGTATGACATTCTTGACCCCTCCTCTAATTCAGTATTGTAATTGAATATAAAAAGACTATATTACCTTATAAAATTATAACCCTATAGAACAGGGAAATAAAGAAAAAAAAATTTCACTGTCGAAGGTTTATTTATCAGACGTAAAAACATAATTTTTTAGTTCAGGTTTTACTTAAATAAGGAAACAACCCTTTCATTTATAGAATTTTCTAGGAAGTCTTGTTTATTGAGACTTACTCATAGCACAATGTGTATTTGGTTAAATAATGCCCTATTCCAAGAGATGATGGTTAGAAAAGAAAAACTGCATTATCACACAAAATATACCTCCTTGATTCACTGGGAGGTTTTGTGAACCAGGCTTAAATCAACACAAACACATGGAAAGTGCTTTCTAATTTGAATGTACGTGGAAGGCTGGCCCTAGAATTAAATTTGAGGTTGTAATTTTCAACTCTGTAACACTCAGACTTTTAAAAATTTTTCTCAAGATAATAAATACAATCTCTAATTTAGGTTTTG
Organism: Lemur catta; assembly: GCF_020740605.2. Taxonomy (NCBI): domain Eukaryota; kingdom Metazoa; phylum Chordata; class Mammalia; order Primates; family Lemuridae; genus Lemur; species Lemur catta. The sequence goes on from NC_059129.1 coordinate 57,683,168, forward strand.
TCACATCAGTAGTAATTATTGTCAAAATTCTCATAATCTCTACCCTTCCTTAAAAGTTTATTATGATTTAGGGACTATGCTTTAGAGATGTTAGCTTATCTACTATCCACAACAACCTTATAAATTAAATACTGTTTTCTCCATTTTACAGATTAAGAGAGGGTAAATGACTGCCCTAGATCCCATTGTAAGTCAAAGAACTAGAATTCTTAGCCTGGTATATTTAATATTACACATATAATCAATCACTAGACTTTCTTTAAGTCACATAATTTCCTTGTATTTCTCTTTTCTCATCTGTAAGACATGGATTGGAAATTTGGGGTAATTTTCAAACTTTGTAAACCATAAATTTTTTGGAAATGAAATTGCTTATTTAACCTTGATTTATAAAAATAGAGCTGCAGGCGAAGAAGGGGTAGGTCTCCAAATCACCCTATCCCTCTGGTGATCTGGAAACAATGTTGCAATAATCTTGGCTCCTATGGAAAACCCATTTTGCAAACTACTACTCTAGAAGCTCTTTCAGGGCCCATCCATATCCCTTCCACAGTGCCCTCAGCATTTTCCTTTCAAAACCTATTTTCACTAAAGGAATTTATAAATCCAGTGAAGAATTTTATTATAAACACCACCAGAATACTGGGGAGAAACTATAGTTCATGGATCATTTGTATTCCTGTAATTCACCAGACAGTTCAGAGACTGTAAAACTCCTTATCTGAAAACATTATTTAGGTTACCCAAGAGATGAAAAGCATTCCATATTTGCCTTTGACCTAGCAGACAAAGAGGTCATGTTCTTCCCACACAAAGACTCTTGATCAAGATGGCCTTAGTGGGCTCCTCATCTTGAACAAACTTTATATAGGCTTCTTTTTGACACTAGACTCCTAACCTCCCTTTTCTTAGAGCATTTACTTTAGATCATTTGCAATTATAAATTCTTTCTTGCCCCTTCGAGATATAAATCTTCTTCCAGGCACTTGCCAGATTTGCAACCCAAGAATGTCTCTCTCAAGGATTTTCTCAAAGAATAGATGATAGTCAGGGTGTCCTAGCCTCTTAGGTCAATAGTGTAAAAAAACTGGAAAAATAAGTATGATCCAGATTTTGAGATTTGGATGGAGAAGCAAGTGTTTTCAAGGAAATAGACAATAAAGAATAAGATGTGTGTATTGGGTGGTGGCCAAGTTCAAATCTGAAATGGAAAGAAGATACTTGTGACTTCTAACTTAATAAAATCTGCAAATGAGGAAAAAAGAACTCTCCCTGGGTAGAGGCTTGGACAGATATGCTGTCATTTGGAGAAAAGAAAGGGATATTGCAATAGTAAAATAATCCAGGGAAACAATAATCAAATGAGAAATCAGTTCAAAGTGAAGGAATTTTTTCCCACAATTGATGCAGCAGAAGGAATAATAATTTAGGCAATTTTGAAGTAATAGTGCTGTCCTGTGATCTCCAAATTGGAAACTATGCTCACACAGAGTATAAAGTGAAACTGATAGATAAGGTTGAAGACCCAAGAACACTCTGTAAGTTCAAGAACATAACAAAATTAATTAAAGATGGAAAGTTCTTATTGAACAGCATGTAATAGTTCAACCTAACCACATGGCTATTTTAGAATAAATTGTTCTCAAAATGCTGCTTTCCCTTTATCCAAATCTATGCTCCACTGATATTCTAAGTAGTGGTAGTCATTAGATTAGTGATAAAATTATTAATATATTACATAATGGGAATAATGAAAGCTATGTCAGTATATGAGACAAAAAGGAAAAAAAATCAAAGCAATCAGTTCAAAAAGACACAGAGGAAGATAGAAAATATAAAAATTGACATGAAACTCTTGGTTATTAAATATTTTCAACACATGATTCCATGTATATTTATGTTAACAGTGAAAGAAATTTGACTCTAGAGTTGGGTAGGGAGCAGGGTTGGAACATTTTTGTGTGCAGCTAATATTTATCTGAGCATCTTCCTTGTTCTTGATCATTGCTGCAACTCCTCTTAGCTCATGGTCACAAGAGCATATGGGAGTGACACTGTTCACCCAGGGAAGGCCCCAGAATGTTAGGATGGAAACTGAAGAGCCATAAAAAAGATCAACTTAGTTTTCTCTTTCCTTAAACTATATCACTAAGGCTAGGGAAGTGGTCTCTACATTCTTATAAAAGAAAGATATTCAGAAGTCTTTTTTCTTTTAATATACACTGTTATCAGGAAGACAACGAAAAGTCTTGATGAAACTTATATTTTCCTTTTAGTTATACCACAATTAATACTTACAATCCTACTGGATAATTGTGGTCTCCAAAACACAAAACTGTTAAAAATAGAATAATCCTTTATAGAGCTTGATGTTCTCACTGAAAGAACAAAAATTAGCTACGAGAGATTAATGTCTCTTCCATGCTCAAAAGCTTTCTAAAAGAGGACAAGCATTTATTGAGAATCACTAGGCTTAGTATTATATTAGGCACTTTTCATTTAGTCTATTTATTTCTTGTAATAACCTTGCTGGATGGTTACTGTTATTTCCATTTAAAAAAAAAGATAACTTAGGTTCAGAGAAGGCATATTATTTAGCTAATGATAAATGCTGTAACAAAGTAATCAAAACATGTACAATGTCTTAAACATGATAGAAGTTTATTTGCTGTTCATGCAGTGTCAAAATGAGTAACACTGATCTGTAGGGGTCTCTCCTCCAAGCATTTACTCAGGGACCCAGATCCTGTTCCATCTTAGGATCTTGTCACCCTCAATATGTGGTTTTCAAAGTCACTAAGGAAAGGGAAAGCAAAACAGAATCTTGTAAGGTAGTATTTTATGAACTGGGCCTAAAAATGGTGCACATCACTTCCACCAGCATTCCCTTTACCATAATTCACTCATACGGATACTCTTAACTGTAGGTAGGATGGAAAATATAGTCTAGTCGTGCTCAGAAAAAGAGAAAAATGGGTTGCCAAACAGCTAGCCACTCTCAAGCACAATCAACTTTTCTGGTCACCAAACATCCATTTAAATTTTTATCTCACATGTAGAACAATTTCCTTCCCTTCCCAAAGGAGACATCTCAAATATAAATATCATTGCAACAAAACATCCATCTACTAGTCCAGAATCTTCTAATTCTGTGCAATTCTTTCTCTCTTGTCTGGATATGATGTAGTAAAACCATGTTATCTTTCAGGAGACATGTAAAAATAATCATAACAATATTGTTTGCAGGAGCATATACAATTGTTCACAGGGGAGGGCGAATAAATTATGGTATATTCAAATAATGGCAAATTAAAAATGAAAATGAATTAACTCCAGCTATATCCAATAATATAGATGAATCATAGAAAGTACATGTACATAACTTATATATAATTTCTCTGAAAAGTTCACTTTGAAGAGAAACTGATTCTCCAAGAACAAATGTAAATGAAGGTATCTTTGCAGGAAAGAAGAAATCATTTATTGTTCTAGGGAGCCAAGGTATAAACAACTTGAATATGGGTAGTAGATCACATTCGTTACAATGTGAAACCACCCTATGACCCCCCAGAGCTGAAAACTGGACATTTTAATTTGTGATTCCCTGAACGTATATTTTAAACAAATTATATGATGGTTTGATAAAGACATTAGGGATAACAGAGCAAGATTTCTTGGATTGCTTATCTAGAGTCAAACACAGACAGACTAAATAAAGCTCTTTCTAAGTTTTTTGACTCAAAAAAATCTGTTCAAATACAAGTGAGTTATTTCCCATTATTAATAAGGGGTAATGTGCTAATAATGGCTTACGAACTATTAACAATCTGCTCAAGACATTTTTAAATATCTAGAAAGTCATAATTGTGACATGAAATGAGGGTAAAGCTGTGTTTGCCCTTCCTTTGTCAGAAAGGTCAAGTGTCTGAGCATTTAATTTAAAAAGAAAAAAAAAAACACTACAAAACACAACACTATTTCACCAGTTGAAATGGCTCTGGAGTCTTCCATCAACTTCAAGAATTAGTTTCAAAGTGTTGCCTGCTTTCATTCAGTCTGCTACCAGCATGGAGCAGACCACCTGCTGGGAAATAAGGGAGTAGAGACAAACAGTTATTATAGCAGTAGCCATAAGTTTATTGCTTATTGATACTAAACTTAAATCTTAGTAATTTTGAATTACTGAGTTAGCTTAGATTTATGGAGATGCACAATCATTTAGAATGGCATTCATTCCAGAAGGGTATATTATCTAAACCAATTTTCTTATAGTGATGCAATTGCAATACTATAGTTACGGTTGTATCAGCATTTCCATTATAAAGTCCTATTTTCAGGGGTTTATAATTTGACCATAAAAATTCTCTCCTTGTAGAAACTTGGTAAACAAGGTCTGAGGCACAGAACTGAGATTTTTTTGTTGTTGTTAGTTTTTTTTTTCACTGAAATTAAAAACATACACGTTTGATCTATTTAGCTGTTTTATGCTTTAATTCTGAAAACAACAACAAAAATATACGAAATTATATGTAGAAAATGGAAAGAATTGGGGGAAAGAAACAATTACTCAAATCATTAAGTTAATGGAAATGATCGATTTTTATCAGTTACATGTTGAGTTCCTGTGAGGGTAAAAAGAACAATGGTTTGGAAGGCGGTTTGAAGATGCAAGTGAAAAATCTCACCAGTAGCAAACCAATGACTGGGGCAAGTCATTTAACCTTCAAGTTTGAAGTTTCTCATTTATGAGGTGGAGATAATACACATTCCCACGTAAAAGCGTGAGAATAAAGTAGGTAGAAACAAAGTGTTTGAAAATTTAAAAACACTCAATAACCATACCATATTATTTCTTTAGTTCACAATATTTTCTTCTAAATTTTAAATCTTACTGTCTGCTCTACTTATTAAGATGCGTTACTCATAAACTCCTGAAGTAGAGTGTCTCTTTTTTTGTAAAGTGGCACACAAATATACATGTTGAATTCATGGCTGATTATGAAATAAATCGGTTTTACATTTCAAAAAGTGAGTATTTTGTACCGAGTCAGCATTTCTAGTTGGAATGAGCCCGCCCTAAAAACATGATGGTCGCCCTCTTGTGGTCGACAGAAGGTATGCACATTTAATGCCAAGGGAGGGCCAGTATCCTGCCTTTGTGAGCGAGATCCATAGGGAATTATCTAATTTGTAGAGCATACAAAACGAATCATAGGTCTTGAAAAATGTAACTTATTCAATATAAAAGGGGATATTATTTCTCAGTGTTGTATTATAGTAGGTGATGAAGAACACAGGCTCTAACAACAGACTTCTTAGGTTCAATCCTGCCTCTGCTATCTGCTAGCTTTGTAAACCGGAAAGATACTTAGCAGCTCTAAGACTTACTTTCCCACCTATGATATTGGGGATAATAGAAGCAATAGCTTCTATTGTAGTAGGAGGGTTACTGTAATAATCACATGGACAATCTGGCTCATGGTATTAGGAAATGTTAGCTATCATTATGATGTTCTCTCTGCTGTCCTGTTCTGAACATAATATTCTTTCCAAAGTTGTAATTAATGCTAAGTACCTTCTTTAAAGTAGGTTTCTTTGAACACTTTGTTTCAAAAAGCTTAATTCTAACAGTCTAATTTTTTTTTTTTTTTTTAGAAAAAGTTGAGTTGTAATCCTAGCACTCTGGGAGGCCGAGGTGGGAGGATAGCTCCGGGTCAGGAGTTCAAGACCAGTCTGAGCAAGAGCAAGACCCCTTCTGTACTAAAAATAGTTATCTGGACAACTAAAAATATATATATAAAAAATTATCCTGGGATGGTGGTGCATGCCTGTAGTTCCAGCTACTCAGGAGGCTGAGGTAGGAGGATTTCTTAAGCCCAGGAGTTTGAGGTTTGCTGTGAGCTAGGCTGATGCCATGGCACTCTAGCCTTCTAGCCTAGGCAACAGAATGAGACTCTGTTTCCAAAAAACAAACAAAAAAAAAGTTGAGTATGTCTTACATTAGGTCAGGTATAAAATACATGACAAAACTTACCTTTGAAATATTTATAATTAATTCTTTCACTTATGGTATAAAAATGTAGGCAAGAATCACAGGCCCTCGGCTAAGCACTGTGGGGGAACACAGAAGCAAAGATGTGTTATTTACTATTCACAAATTTATATTCACCTGATAGAAATATGACATAGCATGAAGATGGCACTCTCTATGTGAGAGTGTTTTGTTAGAAAGAAAATAAGAGATGCTATAATCTAAACAGAAAGCCATTCTATAGGATACTTGCTAAAGAATTGGAAAGGGATTGTCTTCTCAGATAATTATGGTACCCTGAGCCAAGACCTTTGATAATAAACACAGGGAGAGGACACAACGAATAGCGGTATTATCTAGAAAGAGGTTTATGTATTCTGGGATGTTGTTTGTCTCTCCCTTGGCAAGGATCATCTCCCTAACACTCCAGCCCTCAGAGACCAAGTTCCACAGAGCTACCTGTTATGGAATCGGATTGCAGGGAGGAAGAAGGTTGTGCAAATGAAAGAAAGGTTATCGAACACAGTGTTGGCTTAAGAAAGGTATTCCAGGGATGTCCCCTGATGAGAGAAAGAGACAGACATGCAAGGAGAATGGTTTGAGGACCGTCTACCTAGCAGCCCAGTGTGCACCGTGGGTCACTTAAATTAACATCATAGGTGAATGGTCTTCTGTTCTGCTTTTTAAAGTTCACAGGCATATATTCAATATATGTTATGAACAGATACCGAATTATATGATTGTAATTCAAACATGAATTAAAAATAGAACCACGCATTTCAAAAGTTTATGTTTTAGTGGAAGAAACTGAAAAAAAAATCTGAAAATTTTAATAAAATATAGTAAGTACTTTAACAGAGGTGGGCAAATGATATTCTGAGAATACTCAAAAGGAACAAGGAAGATTGAGGGGAAGTCAGGAATTATTTTTCTGAAAAGGAAGACGGTTTACCTGAAACTTTTAGCATGAACAATTTTTAATCAGTCGAGGAAAGGAGTGAACATTCTGCTGACTAAATGGGAGATGTGAGCAAATGTCTTTTGTTAGCATGGGTCCCCCAAGTTTTCTCTCTGCAATTTTCTGGGCTGAGTCTCATGTATAGACACATGGGTGTTGATTAGTATTTACTCATGGTGCTCCATCCTCATATTGGATGTCCCTGTCCCCAAAAGTGGGCATAATATGGCCTCAGTGCTCTTTTCTGAAACACAGAGTATAGAAGACAGATCCCAGTAATATGCTGGAGTGAAACTAGCAAGTCACTCCACACTTGTTAGGATTTGGGCTACTGGACAGAGCAGTAGAAAGGAAATTCATTTATTCAACAACTCTTTAGTGATTGATTATTCCTGAGAACAGAGTGTAGCCCCTGTCTTTACAGAGGTTATAGTCTGATGAAAAAGATACTCTAGCAAATTGACTGTTACAAAGGGGCAAGATGACTTGTAATATAAATATAGAGTATGCCAGGGACTCTGGGAATTTATATTAAATAATATAAAGCATGTAATTCTGTATAATTCAAGGAGTTGAGTCTAAGAAAAAATTACATAAGATGTGGTAGTGATATGAAGAATTAGCAGAAGTTAGTTATAGTGGGAATAATCTAAAATGTACTTAGGCAAACAGATTAAGCAGGAAGAGAGAGAGAGAGATATTAAGTGGGAGTAGGAAGGAGTAGAGTGTCAAGTATCTGGTGGTGGTAATGTCTTAAACAGATGCAGTCAATAAAAAGGTGCATTGACTGCACATTATTTAAAAAACAATTTTAAAAACAACAAAATTCAACCTTCTTGTTGTTATCACCATGCACTGGTGATTCTAAACAATGCCAGTGATAAAATATCCCTACTGGGAAACTCTTCTGTGGATCTACTTTCTAAACAATTGCTACAGATCCTGTTATGTTTCTAATTATATTGAAGCTTCTGCCTATCACATTTTAACTTGCCTTTTAATAAACACTTTATTTTACATGAAAATTAATTTAGAAAAATAAAATACTGTTTATACAGTCAGCTGGTAACACACTTCCACTCAGCCACATGCTTTCATTTCAAAAGTAGGCTCATAACATTTCAGAATCATCCGAGCTTGTTTCCAATGCGCTCACTGTCTCTGACCCCGCCAGTGCAAAATACTCCCGTGCATGAACAATAGATTAAAATAAGCAATGTTAGCACAATAATTTTAAAGATGAAGAAACAGAACTTGTTACTACATTCTGTAATTCTATGTGACTGGAGTTTTAAGTTGAATTTAAGATTGAAAAAAATAAAACAGAGTGCAAACTATAGGAAGTGTATATATATGTATATGTAATATACATTACATATATTATCATATGTATGTGTGGGTACACTCACTCACACACAGATATTTAAGTTATAGATCAGTGTGAAATATTTTCTTGAATTACCTGATCCAGGCCTTATATACGCAGACCTCAAATTATCCTTTCTCCTGAATCTCTTGCCCTTGTGCTTGATCCTTCCATTGGGGTAGAGAAACAGCAGTGTCTTAGAGGCAGCAGAATATATTGCCCAGATGCTGAAGAAAGACATAGACAGATATGCAGAATTGAGAATCTGAGAATGGAGACGTTTGGCTAGTTGAAGCTATTTGGCTGTGCACTCTCATTAGAAGTCCTGAGTTCCAGATTCTTCGTACTGCGCATCCTACATCAAACAACCTCCATCACCATCTTTCAGTAACTCTGTTTTTAGTCTGACTATTAATTTTGCTGGACCTCAATTATCTGTAACATAGCAGTTATCACACATTAGGGGGAGGACATATTTTGAGAGTTCTTAAAGTATCTGTGCACATTTTTTGTTTAAAATGCCTCATAAGCTGCCTGGTGCTTTCCTGTTTAGAAAGTCTTTCTTTAGATATGGATTATTGGCATCTTTAAGAATTCTTATTTAAAAGTAAATTTCCTTTGGACATTATTAATAAACAATAATAACAATTAATAATCAAATAGTGCTTATTATGTACCAGACACCATCCAAAGCAATTTACATATTTTGATTCATTTAATTTTGTATAAAGCCCTCCTGGTAGGCACTATTGTCATCACCCATTTTACAGGTGAGGAAACTGAGGAAAAAGAGTTCAAGAAAATTGCTCACGGTCCCCCAGCTAAGAGAAGGAATTGAACCCAGGCAGTCTCACTCCGGAGCTTGTGCTCGTTGTCGTTAATCTATACCATTATTACTTTCTTAACTGGGATGAGTTGTTAATGAAGAGTTGCTTCATTGAGGTCAGACTGCATGATAAATGCAGTACCTGGTAGAGTAAGGCATTTCCAGAATGGGATTTAGGGTGGGTGAACTTTAATGGGGGAAGCAAAGTTGTAGCTCTTTATGTCCTATTTAATGCCCAGGTCACTCTGCTGACCCTCTTTGACGTCTAGGTGTGGAAGAGGACAGCATACGCCTGGTGGAAGAGATATAAGCAGAGGCAAGATAGTCACAGAAATAGGAGTGCATCAAAGACATTTTGCAGATACTTTATGACAGCACCTGTCTGCCTCCAGTTTTCCCATACAGCTACATGTTTACCCATGTGTATTTCTGCAGGAAAATTACCTACACGCTATGATACCAAATTCTTGATCAATTTGATGAAAGGTGAGCGAGTCTTTGAGGAAAAACAATCTACAGAGTATTTCAGACATTTTATAGCACTCGCTTCTCCCTGCCTCCACTTGTTTTCATTTCCGTTGTTTTATCTTGATTCTGTTGTAACAGATGCCGATAGAGTTTTTGACACTGAGAATGCCAGATCTATCATTAACATGTTGCCAAACTGGAAAGGATTTACTAACAATATGTTTTGCCTGCATCAGTTCTCGTCTTTTAATAGAGAGACTCATTTGAATAACATCTGAATAAAGGAGTTAATAATAGTAGCCTAAATGCAAAAGCCAGATTGGAATAATGAACAGCTGACCTGAATCTTCACCCTGAATAAAAATTAAATGGCATTAGAATAATTTTGGAGGCACAAAATAATCTGTCAATGTGAAACCCTCCTTCCATCCTTTCTCCACTACCCTTCTTGCTACCGTATTTTTGACACAATACTCACCTTTGCCCCTCCTGGCTTTACCTGGGAGGTAAGAAAGGAATATCTTAGATTGACCTTAGAGTAATTTTATAGTATCAGAAAAAAGCATTATTCTGAAATCAGTTACAAATTTCAACTCTTCCCAAATTAGGTATCATGTAGTGCCTGCTCCTATTTTCATATGTATGTGGGGACTATAAATTGATAAAAGACATTAAGAAAATCATTTTTCTTTTTTAAATTTCAAATACCTAAAAATATTATAATGTCATATTGTGTTTGTGTGTATGTGTGGGTGTGTTTGTGGGTGGGGGGGACAAGAAGGAGAGAGGGAACAGACAGAGAAGTAAAAGAAAATTGATTATTGTTAGTAAAGCTTTTCAGACCTGTTTATAATAGTATGAATACAAATTTTCCATAAGAAAGGATGATTGCCTCATATGAAAAGAGTAAGATGAGCATGTGCCAACCTACAAGATACAAAAGGTAGAAGGCTCCAAGAAAGATATGTGTATGGGGGAGGTATTTGAAAGAGTTATTTTATCTTGCAGTTAATTTACCAGAAGTAAATATATGGTTTTGCTATTGTTGTTGTTTTTGTAGTATTAAATATTACAACATTCATAAATCCTATGTGTACACTTTGATGAATGAACCCAGGTAACTAGCACCCAGATCCAAAATAGGAAATTACCAGCATCCCAGTCGTTACTCATATTGCCTTTTAAAAAGTTAGCCATTATTTGACTTCAATTGCCATAGATTACCTTGGTGGTTTTTGAACTTCATATCAGGAGAATTATGCAATATACAATATTTGGAGTCTGACTCCTTTCATCCAACATCATGTTTGTGAGATCCATCCATATACTTATACAGAGCTATAAGTTGTTCATTCAGTCTCATATGAATACACCACCACTTATTTATCTATTTTAATTTTGAAGAAAAATTGGGTTTTTAATGTGTATGGCTATGACAAATACTGCTGCTATGAATATTTATTTATTTATTTAGTTTTATTTCAGAATATTGTGGGGGTACAAATGCTTTGGTGACATAGATTGCTTTTGCACTGCCCGAGTCAGAGCTACAAGCGTGTGCATCCCCCAGCCAGTGCACACTGCACCTATTAGGTGTGAATTCACCCTTCCCCTCCTCTCTCTCCACATGCCTGAAGGGAAAAAAGACATGGCTATGAGTATTTTGTATGTGATTTTTGATCGACATAGGTGGATTATGTTAGGTATCTAAAATTTCTTTTAAAATAAAGAGTTACTACAAACAGGAAAACACTGGTTGTTCCTAGACCCCTGCTTGGCTGGGAATCTAAAGGCATTGCTTAATAAGTAAACACTGTGCAAAGCAGATTCTATTTTTTTGGTCATAGATTTGTTTATGTGAAAATCCCCAACTCTTCCTGGAAGCACTGCTACTTTCTGTTGCACTGTTTTCCAAATTCTTCCATTTTTCCTGGAAAATGACAAAAGTGCTTTTTACTTAGTATAGAAATGTCCATTAGGTGGAACTTTTGACATGTCAAAATCAATAAATGAATATGTTTAAGAGTAGTTTGAGAAAAATTAGGAGACAAAACAATAAATAGTTAATAGTCATTTTCTTTAATTGCTATATTAAGAAACCAAAACAAAAATTAACTGCAAGATGTTTTCTCTAAAAGAGGTTGTAACCTTCAGAAATCCTTATATGTATCTCTTTCTATTTATTTTTACCTGACCTTCTAAATGAACTATCCTTTCTTCAATGTCTTCTTGGAAAAGAATTTTCACATAGTCAAATCATCATTACATACACAAAATCCTAAAGACTCCACCCAAACCAAAAACTATTAGAATTAGTAGATGAATTCAGTAAAGTTGCAATATATAAAATAAGCATACAAAAATCAATAGTGTTTCAATAATGAACTATTTGAAAAAGAAATTTTAAAAAATCCCATTTATTAATATAATAGCCACAAAAAACATACTTAGGAATAAATTTAACCAAGGAGGTGAAAGTCCTGTATACATTGAAAACTATATAAAATTGATGAACAAAATTGATGAAGACACAATAAATGCAAGATATCCCCATATTCATGGATTGAAAGAATTGATATTTTTAAAATGTTCGTACTACCCCAAACAATGCAATTCATTGCATTCTCTTTCAAAATTTTAAAGACATTTTTCACAGAAATAGAAAAAAAATCCTAAAATTCAAGTAGAACCATAAAAGACCCCAAATAGCCAAAGCAATCTTGTACAAAAAGAACAAAGCTGGAGCCATCACACTACCTAACTTCAAAACATAATACAAAGCTACAGTAACCAAAACAGCATAGTACTGGCATAAAAACAAAAACCCAGACAAATGGAGCAAAATTGAGAGCAGAGAAATAAATCCATCTATTCATGTCAATTGATTTTTGAACAAATGTTTCAAGAACATACAATGGGGAAGGGGCAGTCTCATCAATAAACGATGCTGGGAAAATTGGATATCCACATGCAAAAGAAAGAAATTAAAGCCTTATCTCACACCATATGTAAAAATGCATTCAAACTAGATTAAAGACTTAAATATAAGACTTGAAACAGTAAAACTCCTAGAAGAAAACATAGGAGAAAAGCTCTATGACATTAGTCTTGGTGGTGACATTTTAGATATGAACCCAAATGTACAGGAAATCAAAGTAAAAATAGACAGTGGGATTACACCCAACTGAAAAGCTTCTGAGAGCAAGAAAAATTTGACAGAGTGAAGGTATAACTTACAGAAGGAGAGAAAATATTTGCAAACTGTATATCTGATTAAGGGTTAATATTCAAGTTATATAAGGAATTCAAATAACTCAGTGGTAAGAAAATAAATTACCCAATTTTAAAAATTGGCAAAGGACATAAATAGACAGTTCTCAAAAGGAGACATACAAATGGACATCAGGTATGTGAAAAAATGCTTAAAATCACTAATTATCAGAGACATGCAAATTAAAATCACAAGATATCACTTCACACCTATTAGAATGGCTATTGTCAAAAAGAAAAAAAGATATGGGTTGGAGAGTATGTGGAGAAATGGGAACCCTTGCACAGTGTTGGTGGAAATGTAGATTAGTATAGCTGATTTGGAAAACAGTGTAAAGTTTCATCAAAAAATTAAAAATAGAAATATCATATGATTTAGCAATCTTGCTACTTGGTATATAGCTAATGGAAATGAAACCAGTATGTTGAAGAGATATTGCACTCCTATGTGCAGCATTATTCACATAGCCAAGATATAGAATCAACCTAAGTTTCCATCAACAAATCAATGAATAAAAAAGAAAATGTAGTATAATAAACATACACAATGGGATACTATTCAGCTTAAAAAAAAAGAAATCATTTCATGTGCGTTAACATACATAAATCTAGAGGACATTATGTTAAGTGAAATGAAATAAGCCAGACACAGAAAGACATGCATGATCTCGCTTACATGTGAAATCTAAAAAGTTGAACTCACAGAAGCAGAGAACAGAATTGTGATTGCCAGGGGCTGTAGGGAAGAAGGACTGGGGAGATATTGGGCAAAGGATTCAAAATTTCAGTTAGGCAGGAGGAATAAGTTCAAGAAATCTGTTGTACAACATGGTGGGTATAACTAATGACAATGTATTGTATTCTAGGAAATTGCTAAAATACAGTTTAGTTGTCCTTACCACAAAAAAAAAGATAAGTATGTGAGGTAATGCATATGTTAATTAGCTCAATTTAGCCATTCCACAATGTATACATATTTCAAAACAGCATGTTGAACACGATAAATATATAAAATTTTTATTTATCAGTTAAAATTCATTAATTAACCAAAGAAATAGTTATAGTGGCAGCCTTCCCATAGGAAAAATACTCAATAGACATAGAGTAATTAGAGTACAGGGCATATGAGTCGACACTGAGTCATATTTTTTTTCTCTTTGTGTATAAAAATATTAGATCCTGGTCTACATAGATTGTTTCAACAGTATGGCACATGTAGCAGAAAAATTGGCAGTTAAAGCCAGTCTCCTACTTTAGTAGTCAATGCTTAACCTCTTTATTTTAGACCAAATACAAGCATCAACTAAGTAAGTCAAAATAGCTTCACAGTTTATAGTACTAGGCCTTTAAATTTAATGTTACCATAGTAGAAATCCCTATTACTAATGTAAACCACTCCCCGCCCCTGTCCTTTTATAAAAAGTTCACTGTTATTTATTGTTAGGTTCTCCTCCTCATCCATTGGTGTAACACTCTTAATCTGGCAACTGTAGCTCCTGAGTTCTCAGTCTTTACTTCAGGGAGCTTGAGTCTGAGTTGGGTGATGAATTTACGCTGTTTGTGCTGAAGGGTATGGTATCATGTGTCTTCTGAGTCCATATTGTCTAATCTGAGATTGGTGAGTTTCTCCTGGCCCAGAAGAGCGATCCTTCTGCACGTAACAAGAAGGAGATCTATGGGCAGAGTCACTCCAGCCTTTTCTATGTAAGGCTAGGCTGCGAACAAATGCAAACCTGCTCATACTTGGCTATTGTCATGTGAATCTGTGTCTTCCGTTTCTGTTTCTGCTTATGATCTGGAGGACTCAAAGGTTTCATCCTCTTTCCTCTGGAGATTGGCTGGTCTCTCTCATGTGCAGAAAGACCAAAATCTTTTTATCAGTCTGAACCTACTCTTCGTACCTGTCAACACGGAGTCTGTGATGTAGTTTTTGTTTGCTTTTGAAGAACTTTTAACAAACATGTTTTATAGCAATGTTGTGGCCATTCTGCAAAGGCAGGAGGGACCCTCACGCAAAATATGGTCTGGATGCAGAGACTAATGGCACACACACACGCACACACACACACCCCCAAGACTGTACTCAAAGGTTTATTAATTACACAATTGAGGTCTATGAGGAGAGCAGGAAAGGCCTCTCAAGCACATTCAAAATTTATTGACTTGAGACATCAATAAAAGGAGAGGCTTGGGTTTTAAATTGTGTTTGAGAGTTGACATTTGTGTGAGTGTTCCCACGCATGTACAGGGGCAAATGTGATTTGAATTTTCCACTGATGTCAAAGAGGAACACGTGGCTTTCTTAGCAGCTTGCCCAGATGTGGGGCACAAGGGGAAAGAGGATAGATGAGACTTAAAATCTATCAGCTGACAAACATTAAAAAATGGAGTCAGACTAATTACAAGCACATTCTGTATGCCAGGCATGGTTAGAGGCAATTAGGGTACTTAAGTGGACAAAACCAAGAACAATATCTACTATCACCAAACTTTCATTCTATTTAGGGAAGACAGAAAGTGCAATGACACATGAGTAAATCAAAAAGTATGCTACATTGAGGTGAGTAATGTGGAAAAATAAGGAAGGAGGATCAGGGTTGTAGAATGAGGGCAGGGGTGCAGGTTTTTTTTTTTTTTTTTTTTGAGACAGAGTCTCGCTTTGTTGCCTGGGCTAGAGTGAGTGCCATGGCATCAGCCTAGCTCACAGCAACCTCAAACTCCTGGGCTTAAGCGATCCTACTGCCTCAGCCCCCCAAGTAGCTGGGACTACAGGCGCACACCACCACGCCTGGCTAATTTTTTCTATTTTTAGTTGCCTGGCTAATTTTTGTTTCTATGTTTAGTAGAGACAGGGTCTTGCTATTGCTCAGGCTGGTCTCAAACTCCTGACCTCAAGCCATCTTCCCACCTCGGCCTCCCAGAGTGCTAGGATTACAGGCATGAGCCACCACGCCCGGCCCAGGGGTGCACTTTTAAGTAGGATGGTCAGGTTGAGCCTCACCTAGAAGAGGACATCAGACAAATGCTTGAAGCAGATGAAGGTGTTAGCCAGGAAGAATCTTGCCAGTAAAAGGAGCGGCCAGTGCAAAGACCTTAAGGAAGCTGGGTATCTGCTGGAATGTCGGAAAGACCGCAAGGAGGCAGGTATGATGGAGGGAAGCGAAGGAGGAGAAAAGGAACAGGAGATGATGTTGCAGAGGTAAAAGGAAGACATTATGAAAAGTATTATGTTATGGGCTAGAACAAGAAATTACTCAGTGATATGAGGAACACTGAGAGAGTTTAAGCAGAGCTGTGGCATGATGTGATGTATCTTTCAAAGTGATCCCTGGCCAGGTTGGTGGCTCATGCCTGTAATCCCAGCTCTCTGGGAGGTTGAGGGAGGAGGATCCTTTAAGACCAGGAGTTCATAGACCAGCCCGGGCAACATAGCAAGACCCTGTCTCTACAAAATAATTAAATATAAAAAATATACATCACTTTAGCTGCTGCATTGAGGATAGACAGTAGGAGGGAAAGGATGAAAGCTGAGAGTTAGGAGGCTATTATTGTAATCAGGATGACAAATGATTTTGACTCAGACTAGAGTGTAAAGAATAGTATTAATAGATGGATTCTGACATATATTTTGAAGGGAATCAACAGGATTTACTGCCAAACTGGATGTGGATGTGAGGGGAAAATAAGGCTTAAAGAAGATTCTAATGTTTTTGGTTTGGGTAACTGTGGGCACCTGAACAAGTGAGACAGGCTTTTATAAAAACGTATGAATTAAGCCAAGTTCTGCCTTCTAATACTCTATTCATACCACAATCCTATAGAAGATTAAAATAGTAGTACATGTAAGGTAGAAACAAATCTCAATATATAAACAAGTAATTGGTCAAGGTGCAATGGAAGCACATGGGTAATGGTTCGGCGTTTGAATGTTAGGGTCGAGCATCCTGTTTTCAAATCCAGACTTTGCCTCTGTCTTGTAAAGTGATTTTCAGCAAATCAGTTACTTTCTTTATGCCCAAGTTTCTTATTATGCAAATGGAAATAAGAGTATGTATTTATTATAGGTGAGGGTATTAGAGTGTAAAGACCATGGTCTGTAGATTTAGGGTTAAATTTGAGTCCTTGCTAAGTCCTTCACTAAATTATAATACTATCTGCACCTCTTTGATCTCAATGTCTTTATTTGAAAAGCAAAAAAAAATAATACCTAACTTGTGTACTTGTAAAGGTTAGAAATATTATATATTTGGCACAAAGTAGGTGTCCAATTATTAGAAGCTAATTATACCTTGCCATTTTTCTTCATTTATATATTTATTTTTCCCCTTCAAAAGTAATTCAAATAAGCTCACAGATGTTCACTCCATCTCATTTTTACTTACTTATATTAGCAAATGTAAAGTAGTACAGAATGATCTTCAGAAAGTACCAAACAGCCTTATCCTTGAGATGATATCAGGAGCCACCTTCTGTGTGGGGTACAATTAGACTGGTCTCCCCAACTGGCAGTGACAACATAGACATATGTAATGGTTGGATTCCCTGGGTACAGATGCTTCTAACACTTAGAGGGTAGCATTTTGACTCAGGACATATTAATAGCTACATGTGTTAAATTTTCAGCTGCAAATGATAAAATCCATATATAACAGCATTCTCTATGCAAGGCATCTAATATTAAGTATTGATATATGTAAATACATTTCTAGAATATGTTTGAAAATATATACATATAATACTTAGCCATAATCACAGTGAGGTACTAGGCTATACAACCAATATTTTGAAGTCTCATGTTTCTCAGTGTTCATCAACACCGTTATGAGAAAGTTTGGTGCTAACCCTGAACATCTTTGTGTCAGAGATTCCTGTCTTGTATCAGTTTTATTGCATCTTGGGTGGTCTGTATATGTTAGTTGGAAAGATAAAATGCCGGAATTGTGCTCTCTCTGCTTTCCTTTTAAATGTGAAAGTCCCTGTAAAAATACCCTATATATTACCTGCATATTATCTTTGTTTTTAAAATGTGGAAATGGGAAGATTTACATCTCCGTAAATTTATCAGGGAAATCTATGTTCAGTAAAATGCACATTTTACGAGTACAGAAACAAGGGATTTTAAGTCATCACTGTATTTTTATGCTAAACAAATAAGTAAGCAAATGAAACAACAAAAAAGCACAAGAAAAAAAAAACACTTCTGTTGAACAATGCCTATAAGGCACTCCGATTATTCAGACTGATTTCTTATTTGTAGTTCTTTAGGCATGAATCGTTCGTTCATTTTTCATCAAAATTTTGTTGCCCATATACCATATTTTAGGTACTTGTGAATTGAAGATGGATATGGGTCCTGTTCTCTAAGCATTGGTACCTTACTCTTGCTACCAATTTTCTTGAAACAATTGGAATTAAAAATGGCTGATGTCTGTTCATTAGGTGTCAGTATTTTAAAGCTTTTTTGCTTAGTTCCAACCCCAAAGTTTCTTTGGTATGTATTATGCAAAACCAAAAATATATAAATAAATAAAGGTCACAATTTCTGGGCTAACGTTGCTTAAAATATCTTTAATTTATGGATTCAAGTTTCGGAGAAATGCCTAATTAGAAAGTAAATTAAATGGTTATTGCAACTTCACATTAACTAGCATCATGAAAAACATGCTGCCTTATTGAGTTTTTTTCCACCTTGATTTGGTCATTCATTAATTCACTCAGCTGAAATATTAAGCTCATACTGTGGTCTAAGGGATGTGTTACATGTTAAAGTAAAGAAGTCAATGATATTTTTTCTTTCTACATAGCAAGCAATGTAGATAAATAATCAAATAATCATTCCGTAATATGATAAATATGCTAAAACAAGTGTAGCAAAATGTATGAGATTTTAGGAAAAAGAATAATTTTATCTGAGATATTGGGTAAGATTTAATATAAGATATCTTGACGGATACATAGCTGAGACATAACTAGTGACTGAGGTATTCTCCTTAAGTGCAAAATTAAAGGTGCTGCCGAAAAACTCATTAAGATAAATAGTATTTTCATAAGATATTTTTAAAAACTAAGCTGGAAAATTATGGACCATGGGATAGCCACCTGTTTTTGTAAATAAAGTTTTATTGGGCTTTCACTAAGTGAGAGTGTGAGGAAAAGGCATTCTGGGCAGAGGAAACAGCATGAGAAAACAGTTGAAGATTCGGAAATGGCACATGTGACAAGTCTGAGAATGACATTTAGCCCTGTGAGATTTAAAAAAAAAAAATGCCTGAATTGAAGTGGCTGTTGTATTGTTTTGTTTTGTTTTAATGTGATATTCTGGATTATAGAGTAACTTCACCTTCTTTGAAAGTTTCCATTCTACAGGAAGGAATGAATTAAATTAATTGAGCTTAAACTGCTTATGATTTATTTGAAAACACAATGGACCTTTAATAATATCTGTTAAACTGAATAGTTTCCTTCGTATTTTAATAAATCTAGAAGAAATAAGAAATAGAGAGAGAAGAGAGTATTGGAAAAAATGTAGAAAAAAAGAGATAAGGAATTAGAAGACACACTTTTCTTACTGTGCAATTTTGCTGCTCTGTTATACATGAAATAAGAAGACTATGTGTAAATAAATGACTTGTAGAAACCATGTATATACAGAGTAATAAGGAAATATGAAATAAGACCAAAAATAGGTGGGAAATGTTTAAGTTTTATTTTAAGAAATGAAATTTTCTGTATATTTTAAATGAGAAAAGTACCTATGGTAGGCTACATTTCATAGGTTGATTGGATGCATATACTGTGGAAAGGTGGAAAGTACTGGAAAAGATAAATAATTTGAAGTGTATATACAATATGAAGAGAAACAGATAGAAATGTTCAAAGGGATGGTTACCAAGAGTGGTATACCTACTTCTGTACCATATGAGGAACATATTTTTTCATTTTATATAAATGATATTTTATATATATATTTGAACTGCATGTACATCTAGATATAATTATATCTGGACCCAATTTTTAGCTTTTTCTTTTCTTTGTTTTTTTTTGAGACAGAGTCTCACTTTGTTGCCCAGGCTAGAGTGAGTGCCGTGGCGTCAGCCTAGCTCACAGCAACCTCAAGCTCCTGGGCTTAAGCAATCCTCCTGCCTCAGCCTCCCGAGTAGCTGGGACTACAGGCATGTGCCACCATGCCTGGCTAATTTTTTCTATATATATATTTTTAGTTGTCCATATCATTTCTTTCTATTTTTAGTAGAGACGGGGTCTCACTCTTGCTCAGGCTGGTCTCGAACTCCTGACCTCAAGCGATCCACCCGCCTCGGCCTCCCAGAGGGCTAGGATTACAGGCGTGAGCCACCACGCCCGGCCCCAATTTTTAGCGTATTATATATTTAGCTTCCATAAAGCTCACTATCAACTTCAAGGTCAATGATGAATTAATTCAGAATGTGGGGAGTTTCTGGACCCAGGGAGAAACCCTTAAGAACACAGGGGCACAACAGCTTAAAGTCTGCCTAAATCACCACTTAATGACTGCCGACTAAAGAATTCCAGAGGAATCTATGCTTCCTATCTGACAACCTAGATTCCAGATACAGTGTTGAAATTAGAATGGGTCATGCATCTCAACTTAACTATTATATGGCCTTTACTAAGTCTGTCTCTGGCTGCTGTTTTTCTTTAAAATGGAAATAATACAACCAACCTCCAAGCAGTGTCAAAGACACTAATGAATAAACTGGTTATCACCAAGCTCCATTGTGTGCTGCCTTCATTCCCAGGAGTTTGCAACAAAAAAGTAAGTTGTCATTAAGTATAGCATCAGAAACATGAACTAAAGTCATATGAGAATAGTTGTTTTTCCCTAGGTTCATCATTATTTTTAGTCCCAGTTTTGACTGAGCAACCACCAAATATAAACCACCAAACTAAGAGATGTAGAATAACAAAGTAAAAGATGCCTACAGCAATAAACCGATTCTAATTCTTTTTTTAAAAAGCGTCCATCTCTCCAGTGTCTGTTTGTGATAGATTGTTTGAGGGAAGACTTCACAAAATACAGCAACATAAACAAAAATGTAATGCTCAGTACCTGAACACATGTTTTTGGCAGGGCCTTCCTCACTGAGAGCTCAGAGCTCTGGTCAGGAAAATGGCAAGAGGTCACTTGGACAGAGTGGTAACTTGGCCATGTCTTGCTGCAATGTTTGTTTTCCTTCACTGGTGTAGAAGCTATCTGCCCTGGCTCTTTATTTTCAGAGCCAACTATCCGTATAAATACTTACTTTTGCCATGATAATTACAAGATCCCTTTAGCAGTTTATATTTTCCATATTCAATTATATTTATTACCTTATGCCATGACAGCTTTATGATATAAGGGAGTTATCCGCAATGATGATTGCAAACAAACTGACATGTCCAAATTGAGAGGAAAAAATAAATAAATATTGTTATATCATTAGCAGGCAGTGAAAAACTTTCAGGTTCTAAACACAGCTCTGGCCAAATCATATTCAGCCAAGAATTACTCACTTCTGTGTACTGTGTATGCCGCTGCTCATCCAACCCCTCATAACCTCTGGACTTCATCTATGCCCCACTCATTCCTGCCTTAATGATGCTCCTCTCTTAAGACTTACAAATTGAATCACTATCTTTTTCTAGTTTATTCCTTCTTCAGTCAAATTCTCAAAAATGCCCGTACTCTTGTTTCCTGTCCAACTTCTTTCGAACTCTTCCTTCAGTTTTGACCAAATCAAACTAATCGAGTCTATTCTTGGACAAAGTTTCTTACTTTAGGAATATCTTCCTGACCTACTGTGTTCCCTCATGAATTCTGTATCCAGGTATTAATAGAGTTCCTGTCACATTCTTGGGTTTATCATGCAGTCTAGTGTCAACTTAAGTATCTGTCACAGAATTTGAAAAGCCATAAGCCTGCTGAGACCTGCATTTAAAATGTTATGTAATGCAGACAGTATCACCAGTGCATCTCAGCATCTGCATCAGGCTATAATGTGGACAAAATGCCCACTGCAGAAGTACTAGGCACTGGGGAAGAAAGGCATCAGAGTTAATATTATCTATCCTTGAAAAACTATATATATCATTCATTCAACTTTATTTATTTTAGTCATTGTTTCTCTAGGCTTGTTCATTTTTCTCTTTCATCTATCTGCTATGGTCTGTATAGAGTGAATTCATTATACGACATTCCTTCCAAGCCAAAGGAAAATCATTTAGTAAGGCTCTTTGTCCCAAGGGTAAACAAAATTAGGTTCACTCTGAACTCTTTATCCATGGGAGATTAGATGCCTGTGTTAAAAGGAAATAATCTGATGAAATCTGGGTACAGAGAATCTGGCACTAATTAAGGTAACAACTCACATACCTGGATGCTATTTTTCATAGAATCCCAAGTATACTGAATAAAGACAAGAACCTGGAAGAAAGCAAATATAAGCAAATAAACAACTCCAATCATACAAAAGCAATGACATGAAATCTATTTATTTAAAAATCAAACTTAATTATAAGGTAGCCTTTCAAAGACTCTTACATGTTGTTTTTATTTTACAAAATATCTAATTATAACAAAGCTGGATATTATAACACATTAAAAAACGTAGGACAGATGTGACTTCTGGAGAGAGGCCCATGCCATCATATCAGCTCTGATAAAGACAATCTACAAAACACAACCCCAAGAATTAAAAATAGCGCAGAGTCTCATCCTTGCTGGGTTAGGATAAATGACCAAAATATAATAGCAAGCTTCTAGAAAATCATGATATTAGAGTTTATCTGTTAGCTTTTGCTGTATAACAAACCATCCCAAAACATAGTGGCTTAAAACAACCACTTGTTTAGTGCACAATTGCGCTGAGCAGTTCCTCTGGTCTGGGCAAACTTACCTGATCTCAGCCAGGCTCGTTTATGAGTCAGTAGGCAGCTGATGTGTTTTCTTGGGCTAACAGATTCCAAATGGCCTCACTCACATATGTGGCAGTTGGCTGGCCATCAGCTGGGCAATAAAGGAGATTGGGCCACATGTCTTTTATCATCCAGCAGGCTAGCCTCTGTTCATTCACATGGCAGCATCGTTTCCAATAGCAGCAAAAGTGGAAGCTGCAAAGCCTCTTATCATCTGGCTTAGAACTGGCACAATCTTACGAAAGCCAGTTTCCACTGGTCATAACTATTCTCAAGGCCTCCCTAGATTCAAGGAGTAAGGAAACAGATTATACCTCTTTTGGGAAGAGCTATAAAGTATTGTGAAGGACATGTTTTGCAATCTACCACATGGAGAATAGTAAAATAATAGATGCTAAAAATAGTATCATAGAGTCAAGAAAAGAAAAACTTGTCTGTTTACAAAGCTATTTCCATGTATTTTTTAGAAAGATTTATAATAACAGTAACTTTGTACTTAAAGAATAGCTTAGCTATTTCTATGACTATTATGAAACTAATGAGTGTAAAAATTCTTTAAAAGGTATATAGTATGCACTAACAATAAGCTGGAATTATTATCATCTAAAAATCAGAAATGTGACATAATCACTTCCCTGGCAATACTGAATAAATCAGGTAAATTATTTAGACATGTATAGCATATACCATATTCTGTGCTTGATATTGAATCTAAAATGGTAAACAAAACAATTCCAATCTCCATCTTAATGGACTATAAAATAAAAATACCAACACATACATGCCGTCAGTAGTTACTAGTGTGATGAAAACAACAGGGTTCCAGTGTAGGAAATAAGAGGAAGGGGATGTTGCCTGTTAATACAAAGTGCTCAAGTTGACGTCTGTCTTTGAGGAAACCTCGTGGTAGCCAAAGCCTACATAAGGATCACAAATGTTATAATGAACTTTACTTTAAAAATTATGTTCATATGAATATTAGTTATAAGTGAGCATAGAAATGATCTAGTCAACTCCCTGACTTTATAGACAAAATATAATTGAGGTCCACACAGGAGAAATGAGTTGCTCAAGTCTCTCCAAGTAATTGGGGGAAGATTTGAAACCAGATCTAGTTCAGTATGCCCCTTTACACCACTGTACACTGTTTCTTTTTGTTCTCAAACACAATTCTGCACCTTTCTGGTACCCACCTGTGAGTTCACTAAATCTTGGCACAACAGTAAAGACTATTGATTTCCGGAGCTTTGCAGCCAGTATTCCTCTTGAGGCAAGTACAGGGTGATAAAATATGTTAGGGGAGTTACAGAGAGCATAGTAGTTAAAAGATTCAGATCTAGGATTTGGTTTTACCTGGTTTTAGCCAGCTCTGCAACTTAAATGCTGCACAGTCTCCGGTCTTTTTGTGCTTCATTCTCCTTATCTGTAGAATGAGAATAAATATCGGTACTTAATTCATAGGATTGGTGTGAGGATTAAACGAGTTAGTGACTGCAAAGCACTTAGAACAGTTCATGGCATGTAGAAAGGCTTTAATAAATGCCTGTGATTATTACCCAAAAGTTTGTGCATGAAGCTTGGGGTTGAACCTCAGCACCTTTTAATCACAAACTCACTGGGCTGGCGGATGGGAGGAAATAAATGAACTAATGGAGAGAATAGAATTGAGAAAGTTCTGACGTCTCAAATAATAGGCAAGAAGCAAATTGCCAAATGTTTTCTCTTTGATTTTCAGGGAGGCAAGTGTAATTAATAATGATAATAATGACACCCAAAATGCTTTTGTTGCACGGTATCCTAGCTGAAATTTCAGGAGTTGGAGACAAGAATTATGCTAATGAAAACTCTCCACTTATCTCCATTTCTCCGGTGTCCTACCCTGTTTACTCTTCCAAATGCTGCAGGACATTCAGTGTGGGAAGAATAATTATATAGACAAACTACCAACCAACCATTGGTGTCGAAGCTCTGCAAGAACTGAGTGATTGATGCCTGTCATTAATTCACAATGTGGTCACAAGGAGGACGTTTCAGCAGCCATATGGAGCGTGGGTGGGGCTCACGGAGTCCTCCTCCCCACAGCACACACACTCAGAAGCTGCAAATGCCCTTCGTGGACGCGCATGTTTGGGAGCTGTCACAAGTACAGATTCAGATGTTATACTGTCTTAGATTTATGTTAATACGCCACAGGGTTAACGTGACAAGTCAGGAAGTGCCATTCATGCACGACTTGGGTAACAACTTCTATCACCCCTCCACACATCTTGTCACATTCCATGCTGTTCTGGAAGTGGCTTATGTTACCACCTGATCTTAATACTCCGAATTATCATCAGATTCCTCTTGTAGAGTCCCCGACATTCCTTCATTTCTGAGTTGTGCAGTCCATGTCTAGTTAATCATAGCATGTATCTTCAAAAGCCTCAAGTCAATTTTGATTACCATCTGCTGCACATTTGAAAGTTATTCCTGTAAGGAAGTGTCCAGACCGACATGTGTTATACTAAAATCTCCATGTCAAAGTGCAGAATCTAGTTTTGATAAACTTAATTGAAAGGCATTCTTTTAAAGGGACATTACCCTTGGCTACATATACGCATCATTTTAATTAGTTTATCTCTTTGTTCTTTTTAAAATTTTTTATTTCCTTTTTGAATTCTTAAATCAATCATGCTTTCTTTGTAAAATTTCTATAAAGAGAGAAGGTCTACACTGGTAAAATAAATGGTGATCTTTTACCATTGGAAAGTTGTCAAAACATGGTAGAAGCTTGAAAGGCTGGGAATCTGGGTGCTTGAAGAAAAGATATTGAGACTTTCTGGTTTTACCTACTTCTTTTCCCTCCATCCCCTGCACCATGGTCATTTAGTCATTTGACATTGCAGTGAGTGGGGTGAGGGAGATCCATTTTTTTAATCTAAATTATTCTCATCTCTCACATCAATCACAATTTGAATAGTTATTATATCTATAATAAAACAATACTTATTATCAAAGTTACCTAGGCAATTTGTCCCAATCCCTGTCATCCTTGTCATTGCATTCTCATTAGCATCAACCTGGCACATAGAAAGTACTCAAACATTAGTTCTCACAGTCATGATCCTGTAAGTTTTATTTAGATACTGCTATGTACAGAGCACTGTTATAAGCCCAGGAGTTCATAAAGAACAATAATTTCTCTTCTTAAAAAATTCCTATTCTTAACTTGAAGGAGCAAATCAGTTCAAATACATCAACAGCAACCACAAAAGCTGCCTAGTGGGCATTCAAACAGAAAATACTTATACGAAATAAGAAACCTCCTCTAGCATCCCATCATAATGGAGTTTCAAAATTTCATTCTTGGGTCTTTCACTATCTCCATAGTTCCTATATCCTTATTGAATATCTATTATATGTCAGGATCTGTGGGGAGTTCCAGCCCTTCTTATGCTCTGAGAGACACTTTCCTGAGATTGGAGTCACTTAGGGGAGGCTAAGCTCATCTGATGGAGTAAAAATTAACATAACTTCAGAATTTGTGCTGAACAGGCCACACCAGGTGACATTTGTCCGATGAGTGGGGTGAGGAAGTAGCCTGGAGTGACTCCAAGGAGTGTCTTTTTCCATGGAGTTCACAGTCCCAAGAATAATTTCCCTCAAACAACTTCCTTAACCTCAAAAGATACTCCTATTCTAAGAAACTGTATGATTTAGTGGAGGTAAGAATTGAATGTGATACATTTTTAAACCTCTTCCATTGATGTGATTTCCAATTTCCTTTCTTGAAGTCTCTTTGATGCTGATCCTTCATGTCTTAAGAAATAACGGTGATACGACATCTCTTTGGTTCTCCTGGAGAGAGCTGGAACCCATTATATTAAGTGAAGTATCCCAAGAATGGAAAAACAAGCATCACATGTACTCACCAGAAAATTGGTTTCCCTGATCATCACCTAAATGCACACTGGGGAATGATACCAACTGGATATCAGACTGAGGCAGAGGGTGGGGGGAGGGGATGGGTGTATGCCTACATGATGAGTGCGTTGCGCACTGTCCAGGGAATGGCCATGTTTGAAGGTGCTGACTCGGGGAGGTGGGGGGGTGGGGGGAGGGGATGGAGGTATGACTACACGGTGAGTGCCAGGCGCACTGTCTGGGGAATGGACACCCTTGAGGCTCTGACTCAGGGGGCTGGGCGGGACATGGGCAATATATATAACCTGAGCTTTTGTACCCCCAATAATAAGCTGAAATTAAAAAAAAAAAAAGCTGGAGTTGTACGTTCGAGGGCAAAAGTGACTACTCAGAATTTCAGTGTTATCCAGAATATTGTTGATTTGCTGCCTCAAATCCTACTTAAAAAAGAAGGTGGAGAAATAATTTGTTGGCCTGTGCCCAGTCCCTGTGGCCTTGTGCATGCTGAGGTCGAATTTACTGAAAAGTTAGTTTGAGAATAAGTATAATAAAGAAAGAATCAAAACTGACATCTTGTATTTTAAAACATTAAAATTCTCCTGTCTTTTTGAGAAGGAGATAAGTCCAAACCTAGGAAGTTCACAAAGCATTTAAATGTGTATGTGGCCATTATAAATTATTAAAATAAAGTTTGTGTGAGCACTACTCTTGGAGAGCAGGATCAGCTATAGAAGCACTACACAGAAGCCAAATCAAATCCATTTTGGAATAAGGGGGTTGTATACTAAAAATTAACATTTATATTGTCATTCGGGTATATATTCGAAGAGCGAAAAGGAAGAAGGATTTTCTCAGAAACAAAATGTTTTGCCAAAGTTTGTTTCACCATAAACCAAAAACTGTTAGGTTTATTTAAAATAAGCTTTAGTAAGTGAGGCTTGGCTTCAAAAGTGTTTTCTTTTGAATTTATTATAATTAACCTCATTTTGTCATGTGTATGACACATGTTCCCAAAGGATATCAAGATATTTAGCAAAACCTAGGAGTAATGGCAAAATAGCACAATAATTGGTGTTAAACGGATCATTTGTAAAAGTGTTCTACTACAGTGGCTCATCTCTCTCCAACATCATTCCTTTTTTCCCTACTCCCGAGTGATGCCAATTATCTAAAAAGCTGAATAATAATTTATTAAGTCTCACTTGTCAGCTTATTAAGTCAGTCCATCATCTCTTTTCCAAACCCTTCATCACACAGTTATCTTATATTCAGCAACACTTTTAATTATAACATTAGTCTGTGAAGGTATTTATCAACGTCCATTACAAAAGTGAAATCTAAATTGCATTTGCCTTCTAGAGACTTTTTAAATGTAATTTTGTGTTTTTGTCCTCTTTCTGGCCTCTCAGAGGAAGCAGATTTTTTTTCCCCTCTTTGCTTTACATTGATATCAAATTACTTTATAAATTTACATGGCTTTTCTATGAGGTTTGGGAATATGTTTAGGGTCTTACTTCGCATAGAATCCTCCTGACCTCATTTCTGTCATTTCCCTTAGAGTTTGGCTTTTCCTCTATCAAATAATATTCTGTGCTTACAAACTTCTTTCTTTTAGAGGCTGTTATAAAAAAAAAAAGTGTGTTTAATTCTTCCCACTGACCTCTTACAGGTTTGTTCCTCAGGCAGACATTTTTAAAAAATGAAAAGTTGATTTATATTTTTGAAAAAAAAGGAATTTTTCTATTCAGTCCATTATATAGTAACTGAAAAGTGGGAGAAAGATAAAATTCATTGACCAAAGAATATGTGAACATATATTCTGCAGTTGTCCTATAGCAACCTAGTCTTATTGATCTACTTGGAATAAAACCTTACCTAGATGATACAAAGTGGGCTTTTTCGGTTTCTCAAAAATTTATAGTTTATACAGAGAATGAATGTTTTTTCTGAATACCTGGGTGATTTCAAGGTCACAGGTCCATCTATGCAGTGCCATGCACCCCCAAAGTGCTTATCAGTCCTGATTTCAGATATTCGGCCCCATTGCATTCATAGTTTCACTCACACTTCATAAACATATGCACTTGTTTTAAGTTTGGAAAATAATATGGTCACAATATAAGTGTCTCCAAACTTGTAATCTTCAAAGGTTAAAGTTTTTGGGAAAATTTTTCATACCTTATTGTTCGGAAAATCATGAGCAAGTTGAAAAAATTTTCAATTTTGGCCACTGTGTTTTTTGGGTACTCATGAACATATTCTAAAGAAAACTGGGATTCTGTTAAACACCCGTAGTAGCTTTGGATGCCACTCTAGGTGTAGTTATGACATCAGAATATATGATGAAGATATTTGAAATACTTATTCAGCACTGGCTGCATATTGAAAGTATCCTCCAGGGTTGTCTTAGGGTCAGTCTGATTGTGAGAAATTCTCGTTATGCAGGTGAGGAAACAAACAGGAGAGAATGTGATGATTAGGACTATTATTGCTATACTTTAATGCCTCCTCCATTAGTTTCCTTGGGATGCTGTAACAAAGTACTAAAAGCTGGGTAGCTTAAAACAACAAATAATTATTGTTTCGCAGTTCTGGAGGCTAGACATCTGAAATCAAGGTGTTGGCTGGGCCATGCTTCTTCTAAACCCTCTATAGGGATGACTTCTTTATTCCCTCTTCTAGCTTCTGTTTTTTTGTCATTGGCTTGCAAATGCATCACTCCAATTTCAGTGATCAAAGTTTATGTATCTTTGAATCCTCCAAGCCACATAACCTACAGCAAAATAGATGCTCTATGCATAATTATGGATTTGAATTGAATTGAATTATATTGAATTCTCACAGAGGAACAAAGTAGAACAACAGAGCCTTAACTAATATGTAGAAATATGGCAACTTGTAATCAACTTCTGTAGGTGTACCTTTTGGCTGTATGTTCTTGAGGTAACACACTTCTTAAAAAGTCTGTGATCAACAGGAGGAGTGATGCCTTACTTTCCACATCGAGCCAGAGGAAGATGCTGGGTGTAGAGTTCCATGAGATTAAGACAGCCCACGTGGCCCAGCCTTGAGGAACCTTTAGTCATGATTTACTTAGAAATTAGCTTAAGATGTTGTATTAGCTTCAGTTCTCCTGAGAAACAGAAGATATATGTATTTATACACATACATACACACATACATACATTTTTAGAGAGAGAGGGAGAAGAAGGTATATGTATACAGAAGCTATGAAGATATATGTATATGTCTTATATATAAAGAGATTAATTATAAGGAATTGGATCACACAATTATTATGAAGGCTGAGAAGTCCCATGATCTTCTGTCTGGAAGCTGCAGACTCAGAGAGCTGGTGGTGTATTTCCAGTCTGAGTCTAAAAGGTTAAGAACCAGGAGAGCCCATGGTGTGATTTTCAGTCTGAGTGCAGAAAATGAATGTCCCAGGTCAAAAATAATCAGGCAGAGAGAGAGTGAACACTCCCTTCTTCTGTTTTTTTGTTCTATTTAAGCCCTCAATGGATTGGATGAGATCAACCCTCATTAGGAAGAGCAATCTGCTTTACTCAGTCTACCAATTCAAACGTTAATTTTATCCATAAATACTTTCACAGAAACACTGAGAAATGATCTTTAACCAAATATCAGGGCATCCTGTGGCCCAGTCAAATGGAACATAAAATTAACCATCACAAATGCTCTACTTGAATTGTTTAAAGGGTCATTTCTACATATTCACAAGCTATTTTCGAGGTGTATTTCTCCTTCTGTTATGGCATTATATCCTTAATTTCCTAGACCAGCTGTAGGAGATGATCAATTTTAGTGGGGGCAGAGAATTCTGTGTTGTCAAAATTGGAAGCAATTCTGATGGCAGAGAAGTACACTTCTTCCTAAATCATCTATTAATATATTGGTCACCAGACCCCCTCATAGACTTTTTGTCTTTATGTCCTCCAGGCTCCAAACTTGGCCTAGAATTTTAATTCAGAAGTAAATGAGAATTGCTATATAAGCAACATATCATAATTATGAAAAACCCCAGAAAGCTATAAGTTCACACAAACCCATATTAGAATCCTAGATTTATTTTTCATAGCCTGGAAACTTTGGGGGCATGGCTTGACATCTATGATCTAATAACTCTCACTTGTATTAATAATACGAGGAGATTAAATACATTCCTCAAGGGTAATTTTGAGAAATGATTTAGATAATAATGTGAAGTACGTGCAGCATCACACTGCTAGTATGCAATAAAGCTGTAATTTGAAATCAGGGATTGGGTACTTGCTCACTTGTCTAAAACAAGGGCCAGCAAACTACATCCTGCAGGTCAAAGCCACTAGCTGCCAGCCTTTATACATAAAGTTTTATTAA
Source organism: Lemur catta (assembly GCF_020740605.2). Classification (NCBI taxonomy): domain Eukaryota; kingdom Metazoa; phylum Chordata; class Mammalia; order Primates; family Lemuridae; genus Lemur; species Lemur catta. The sequence continues at coordinate 57,714,306 of NC_059129.1, forward strand.
AACAGAGCCATGTACATCTTACACAATGCATTGCTTACACTGCTTTTGCAATAGTAGAGTTGAATAGTTGTGACAGGGACAAAAACTTAACATATTTACAACAAGCAAACCTTGTTTTATTGTGCTTTGCTTTATGGCACTTTGCAGATATTGCATTATTTACAAATTGAAGGTTTGTGATAACCCTGTACCAAGCAAGTTTATTTATCTAACAGCATATGCTTACTTTGTGTTTATGTGTCACATTTTGGTAATTCTCACAATATTTCAAACTTTCTCATTATTATTATATTTGTATTGGTGACTTTTGACAAGTAATCTTTGATACACCTATTATAATTGTTTTGGGGATGCCACAAATTGTACCCATATAAGATGGCAAACTTAATTTATAAATATTGTTTGCATTCCAACTGCTCTAGTGACCAGCCCTTCTACCATCTCTCTCCCTCTCTTCAGGCCTCCCTTTTCCCTGGGACACAATACTATTGGAATCTAGCCAATTAATAACCCCACCATGACCTCTGTGTCCAAGTGAAAGGAAGTGTTACATGTATCTCACGTTAAATCAAAAACTAGAAATGATTAAGCTTAGTGAGAAAGGTATATCAAAAGCCAAGATAGGCTGGAAGCTAAGCCTCTTGTGTCAAATATTTAGCCAAGTTATGAATGCAAAGATAAACTTCTTGAAGGAAATTAAAAGTACTACTCCAGTGACTACATGGATGATAAGAAAACAAAATAGACTTATTGCTAATATGGAGAAAGCTTGAGTGGTCTGGATAGGAAATTAAAATAGCCACAACATTCCCTTAAGCCAAAGTCTAATCCAGCAATACCCTAGCTGTCTTTAATTCTATGAAGACTGAGAAAGGGTTTGAAGCTAGCAGAGGTTGGTTCATGAGGTTTAAGGAAAGAGGCCATCTGAATAACATAAACGTGCAAGGTGAAGCAGCAATTGCTGATGTAGAACCTGCAGCAAGTTATCCAGAAGATCTACTAAGATAGTTGATGAAGGTGGCTGTACTAAATAATAGGTTCTCAATGTAGAAAAAACAGCCTCCTATCAATATTAGAAGAAGATGCCATGTAGGACTTGCACAGCTAATGAGGAGAAGTCAATGGCTGGGTGTCATGCTTTAAAGGACAGGTTAACTCTTTTATAGGGATTAATGCAGTTGGTGACTTTAAGTTGAAACCAGTGTTCATTTACCATTTTTTCAAATCCTAGAGCCTTTAAGAATATTAATAAATCTACTTTGCCTGTGCTTTATAAATGGAATAACAAAGCCTGGATGACAGCGTATCTGTTTACAGCATGGTTTACTGAATATTTTAAGCCTGTTGTCAAGACCTACTGCTCAGAAATAAGATTGTTCTAAAAAAAATATTATTGCTCAGTGACAATGTACCTGGTCACATAAGGGCTCTGATAAAGATGCACAAGGAGATCGATATTGTTTTTATGCCTGCAGACACAATATCCATTGTGCACCCCATGGATCAATGAGTAATTTCAACTTTCAAGTTTTATTGTTTAAGAAATCAATTTCCTAAGTCTATAGCTATCATAGATTCTTCTGATGGATCTGGGCAAAGTAAACCGAAAACCTTCTGAAAAGTATTCACTATTCTGGGTGCCATTAAGAACATTTTTGATTTGTAGGAAGAGATCAAAATATCAACATTAATAGGCATTTAGAAGAGATTGATTCCAACACTCATGGATGACTTTGAGGTGTTTAAGACTTCAGTGGAGGAAGTAACTGCAGGTATGATGGAAACAGCAAGAGAACTCGAATTCGAAGCAGCGCCTTCTAATTGTTCTCTTATTAGAAGTGAAGATCTGACTGAATTGATGCAATCTGATGATAAAACTAATGAATATGGAGTTGCTTTTTATGGATGAATAAAGGAAGTGGTTTCTTGAGATGGAATCTAGTCCTGGTGAAGATGCGGTGAACATTGTTGAAATGACAGCAAAGGATTTAGAATATTCTAAAAACTTAGTTGATAAAGCTGCAGCAAGTTTTGAGAAAATTGACTCCAATTTTGAAAGAAGTTCTACTGTAGGTAAAATGTTGTCAAATAGCATGGAAAACTACACAGAAATGTTTCATGAAAAGAAGAGTTAACCCATGAGGAAAACTTCATTGATATCTTATTTTAAGAAGTTGCCAAAACCATCCCAACTTTTAGCAGCCACTACCCTGGTCAATCAGCAGAAATTAACACTGAGGCAAGATCCTTCACCAGCAAAAAGATTATGGCTCACTGAAAGCTCAGATGATTGCTAGCATTTTTTAACAATAAAGTATTTTTAAAGTAAGGTATGTACATTGTTTTTTAGGCATAATGCTATTTCATACTTCATAGTCTACAATGTAGTATAAACATAACTTTTAGAGGAACTGGGAAACCAAAAAATTTGTGTGACTCACTTTATTGTATATTTTCTTTGTCACATTATTAGCTTTATTGTGGTGGTCTGCAATTGAAGTCACAATATCTCTGAGGTATGCCTGTATTTGGTTTATTTCATAACCAATTTGCCATCTCTTGGTCTAAAACACCACAGTCTACTGCTGGGGCTACTTGTGATAATGTTTGAGATATGAAAAAATAATACACAGCTCTGAAGACAAAAATGAAAATAAAAAGCATATTAAAAAGTCTACTCATTTTCGTAAAATAGGCAGTACCTAGTATCTTCACTGTCTATATAGTAACTGGAAATCACATTCAGCAGCAGTTCAAGTAAATAGTACTATTAGACACATTCTATTTTTTAGGAGACATCTATTCTAATAATAAATTATTTTAAAATGTCCCTGCTAGTGTATACCATATTTGTGTGTTATGACACACTATCTAATAATAATACAACTAATAATAGTTGTATCATTATTAACAAGTTATCACTCTTAGTTTGACAAAGATTGTTCTGTCAGGGACAGATGGACACCATTATTCAGCTATCCAATTGCTCTTTTTTATGCCATGTCTAAAAAATGTAGCATCCTGTAGAGGACTGGGTATTTCTAGTACAGCCAGATACGATTTAACTGCCTTCTAGTAATCTGAGCATTGTGTCTCACCAAAAATATTTCAAAAAATGAGCCACCTGTGGATTTTTTATAGGATGTTTATTTTTTTAAAAAAGCTAATATATTTTATACAGCTCACATAAACACTTTCCAACAGACATATATTCAGAATTAGGAAATCAAGGCTACCCCATAATAGTCTAGTTTTGACAAAATCACATGTGAAAAAAAGAAAAATCCTCTGTGCTGAGGTCCTGCAAAAGGTAGATCAATTTTTTAATATCAAAATTCAAAATAATAAAATAAAATTTTAAAAAGTTAAAGTTAAATAATTAGTTAATGTACATGTACGAATTTGCAACTGACTTTCCTATAAGTAAAAATTCAGCGAGGTTTAATTGATTTTCTGTATTGTCTACTGAGAAAATAGTATTTTATACCTCTCGAATAATTCACAAATTTAAATGCTAAGGCATATATATAATATATGCATATATTATATATGTGCTTAATTATTCTGATAGCAAAGGTCAAAAGGACAAGGTGGCCCTAAGTTATAATGGGTTGGAGAATTTGGATAGAACGTGGACCTAAATTACTGTGTTATGTTACCTTGCTGAAATCTTATTGCTAAAATTTTGTACTGCTAGGCAGTAAACTAGGGAAAAAAAAGAAATTGAGAAAGTGTTAATTTTTAAGCAAGTTTGACAAAGATTGAGTTTCATATGACAAATATTGTCAGCAAGACAGGATTCTGTCAGTGGAAGAAGTTTAAACATTAACAATTTCTGTCAGGCTGTTGACACAATCATGGCAGACATTTCCCAAGATGCCGAGATGACTGCTGGCATTTGTCAACAATCCTGTCATAGTGACAGCAATAAGACCATGTCTGGAAATGTGACAGTTTTGGCTTTGTGCTCCCCTGAGCAATAGCCCAGGTGTTCAGAGAAAGTGTGGGAAAACCCATATTTCTGCATTGTCATTCGAACACAGAAAACACAGGAGGAAAATGAGCTGTCACTCCAATTCCCATGATGCCTTGCTGCTTAGCATAACTCTACAGTGCGGCCCTGGGTCCACTGGTCCATACTCTGACAGATAATTAAGAAAGCAGCAGCTTTTTCTAGACGGCTCTTCCTCATGATTTGCATTTTAGCCAGAGGCGACCAGTTATAAAAAAAACATGATGGAAAGATGGTAAGAAGCCAATTAGATGGATGGATGGCTGACTGACAGCTCTCTGGTATTACGACTCCAGATTTCAGACTACATAGCCTGGCAGTTTTCTACAAGAACCAACTTTTTTGCAGGTTGGTAAAGCTGTTAAATGTGGGACTATATATAGAGCTATATAATTTTTGCAAAGTTGTACATTTTCCTTAAATAAGCATGTATTCTTTTCAATCAGGGTTTGCATTAAACAAGTTTTCACAATTTAATCACAACTTGCATCACTAAATTTAGCAATATTAAAATTCTAGACAACTTGTAGGCACATTAGCTGTGCCAGTAGAGAAGTGATTAAAAAGCTGAGAACCACGTTGAGCCAGCAGAGATAAAGTGAGCTAATAATTAGAATGTCTGTGCAAATATGGCTTTAGAACTTTGAATTGTACAGTTTGGTTTTAAGCAACTAAAAGCATAAACTCTAAATTTCCCTTCCATCTTTATATCCTACAAACATATATTTGCTATTATCCTTGTTCAAAGTCTAATATATGCTTCTGTGTTTGTTACTTCAGCTAATTTTGAAATTAAAAAAAATAAACTGTTAGTCTCAAGCTTCCAGTTTGGCCGTGATATTTTCTAGCTTCTAGCCAGTAGAAGTCAACTTTTCGTAATATTTTCCAATTTGGAACCTTCACTAATGTTTCCTGTGTGCTGCATGCTGTGTGTGTTATATATATGCACATATATATACAACACACACATACACACACATACACGCACACGTTTTTAAATGCAAACCATTTGCTATTAGAGTTACATGACTTCATCTGTAGTTTTAAATGAGAGATTTTTTTTTTGTCATTGTAATGATGCCTCAGATTTGTTTCAGATCTTGAAATACTATTGATAGTCAATTATTTCACAATAAATTGAGGTACTAAGGAACATTAACCCAAACCAGAATTATATGTATATTTTCTTACTGTGGGTAGTAAATCTTCTACAACTTAAGATGAGCATTAGACCAATGGTGTGTCTAAATGCTATTAGTTGCTTAAAATCCAACAATGTGTATTTTGAAGTTCCGTGTTTATCACTCAATCTGCACTGATGTTGAAATCCACAAAACACAGAAAACACGACTGAGAATGTTTTATCACATGTGGTAACCCTTTCTTTTTCATCCGTACTGGTATTTGTCATTTTGCTTTTGCTTTGCATCATGTTGTTGGAATAAGATATGCTTAGCACACTAATAACAATTCTAAAAAATATTCTACCTACACATAGTTGGAAAGTTTAAACAGAAGTTCAAAGGGGAAAAGTTTCGTAAACTATGTCCCAAATTAGAAGGTGTAATTGCATGTTGGTTTTCATTAGAAACAGTAAGAGTTTTTCCTATAGAGATGGTATAATAGGGGTAGAAATAGATATCTTCCTGAAGAGTTTTTATAACTTATTTAAGATGTGTGTTTCTTGTCAATAATTCAAGCCCTTATATAATTAAAATATACTCTCACTATTGAATATTTAAGTTTCCTCCTAATTTGCCATTTTAAAGGGAGAAATGCTAAATATGAAGTACCCCAATAGAGTGATTCTTCAAGTAAGGAAAATAAAAAGCTTTGAAACATTTCCTTCTTTGGTGGGATATTTATGGTGGGAGTCTGGCTGCGTCTTTTATGTCCCCATGTCCTCACCTTTCACTAGCCACTCATACCTTTTATTGACATTTATTTCAGTTTTGGGTTCTCTTACTTATGGCACAATGTTAATGTATTGTATTTTCACAAGGTCTAGAGGAAATTATGAATCTTTTTAAAAATAACTAGAATTAAAATTTGAGGAATAACATATTATAGACAGATTTTAAAAAAATAACTTCCCTTATTTTCAATTTTTTTGCTACTAAAGTATGTATTAGGAGACAATTTTTGTATAAGAGAAAAATCTAAAGTGTGATATTTGATGAAGTAAGTTCTAACAACACAAACTTTGAAAGTAGACTTCTTATATCACTGTAGGGTAAAGAGATATATTTCTAAATAAAAATAAATGAGTCATCATCAAAACAAAAAGATATCTCACGACAAAACTCAGACGGTTGTACCTGGAAAATTTAATAAAATTCACTGGAGGTTACTGCTGTCATCATTTTAATATTAATAATAATAATTAATAATAGTGGCTAGAATTTGAATTTAAAAAGCAAAGGATATAGACAAGTTTCTTAAAAATTATTTTTCTTCTTCTTAAAAATTATATTGCTAAGTGAATATTTGGTTATTGGCAGTTTTAAAATGGAATGCTTTTTGAGATACATATTGGAAATAATCAATTTTCTCTTCAGTGCATTTTATACTAACTGAAAAGTAGAGGAAAGCAAAACTTAGGCAAAAAAACACTTAAGCTGTGAGTGATAAAGTTATTTTCCTGTGTTTTTAAGAAACAGTTTATAGAAATATAGCTTCCTTGATCATTTCAGAACAAATTTTTATAGTTCTATACCAAGGTGAATTTTGTTCAATATTTATAGACATTTTAAGTAAAACAAAAATTGACCTCAAATATCTTTTAAAGCATATCAAGGATTAGTATTGTTTATGGAACATTTAAAAACCATGTCATGAAGGAATAATGTTGTTTATGTTGAATTGCTATTCAGCACCTCATATAGTTTTGTAACTTCCTAATAGTCAAATGACACTACAAACCACCAGTCACAACACACTGGTAAAATATTTGCCTTCTTTACTTATTGAATTTAGAGCACCTTCCAGAAACCAAGGGATTACATAAAATCTGTTTATTTTCCCTGATTTGCAATGGAGTCTAGCAGTTCATTTATATATATTATTTTGCGAGAGAGAGAAAAGATTGTTAAAAGTGCAGAGATGCTGAGGAAATAAATCAGCAACAACTCTTTGTTATATTATGTTTATAAATTATTCAGAGTTAAAATGAATGGTTTGAATTATATAAGAATGTCCACCAATACCAAGGCACATATACAGAACCCAGAACCTTCTTAGAGACTGGAAAGGTGTGTAGATTGCAATAGTAAAACAAATCTTTCTCTCTCTCCTTACATTCTGGTAGTCATTCTCTTACATTTCTTTTCAAGCACACTGTGGCCCTCTTTAAAGGCAGGGGCTGCATCTCTCCTGTCTTTTTATTCCTGCACCAAAAATGCCAACTTATAGTAGAAGCTCCAATAATAAGGTTTGAATTTAATGCAAATTTTCACCTGACTTTGCAACCATCAGTTCTCAAATCTACAGCAAGTTAACCGTTTCAATTTGTTAGTTAGTTTCCTGAACCCAAGTTGTGACTGGGGCAGCCAGTTTTGCTATATCTCTCAAGCAGAAACTGAGTAAAGTTACAGAATGTGCCTTGGTTGCAAGATTGGATGAGCAATGCTGGGTAGAGCAATGTATGCTGTAGTCATTGTCATCAATCATCCTGTCATAATCCATCGTCTAAGACTGACCACTGATAAGCATCTATTCTCTACAGAATAGTTCCTATATCTAGGACGTGTTAACCCCTCAGTTGGTTAGTTCCAAGGCAATATTACCTTACAAAAGAAAAACTATTGTTTGTCTGTAGACAAATATGGTAAAATATTGGCAATTTCTTATTATTTTAACCAATTCCATTGATTCAACCATTCAAAACATCTTTGAGAGGTAAATATTTTGTATGTTTGTAGTTTGTTTTGTTTTTAGAGATAGGCTCTCACTCTGTCGCCCAGGCTGGAGTGCAGTAGCACAATCATAGCTCCCACTTCAGCATCCCAAGTAGCTGGGATTACTGGCTTGAGGTCCAGCTGAGAGGTAAATATTTTAATTCCCATTTTGCAGATATGACACCCAAGAAATTAAGTAACTTTCCTTAAGTCTAATATCTAGTATGTGGCAAAATAAAATTTGAACTGAGAGATCTCTCTGATTTTAAAACTTCTGCTTCTTTCATTATTCTTTTCTAAAAAATAATGATAATTAATAAATATTAACATAACGAAAGATTCCAACTTTTAATGCAAGCATTTCTGGAGAAAAAAATTATGAATAAGAAATCAGTAGTGTTTTGCACCTTTGTACCTGAGCACCAACACTATTTATTTTATTGATGTTATTCTCATGTCATCAATATGAAATAGAAAGTTTCTTATAATCTGTAGAGGTTCAATCTACTAGATAGAGAAAAAAATTGGACTCTAATCCTGTTCATAAGCCAAAGTTAGGGAGGCAGAAGAAACATAAGAGAATAAAATAAAGTCCTTGCTTTTTTCGATTTCAAAATCTATGGGAAAAAGACACAAATAACTCTAATACAATACCTGATATACACAGTATAATGTTCTATGGGAATTGAGTTCAGTGATTGCCGTTGGAAAATTAAGAGGAGATTTCATTTGTGTTCAACCTTGTTAGAGTGTGCATTTACACTGACTGGAATACGAAAGAGAACACTTAAGATAAGTGATATAGTATGAGCCTGAATATGTAAGAACGAGGGTGTCAAATTGTCACTCGCATTGAGCACATAGGGTCAAAGCTGTGAGGGAGGCTTGTGGAGGGATGAGTATGTTGGGAAATAATCTTGGAAAATCAGGCTAGGACAAAATAAAGGAGTCACTTTCTTACTAGACTAAGAACCTTGAAAATTCTTCTGTAGCTAATGGGAAGTCATCTCTGAGCCTCACTAGAATATGATTGTATTTGTGAATTAGTACGATAACTCTAACACCAAAATGGAGCTGGGTCGGAAAGTAAAAAGTTTGGAGACAGAGAGACCAGTGTGGGGCCTGTTTGAGTGACAGGTATGATGTGTAACTGAACTAAGACGGTGACAGTGGATTATAGAGATAAATGTTTCATTACAGCCAGGCCTGGTAGGCAGCATATCAAAAACATCTCACTCCTTTGCAATTTCCTCTAGTTTTTTAACAATGATAACAGTTTTACTTTCATTAGATTTAGGCTCTAAATCTGCTGGTAATTGCCCAATTTGATTGTTAAGCATAGTTCTCTGTCACCAAGGAAGAGCTGGAGCAAAAGAGGAAAATGTTTAAGTATTTTCTTCTTCTTGGGAAAAAATTCATTATATTAATATTAATTTTTTTCTATTTTTATTTTTTCAACAGAAGGTCATACATATGCTATTTGAGAGTTCACAGCTAGCCCCTCACTACTCAAATTGTGGGTGTTATTGCCAGACTGTGGAGATGCACGAGAATTGACTTGAGAAGCAACGAGATTATTCATGCTTCTGCACACTCTGTTATCTCTCTGGGAACTCTTAATCAATGCAGGGTGAGAGCCAGTTAGCATGACTGAGGTTAGGGCAAATGGGGTGTTCACTGGAAGATGAAGAATTCAAACGTGATTATTATTCAAATTGGAATATAAAGCATGCAATCTAGGGAAGAAGAGGAAGAAGATAATAAAAATAAATAAAGATTTACCTATTGAATCACTTGCTATGTTGCCTCTAGTCCTTGAAATGCCAAGTATATTACAATATGCCTTGACTAGAAGGAATGATTTGAGGAGTTTATACTCCATTTCTATTTTGTTCCTGCAGATATGCTAAAATATAAATTCTTAAATACTAGAAATTTCTGCTAAATACATCTGGGTATAGAGATTAAATACTCTAGAAAATTGCACTAAAACAAAAAATCTATGGATGAATCAAAAAATAATTTCTAAACGATAGTTAATGGCTCAGTGTATGATGAAAATAGATGATGGACCAAAATTCTAGTTATGAACACTGGAATTTAGATTGCAACTTTGGAGCTCATTAGAATCATATATTATGTAATTTACCTAAAAGATGTTTAAAACATTAATACTTTCTTAATATTTAAAAGCATGATTTCTTTAATAATAATGTATTCCATGGCTAATTTAAAAACGTTTTAGGTGTAAATGTGTTTGCTTTAACTTCTTCTTGAGAATGTTGCTGCTAATGTAAAAGATTAGTGATTTAAATTCATGTGTATCCTAGTTCTCTGAACTGTTTTACTATATTTTTCTTAGATTGTGTGTACAAATTCATATATCTTGATGTGCCTCCTTTTTTAAAAAAGAATTGTTAACTACTGTGAGTTTTTATTATACATTTTTATAATACAGTTTGATTTTCCCCCCGGACAATCTAGTTAGTTTCTAGATAGTTATTTTCATTACTGAGATTTCAGCTGTCCCTGGCAAATGGCCTTGAAGTTCAATACCTTACTATCAGCAATTACTAGAACAGGTAACAGATCATGGAAATCCAAACAAACCTTAGAGCATTCTTTTCAAAATAGCTTAACATTCCCCAGATACATGCATTCTCACACTTTGCTTTAGCTTCTTTTCACTTCCAGATTTCTGGGTCAGAGCAGATAAAATTTAGGCCACCATGCACATGCTGTGCTTCAGGGGAGAACTTCTAAACCGCCTTTATTCAAAACAGCACGATAGCTATTATTATTTGGGCTCAGTACCCATTGGCTGTCTTCCTGCTCTTCTCACAAGAGACTAAAGTTTTCCAGAGAGAGTAAGGAAAGCTAGGCCACCACATAAATACTTCAGCTTCAGAAAAACTGAAAGCTGGGAAGTACTACTAGCATCACAAATCCACCCAGCTCCACTGTTCTGTTTTCTTTCTCTTTCTTTTTTCCCTTGTTTATACTCATCTGCTTTCATATTTGAAACTTGAAGATACAAAAATCAGCAAATAATTACACTGATAGAAGTTTGTCAAAATATTTTTTATCTTTTATTTTATTTAAGAGGCGTAACACAATTTTATACCTTTAAGTCACTGTGAAATGACCGGTTACGTTTAATTTTACAAAGAAAATAATGCACATATAGAAAATGTGGACTGTGAAAAGGAGTGTGGACTATTTCATTCATTTTCTGCATTGCTTTAATTTTAAAGTATGAGCATTGTCCCAAAGTACGTGATGGCTTAGAGTAATTAATTAATTCATTTCACATTTTTGGTGTTGTTTGAAATTACTTTCCAGTGACTCTGCAACATTAACTGCTATCTATTCTTTTGTGTATGATGTAAGAGACTTTGTACTTATTTTTATGATACTTGCACAGAGCCAATTCTGCCCAATTTGGCTAAAATATCTTTTTTTTTCACAAATCATTTCATCTTCCATATCATGAGTATATTACCATATTGCAGTATTTATCAACCCTGAATAAAATTTTTACCCATTTAAAAAAATAATTAATTCTCACCAAGGTCCAATTTTAACACAAACCATTTTATCTTATTGAATATATACAAATGAAACTGGTACACATTTTTATGATCAAGGCTATTATGTAACTCTAAAAGCCAAACAGATTTATACGTTAAATGCAATTGAATTTGCAAACAAAAAATAGAAATAAGACAATTTATTTCATATAATTGAAAAAGTCATTTTCTTGTAAATAAATTGCCTCCAGCAACAGGAATATAACACAGCTATCACATACGATTGTGCACTGAACCCTATGTGATAATGCAATTGTCCCATTACTTTCTGTTTTCCAAATACTTAAAAACAACAAAAAACCCTCAGTTCTTATTTTGTGTATCAACATCATTGCACCTTCATTTATTATAAACATGTAGTTTGTGTATTAAATACCTTCTAGCCTGTCCTTTTCTCATTAGCCCAAAGTCATTGAAAAAGCATTTTTTTCTCTTTGTGACCATAAGCACAAATACAAATATAGATACTAAAATTGCAATTGCATGGCAGAAGTGAATTATGAAGGGGCCATTGAAATGATCAATAAATTCAAACGTTTCTTAGATTATCATTAAAAGTCCACAAAATATGGAAATTTATATAGATTACTTATCGCTCCTAAGAACATCAACTGAACCTCAGAGATACATATACTCTTGTTTGAGATATGCTAAAGAAGATATTGCTGTGGATTGTTATGAAATTATTCTTTTTTTAATATTCATATTTTTTCTTCAAAATGTTTATAAGACATTTGTTTGATAAATAATAAAACACAAAATTATAAACATAACCAAAATTTTAATTTAGGAATCAAAATAGTAAGTGATAAAAAACATGATTTTTTCCTAAATCTTTGTAACTATGGTATAGACAGAATGAATTCTGTACTTGTAAGTCAGCTTTAATGAAAATACAGAGACTTCTAAATAATTATGTTATTTTATGTACTCGATGATTGCACTTGTAGGGGCCAGGGGACAACTTCTCTTCACCCTCTGAAAGTTTGCTGAAAATCAGCTGACAAGAGGCAGATTAAAAGGAGAAAAGGCACACAAATTTATTTGATCATAGTTTTACATGACATGAGAGCCTTCGGAATGAAGTTCCAAAGATACAGAGTAAACTATTTTTATGCTTAGGTTCAACAAAGTATGAACTCTGTAGAAATATGATTGGACAAAAAGGGTATGATGTGATGTTAATAGATTGAGTGGAGAAACCCAGAAAGTCCTGTCTGTTTAGATTATTCTTGGCTTTTTTGTGCAGCATTCTTTCCTCCTGGGTATAGAGCAACACCTTCTATGAAATAGGGGTCTAACAACCTACAATCAAATAAGACAGGCCAGATAATTTTTTTATGGCCAGTTTTTAGACAGAAGGGTGGGGAAAGAAGTTAGAGTAATAGTTTTAGGTCTTAAGGTTGGCTTTGGAGAGAAAGTGTTCTGGTTTCTATCACCTGCCTTGGGGAAGAGAAATAGCAGTTTCTATGGCTAGCCTAGGGGGAGAATGAAGGATAAGGGTGAAGAAGGCAGAAGTTCAGAGAAAAATGATCCTTCTGAGGCTGCTTCTGAGGCCTTAATTTTGTGGTATAGTTTTCTGAGCACCAGCACACTCAATAACAAAAAATTGTTCTCAATAACAAGAGGTATTTATTAATAAATATAAACTTGTAGGATGCCTAGAGATAATATAAGCTAAATGGAATTTCCTAAACTTATTCTATCAATGTCTCAGGACAAAACCATAAGATTTTAATTTCTAAATGAGAACTGGAGCATATCTATTTCCACAATCCACAAGACAGCAAGCTTCCTTTGAGTTAATGTTGTAATGCAGTTAATAAAAGGACTAATGTAAGCTCAATATATTTTTCTAGGTGTATCATACCCCCTTTCTGATCATACAGGCCTCCTTGCTATTCCTACTTCAAGGTTTTACACCTGCTCTTATTTTATTTCAAAATATTGCGGGGGTACAAATGTTTTTGGTTGCATGAATTGATTTTGTTACGCTTGAGTCAGGGTTACAAGAGTGCCCATCACCCAGAGAGTGTTCAGTGTACCCCTTAGGTAGGTTTTTGCCCATCCCTCCTCCTTCCTCTCCCCTGCTTGATTTCCACTGAGTTTTACTTACTTCTGTGCACATGTGTACTCATCAGTTAGTTCTAATTTAATAACGAGTACATGTGGTGTTTCTGTTTCCATTCTTTAGATACTTCACTTAGGATAATGATCTCCAGTTCCCTCCAAATTGTTTCAAAAGACCTTAATTCATCCTTCTTCATGGCTGAGTATACATATACTACATTTTGTTAATCCACTCATGTATTGATGGGAACTTGGGTTGCCTCCACATCTTTGCCATTTTGAATTGTGCTGCAATAAATATTTGAGTGCAGGTGTCTTTTTGATACAATGACTTCTTTTCTTTTGAGTAAATACCTACTGGTGGGATTGCTAGATCAAATGGTAGGTCTACTTTCAGTTCTTGGAGGAATCTCCACACTGTTTACCATAGAAGTTGTACTAATTTGCAGTCCCACCAACAGTATACAACTGTTCCTTTCTCTCTGCATCCATGCCAGCATCTATTGTTTTTGGACTTTTTAATAAAACCCATTCTAACTGGGATAAGGTGATATTTCATTGTGGTTTTAATTTACATTTACCTGATGATTAGTGATTGAGCATTTTTTCATATGTTTATTGGCCATTTGCTATCTTCTTTTGAAAAGCTTTTGTTCATGTCTTTTGCCCACATTTTAACAGGCTTGATTGTTTTTTTCTTACTGATTTGATTGGGTTCTTTAGCTCTTTGTTGGATATATAGCTTATGAATATTTTTTTTCATTCTGTAGGTAGTCTATTTGCTCTGTTCATTATTTCCTTACCTGTGGAGAAGCCTTTAAATTTAATCAAGTCCCATTTATTTATTTTTGTTGTTGCTGAGATTGCTATTGGGGTCTTCTCCAGAAATTATTTCCCTAAGCCAGAATCTAGAAGACTTTTTTCAACATTTTCTCATAGAATTCTTATGGTTTCATGCCTTTCATTTAAGTTCTTTACCCATCTTAAATTAATTTTAGAGATACGGATCCTGTTTCATTCTTCTGCATGTGGCTATCCAATTTTCCCAGGACAGTTTATTGGATAGGGCTTCTTTTCCTCAGTGTATATTGTTGTCTGCTTTGTCAAAGATCAGTTGACTGTATGTGGGTGGTTTTATATATGGGTTCTCTGTTCTGTTTCATTGGTTTCTGTTTCTATTTTTGTGCCAATACCATGCTGTTTTGGTTACTATAGTCAATGTTACTAGTTTGACATCTGGTAATGTGATGACTCTAGATTTACTCTTTTTTGCTTTGGCTACATGGGCTCTTTTCTGGTTCCAAACAAATCATAGAATTATTTTTTCTAGATCTGTGAAATATGACATTGGTATTTTTATGGATATTGTCTTGAATCTGTAAATCACTTTTGGTAGTACAGACATTTTAGCAATGTTGAATCTACCAATCCATGAGCATGATATGTTTTTCCATTTGTTTGTGTCACCTGTGATTTCTTTCCTCTGTGTTTCATAGTTCTCTTCATAGAAAACTTTCACCTCCTTGATTAAGTATATTCCTAGGTATTTTATTTTCTTCATGGCTACTATGAATGGTATTGAGTCTTTGATTTGATTCTCCGCTTGACTGTTACTGGTGTATAGGAATGCCACTGATTTGTGTACATTGATTTTATAACACGAGACTCTGCTGAATTTATCTATCAATTCCAGGAGTTGGTGTAGTCTTTGGGATTTTCTAGATATAAGATCATATCATCAATGAGAAGTGATAGTTTGACCTTCTTTTTCCCAATTTGGATACCCCTTAATTTCTTACTCTTGCCTGATTGCTCTGGCTAGGACTTCCAGCACTATGTTGAATACAAGTCGTGACAATAGGCATTCCTGTCTTGTTCCAGTTCTTAGTAGAAATGCTTTCAACTTTTCCCCATTCAGTATGATGTTGTATGTGGGTTTGTCATATATGGCTTTTATAATTTTGCGATTTTGTTGAGGGTTTTTATCATGAAAATGTGCTGAATTTTGTTGAATACTTTTTCTACGTCTATCGAAATGATCATATGGTCTCTGCTTTTGCCTCTGTTTATGTGGTGAATGACATTTATTGATTTATGTATGTTGAACCATCCTTGCATCCCTGGGATGAAGCCCACTTGGTCATGGTTTATTATTTTTTTTTAATGTGCTGCTAAATTCAGTTTGCACGTATTTTGTTGAGGATTTTGCATCTATATTCATAAGGGATATTGGTCTGTAGTTTTCTTTTTTGTTGTGTCCTCTCCTAGCTTTCATATCAAGGTGACACTGGCTTCTTTTAATGAGTTGTAAAGTATTCCCTCCTTCTCGATGTGATGGAATAATTTCTGCAGTATGAGCACTAGCTCTTCTTTATAGATCTGGTAAAATTTGGCTGTGAATCAATGTGCTCTGGAGCTTTTTTTTTTTTTTTTTGGAAGAATTTTTATTAATGCTTCAATCTTGTTGCTCATTATTGAACTATTTAGAAGTTCTGTTTCTTCCTGATTGAGTCTTGTGAGGTCGTGAGTTTTTAGGAATTTGTTCATTTCCTCTATGTTTGGAGTTTATTTGTAGAAATTTTCATAGTATTTACAGAAGACATTTTGTATTTCTGTGGTATCAGTTGTAATATCTCCTTTTTCATTTCTGATTGAGCTTATTTGGGTCCTTTCTCCTCTCTCTTGGTTAATATAGTAAGAGGTCTATCAATTTTGTTTACTTTTCAAAGAACCAACTTTTTGTTTCATTATATCTTTGTATTGTTTTTTATTTGTTTGTTTCTTTTCCATTTCACTTAGTTCTGCTCTGACTTTCATTACTTCTCTTCTTTTCTTTTGCTGTTTTTGGTTTGCTCTTCCTACTCTAGTTCCTTAAGAAGTGGCATTAGATTGTTAATTTATGATCTTTCTGTCTTTTTGATGTAGGCAATTAAGGCTATGAATTTTCCCTCAGGACTGCTTTTGCTGAATCCCATAGATTTTTTTAGCTTATGTCCCCTTTGTCATTCAGTTTGAGGAATATTTTGATTCCTATCTTAATTTCATTATTGACCCAATGATCATTCATCACAAGTTTGTTTAATTTCCATGACTTTATGTAGAATTGAGTGTTTCTCTTGGAGTTGATTTCTAGATTTTTTTCCCACTGTGGTTTGAGAAGGTACATGGTATGATTTTTATTTTTTTGTATTTGTTGAGGCATGTTTTGTGGCCTAAGACATGATCAATCTTGGAAAATGTTCCACGTGCTTATAAGAGGAGTGCATATTCAGTAGGTTTTGGTAAAATGTTCTGTAAATATCCGTTAGGCCCATTTGTTCTAGAGTCCTGTTGAAATTCATTATTTCTTTATTTGCTTTCTGCTTAAATGATCTGTCCAGCTCTGCAAGTGGAGTGTTGAAGTCCCCAGCGATTATGGTGCTGCTTTTTATCTCTTAGCTTAGATCTAGTAGGGTTTGCTTTATTAATCTTGGCACTCCTGTGTTAGCTGCATAAATATTTAGGATTGTTATGTCTTTTTTTAATTGCCCCCTTTACCATTATATAATGACCACCTTTGTCTTTCTTTACTATTGTTGATTCAAAGTCAATTTTATCTGATATGAGAATGGCTACACCTATTTCCTTTTGGTTTCCATTTTCATGGTATTTTTTCCCCATCCCTTCACCTTGAATATGTATGAGCCCTAGTGGGTTAGATGTGTTTCTTGGAGACAGCAGATACTTGAGTCGCATTTTTTCATCTACTCAGCCAGCCTATGTCTCTTGAGTGGGGCATTCAAACCATTTACGTTGATTGATAGAATTGGTATGTGGGATGATGTTCTGTTCATCCTGTTGCTAATACCTTATTGCTTTGTTTTACCTCTTGGCTGCTGTTTTGTATGAGCTCTGAGCTTTAGCTTTGGGTGGTTTTACGCTAGTGGGTGTCTATTGGGCTGATCCATGTATAATATAGTTCTGAGTATTTCCTTCAGGGCAGGTATGGTCTTGGCAAATTCTCTCAGATTTTGCTTGCCTGGAAAAGTCTTTATTTTTCTTTCATGTATGAAACTTAGTTTTTCAGGATGCAAAATTCTAGGTTGGCAGTTGTTCTGTTTAAGAAGACTGAAGATGGGGTTCCAATCCCTTCTGGTTTGTAAGGTCTCCATTGAGAAGTCTGTGGTTAGACTGATGGGTTTTCCTTTGTAAGTTATTTGATGTTTTCACCTCCTGGCTCACAGGGGTCTCTCCTTCATGCTGACTTTGGCCAGTCTGATGACTATGTGTCTTGGTGACTGTCTCTTTGCAATGAATCTTCTAGCTGTTCATTGAGCTTCTTGTAGATGAGTATCTAAATTTCTTGCAAGACCAGGGAAGTTTTGCCTCAGATAGGTTTTCCAGCCCTTGTGCATTTTCTTTTTCACCATCAGGGATACTTATGATTCTTATATTTGGCTGTTTTATATAATCCCATATTTCTTGCAGACTTTGCTCATTCCTCTCAATTCTCTGTTCTTTATTTTTGACAGTCTGATTTAATTTGAAAGAGTTGTCTTCCAGTTCTGAGATTCTTTCTTCTGCCTGGTCTAGTCTATTTTTAAAACTTGCTACTATGTTTTGTAATTCCTTAGATGAATTTTTTATTTCCAGATTTTCTATCTTTTTTTAAATATGTCAATCTCTTTAGTGAATTTTTCATTCATTTCCTGAATTGTTTTTCTCATTTCTTTGGGTTGGTTTTCCATTTTCTCTTGGATTTCATTGAGCTTCTTTACAATCCATATTTGAAATTCTTTATTTGTCATTTCAATATTTTCATTTTGGTTGGTATCCTTTGGCAGAGAGCTGGTGTTCCCTTTTAGGTGTATCCTTTCACTCTGATTTTTCATACTTCTGGAGTTCTTTCACTGATTCCTTCTCATCTGGGGCAGCTGTCACTTCTTATTTTTGGATTTTCTTTTGTTTAGATGGGGCTTTTTCTTCCTCTTCACTTATAAAGGAGTGTCTGTAGCATAGGTTGAGTGAGTAGGAAACTTTGGCTTTGCCTGTGGATGCTTTTATGCAATCTGGGTTCTGGATGGATATCTTTGTTATAGATATCCTTAGTGTGGTGGTTCTCTCAGTTGCTAGTTGTTTGTAGGCTGTAGCAGTGGTGAGCTATGTGTGTGGCCAGATTCCCAGTCTGTCTTTGATGAAGGAGGATGGAGGCCTTTGAAATCCTTTTGGTTTCCCCAGCCCTGTGGTCTTAACAGTGTGAATTGTACTGACATGCCCATGTTAACCTCTGAGACATTAGATAGTGCTTGTGGCTAAGAATCAACCACACCCTGTATGATTGAGTCAGTAAATGCTGTAAAGGGCTGTATATATTGACCTCGCTGTCAGTAGTAGGTGGTATTTGCTGGAAGGAAGAAGCTGCAGTATTATTTTGGGTACACCTGTGATTGGCTCTGGCCTCTTAGAAGAAGCACTCCAATGGCTCAGGTGGTGGGTGGGCCCTGGAACTTCAGGTGAGTCCTATTCTCTGCCATAGCAGAGGCAGGTGGGGGAGTGGGGCTGGCTAGGGCTGGGTTGGGTGAGCTTGCCCTCAGCCTCCACAAAGCTGGTAAGATAGTTGTTTCAGCAGTGCTGAAAGGTCTGCTCCCAATTTCTTTGTAAAGCCACCAGGGAGGGTCTGAAGTAGCCCCATCTAGACACAAAGTCTGCTTGTGGGAGGTGGAGCCATATAAGATTCACAATCTGGCTGTCAGGAGTGGATTTTGCTCTTCTCCAACCTCCCTTGCCCCACAGAAGACCTCCAGTGCCTGCCAGGAGGCAGGATCTCTGACTAGCTGAGTTCCCCCATGATGGCGCTGCAGGCTTGGAGCTTCTCTGTTCAGGATCCTGCCCTGGGCAAAGAACATGGCCTTCCTGTGAGGAGGGGTGCTCCGCTAGTGTGCTGTGGGTAGTACCCACACTACACTCTCTTGGAACCCATGCTGCACTCTCTTTTCTATTCTGCCCACATGGGCTCCCTCATCTCCTGAGATTATTTCACAGATCTCCCCTCTGTGTTCCCAAGCAACACGATCAAGTCCTGGGGGTATGGGATCTGATTGGTTACTTTAACCACTGATTAAAATCACTTCCTATTGTCAAGCTCAGTGTTTCTGTGGTCATGGTAATGAACTTGATGTCTCAAAATCTGATTTTTTTTATAAAATAGAGGAAGGATTAATTTAAAACTCATGTTTGCCTTTATGTATTTCAGATTTCTAAACAATGAAAGAAGCAAAATATTTCGGAGAGGATGATCCCCTAAACTTCCACACCTAATTAAAGTGCCAACAATTTCAAGTTCCTATGAACCTTGAATTATGGCATTCAGCTGAGACACTGTCTTGGGTAAGACTTTCATCTTATAAAATTCATTTAGAAAAAAATCATACCCTGCTTAAATTTCAAAAAAGGTGGCATTTACTATTTTTCCCTATGTAAAGTGTTACATCCACTAAAGGCTCTTCCTTAAACTAGGCGCTGGACACCCCTGACAGAGATTGCCATAGTGTCCTGTGCCCCAAAGGGAGCCTGCTTCTTTTTTTTTTTTTTCCTTTAATCATGAGGAGTCAAGTTACTCACAACTCCCAAGCCACAATAATGCATTATGAGAAGAGAATTGAGAGTGGTGAGAGGCCCTATATGCCTTCCTGGTTGCTAATATTATTGCAGGTGCTTTGTTAAAAAAAAAAAAAAAAGCCCCAAAGACAAGAGATAGCATCATAGTAAGCACAGAGTAGTAACACAGATGGCAGGAATGGAAGGCCAGAGAGTGACACTTTTAAGCAGGAGGGCTCTTACAACAGTTTTTTTTCACACTTTTAGACAAACACTGGTGAGGGTACCAGAGCTTAGATAGTTTGGGTTTGAGATAAAAGTCATCCTGTTAAGAATATTTGGGCTCCAGCCTGGATCACAGAGAGTCCTCAGAGTGGCAAAAGAGGATCACACATAAATCTTAATTGGATGACCTGAGTGAACAAGGAGAAATCCAGAGTTCTAAGAGCTCAGAGAAATAAGAAAGAAAAAGACCAAGGAGGCATTGAAATATGAAGATAAAATCGATACAGAATTGCCTAGGAAATCAATAAGAGGGATAAAGGACGTGCAGGGGATGTGAAATATGTGTTCTGTCTCCTGTACAAGTGAGAAATCTGGCAGCATGTTTTGAACATGCTGCAATCCTGTAATTAAAGCTCAAGGGAGAACAGCATAAAGGGAATCTTAATAATCAAGTGAAGAGATGCCCTGGCAATAACTGACTCCTTGTCAGGGAAACAGTTTCATAGGCAAATCTTAAGTTAAATATACACTCAAGTACATAGCCGGAAGATTGGCTGATAATTGCATCCATGTATTTATGGTAGCCACCGGGGCTTGATTTTAGAACCATAACCCAACAGCAGCATCTATCGTTCTATAGGCCACAGTAACTAGCTCACACCGTTACCACAGCCTGATAATCACAACCTGATCTTTGAGTACACTTCAAAGTAAGAGATTATCTCCTCTCAATGCCCAGGATATCTGCCAAGAGACAGAACGCCCCCAGGACTCAGTTTCTCATGGTTAGATGAATTTATAGAAAGGTAAAGATAGGTGTTTATACTTACCCTGTCACATACCAGATACAAATAAAGCAATCAGAAAAAAAGCTTTAAAAATTCCTCAAAAAAACTAGCAAACAAACAATTTCTTGGTGATACAGAGGATAATGTATATGATAACTCAAAATAGTGATACTAAGAATCATGTTTGATCATGTGAGAAGAATATTGGGAAATCATTTGCTTAAAAAATATTATAGCCTTTTTTATTATTCCTTCCTCATCTAAGCAGAGGTGAAGTACTTTATAAGTCCAGGGCAAACCATACTGTCATAATCTTTGTGAAAGTCATTGCTTCTCAAATTGTCCCCAGAGGTTCCTTTCACAAAGACTACAGTATAAGTAATGATTCTATCCCTGGGTGTGTTCAATTCAATATGCATTCTTAATTACAATTGAAATGAATGTAGAACTATGAAAAATTAAACAGATTTCTTCATTTTAAAAAAAAATAAATCTATCAGAACTTGTAGACTTAAATGATGTTTCTCTCCTTCAAAGGTCTTTCAAAGGCAAATTATTATTTTTAAAAAGCTACTGTTATGTGCATATCCCCAAATTGCCAATTAATTGATATATTTAAGTGTGAAAACAAGCAAAAGCTATTTAATACAAAATTTGAAGTGTTGGAGATTCCAGAAAATGATATAGAAGTATAATTTTTTAAAACATCAAAACAGAGAAACTGGTTAGTAAAGTTAAAAAAAAAAAAAACCTACAACAAGATTTACATCAAGACAAAGGTAACAAACTATCTTCATGAACCCCAAAACACTAGTACAGAGGAGAGAAAGCACTAACAGCCACAAAATATGAAAGATATAATATCAATACCTGTACTGAAAGAAGCAGAGGGAAACAACAGGCATCTGAAAATGCTACAAAAGAAGAATCTCAAAATAGACAATAGATATTTGCAGAATACTATGGTGGCCACTATGAGTATAGAATCTGAAACTAGGAGAGATTTTTGTCTTGTTTAACAGTGGGCAAATGCAGGGGACCCACGGGAGGAAGGTTTTAAGGTAGCTGGAGCAGCTTGGACACTGGGAGCTTTAGAGATGACACGTCCACAACAGGGTCCCGCATGGAAGAACAACTTCTGAGTGTCGTTAAAAGTAACTGGATCAATAAAGATTAAGGAAAGAGAAGGTCCACCTAAGTGTGGGGAAGAAAAACAGCAATAAGCCATAAGCCATACTTTTGAACATTACATTAAAACAACAGAAAAGAGAGCTTTGTGAAATTAGAAAAGGTTTCCTGAAACCCATTATCGTCTAATCTTATAATTTCAAAGAAATAGTAAAAGTGAGCCACAAAACATTTTTGAGACCAAAAGCCTTGCTTAGCTGTCACAAGATATGAAAAATAATAATAAAGAGCAGAATAGCATTCCTACAAACGATGAGACCACTTAAGAAATACACATCCATAAGTACAAGGAAAGTATTCAATAATGAGGTGACCAAACTTAGGAAAAATTAGAAATTAAAGAAAAACATTTCAGAAATAATGATTAAATTGGAAGGATCACAAGACTGAACATTACAGATAATGCCTTAAGGATATAAAATAAAAAGGAGGAACATTTTTTAAATGATGAAGAAATAAGAAAAATTTTTGCAAAAATAGTTGATACGTCATTGAATCTAGGCAAATAATATCCAACATATGGGTAATGGAAATGCTTGAAGAAGAAAACCAAAGCACAAAATAGAACCAACACTGAAACATACAATCTAAGAACAGTTTACTAGAGAAAAAGAAAAGAACTACATATTGAAGAGTACACTGCACTGAAAAGAATGTCACGTCAACATGATCAACATTAAGATCTATTTTGATAAAATTACTGAATTTTAAAGAAAGGGAGAAAATTTGTTTGGCTACTTTGATACAAAACAGGGGGAGAAATACTAATAAAGGGGAGAAAAACATGTAAGGACACAGTGAATTAGATCCACAGTCCTACAGTTGTACTAGATAACAAATATTAGACACCAAACATAACCAGGGGAACACTGATATAAAGGACTAAGGCTGAGCATTCCATGTATAGCTACTTACAAAACTAGACCATATGAGAGTTTAAAAATAAGAGAGAATATGATGTAATGACCATATACTCTGATAATGAAGAAAAGGTGCAACTTTAAACATGCGGGAGAATTGGGAGGGCATTTGGGAAAAAAATGCACAACTTTCATCGGTAATTGTATTGGGATGATAGTATTGCTACAGTCATTCTTAGGTTGTTCCAGGCATAATGTGAAATAAAGGAAATTAGTAATTATGGGATATTCTAACATCTTGTTTGTCCTTGAAACCTGGGATTCCTTGTGTGAGGAAAAAAGATATTATAGATATTATGAATTTGAATAGAAAGCATCAGTATGACCCTGTCACATATCTTTAAACAGGTTAAGTTCTTTCCACTGAAAAGGTCTATAATGTTCAACCCACGTAGGCAGAGAACATTGAGCAGCTAGGTAGTGGTCACAGAATACCTTTTCCCACTTACGGAAATCAGAACTCCATAGATAAGTGATTGAGTCTAGATTTAACATGGAAAATGTACAAGATCTGTCATACAAGATAGCAAGGGACTTCTCAAATATGATTAGGATATGTTAAAAGGCCTCAAGAGCCAACATGAAGAGTCTTCCACTGGCCAAATATGAGGCAATCTGAACTTCAGCAAGAATAATCATTGCAGTGGATTGCAACCTATAAGATATGTTTAAGTCCATGATTTCATAATGATATTATTTTTAAAAATGGTCACCTTAGAAGTTGATATAGAAACCTCTTCATTGTCTTCCAAGGAACTTGTAAATCAAGTTAAGGAATCAAGCATTTATGAACTGCTGAATAACTACAAACATCAAAAAAAGAGAGAAAACAAGACAACATATACTTCCTGATAAAAAAAGAACACACTACATATATGGTCTTGCCACAGGGATCAAACCTGAATCTGATAAAACCTTTGGATTCCAATCTGCAGAAAATACAAAGGACAGAGAAATGTGCTGATTTTCACCATAAGCAGTGGCAATTAACAAAATGTAAATTATGGGACACTATAGATCAAATGGCCTAGGTCAGGGGTGGGGAAACTGAGGTCTTAAGGCCACATGTGCCCTTCTAGGTCCTTAAGTGCAGCCTTTTGAAGGAACTCAAATTTCACAGAACAAATTCTTTTATTTTTATTAACACATTTTTGTTCACCTTTTATATTTTTATTTTATTTTTTAAAATGAACATATTTAAAATACCAAAGAATACAATGAGTTTTAACTAAATAATCCTCAAGATTGACCAGCACAATTAGAATATTAGTAAGCCAAAAGGGCTAAGTTGACGGCTGCTACGCTCATGATTTAGTTCTAACTTTTCCCATCTGACTGGCATCACTACCTCAGGAGGCTGGTTGGTGAGAGTTTATGGGGGTCAAGTACACCAGTCTGTTACCAGCTTTTAACAATGGTACACTGTGTTTCTGTTTGAAGTGGAATTTGTGAATAGTTGCACAGCTTGACAATATTTTTTAATTCTGTCTGCTTAACAGCCCATCATGTCAAAGAAGACCAAGAGGATGCTGAAGGAAGAAAATAGATTTTTTAATGAGGATTGGGAATTGCAATATTGTCTTGTTTCTCCTAAAGATAATATGATTTGCTTGTTTTGTGATACTGTAATATCAGCATTAAAGAAATTCAGTGCTCATCAGCATTATAACACTCGTAAGGATCACAAATATTTTAAATTAGAGGGAGAGGCACAAAAGGTTGTATTGCAAAAATTAAAAGATGAAAAGCAAAAGCAAAGACAATTCTTTCAAGCAGTGATAAGACCTGGAAATGATGCTACTGAAGCAACTTAAAAAGCAGCTTACATGCTTGGGAAAAAGGGAAAGCCATTCAGTGATGTAGAAATTGTGAAAGAATGCATCGTTGAAGTTGTAGGATGCTTAAACCTCAATAATGTTTCAAAGTACAAACAACTGTGTCTTTCAAGGAGAACCATAACTGATCAGCAGTATGAATAAGCATTCAACTTAACAGAACAACATCATGCAATACTTCAAAAAGAAAATATGTATTGTTCAATTACTCTGGATGAATCAAGTGATACTACTGACTTTTTTTTTAATACTTCAGTCAGGTCATAACAGAAGATCTTTTTTGCTATGAAGAGTTGCTCACTTTGGGCACTCTTGCAAATAGAACATAGGGAATAGATATCTTCAAAAACTTTCAAGATAAATGTCATGAAGTTAAACTGAATTTAATAAACTTAGTGAGTGTATTTACAGACAGTGCACCTTCCATGATAGGAAAACATGAAGGGTTTATTGCACAGATAAAAAGTGTTAACAGATCCATATGCTTTCATTTCTTTTCATGGTATCTTGCATCAGCAAAATCTCTGTGCTAAAGCTATTATTTTAAGTGACACTTTGTAACAAGTTATAAGTATTGTTAACTATATTAGTGCAAATGCAGCACAGCATCATCAGTTTTGTAACATGCTAAAGTTGAACCATGAGGTATTTAGTGTCGATTTGCCATATCTTTCTAAAGTGTGTTGGTTATTTTAGGGACAAGTGTTAGTCAAAATGTTATCTCCGCAAGAACAGATAGTTAAATTTTATGAAGAAGAGAATCAGCAAATGACTTGAATCAAAATGACTTGACTATTTCTTTGCAAGGTAAAACTAAGTGTATATATGGTATGTGGCAAAAAATCCAACCATTTCGAAAAAAGCTATCTTTTTCCAAAACATGCCTCCAAGATGAAATTTCAGATGAATATTTTCCCCAGTTAGCAAAGGTCATTGATGAGCAGGACAATATATGCAAATCATTTGAAGAATATGCAGCTGTCATAGACCTATTAATTGGCAAATTCAATGAAAGTTTCACTGACTTGGAAAATCATGGTGTCACACTCAAATTAGCATTTCAGCCTCACATAGTTGATATCACCAAGGCACCTAAAGAACTATAGATGGAATTGATTGAGCTCTCAGTAGGTGATATTTTAAAGTCATTGTTTGATGATAAGAAAGATCCAGTTGAAATACGGAAAAAATGCAGTGGAATACCCACTTATTTGGCAACATGCCCAGATAATGCTTTCTTACTTTTTAACCACTTACTGCTTTGAATCAAATTCTCGTATCTAACCCAAATCAAGGTGCCCTTAAGGTCACAGATGACTGGTGCCGTTCTAGAGGATCAACTGAAACTGTGGACCTTCATGCTACAAACAAATATTCAATGCTTTCTTACAAAAAGCAGACATGACAAAGTCATTAAAAGATTAGTTAACTTTAAAATTAACAAATAGTTTTCATTTTTTGAAATTATTAAATGCATAGTAGTTAGATTTTTACAAAATAATGTACATTTTTAAGTATGTCGAATTGAAGTTTCTTGAATGTGGTCTTATTTGATTACAGCTCAATTAATGTAGCCTTCCACCATGAAAAGTTTCCCCACCCCTGGCCTAGATTACACAACAGATAAATTGTAAACAAAATAAAGGGATGAGGGAAAACCTGTAGATTTCAAAAAGACTCAAACGACATATCAAATTTCAAAATTGGTATGAATAAACTATAGTGTCTAGGAATAGCATCAAAGTATGCACATTTGGATGATAAATATATAAAGGGAGAGAGAAAGTGAATCTATAACAGGTAGGAAAATAGTTTAATTTGAGGAGGAACAGATAGGCTTTAATTATAATTGGGGGTGTAGAGAGGCTTGTAGGATGGCTGGAAAAGTTTTATTTCTTTATCTGAGTGTTGGTTGCAAGACTGTTCACTTGAAAATAGATTATATGTAAGATATATAATTTTTGTAATATATTATAATTATTAAATATAAAATTGCTTTGTGTGGTTTTCTGTGTCTGTGTTTATTTTACTATAAATTGATTTTTACAAAGTATTATGTATTAAAGAAGGTTTAAATAAAGCTGTGTTAAATATTTTGAGATTACAATGTAGGCTGTAATAGAGTAATGGCCCTGATTTTTTGCATAACTTACCACCTAATTAGAAACAATTTCAAAGGAATTTTGCAAATGTTTTATTAATACTACTATCATTCAAATAAAAATATAATATACTACTTTTAAGGTAAAAGCTCTTATTTAAATAAACAATTTCCAGTACATTAAAAAAAATAATGGTACTTGAATTATGTATGTATGCACTTATGATTGTGGGGCTATAAAGCTGATAGGGGATTATACAATATCACTTATCCACTTATTTTTCTCAGTGTAGAAATACTTTGAAATTAATTCAAAGCAACATTTAATTTTTTTTTATTTTCTTCGTCTCCCTCATCACCTTATCTTTCTCCCATTCATCTCTTTTTCCTTTATACTCTTTCAAAGAATACCAGAAAGCTAAGGAAGTTTAAGCTTTAGGGGCTCCACTTGCACAAGCCCCTCCCACGGCTCTAGTAAGGTCCCTAAACATGAATAAGTTTTTGTAAAGTTTGAAAAAGTAAAAGATTTTGACCACAATTGGTTGAGACTTTCTTTCTCCTTGGTCAAATGTCCCCTATAACCTGGCAATGAGTAACTACAGCCATTTTGTGGATTCAGCACCAGGAAACTGAGTGTAGGAATACAGTAGGTTACATTAGTGGGGCATTTTCATTGGTTTACAGTTTCTTCCATGTCTACATAAGTTACTACCCCTGCCCTGACAGAGGAATGGCTTCCAGGACTACTCCACTGTGCTGATTTATTACAGTACTATGAAGCCGAAGGGCTCAGTATCACATCACTCCATGAAGATATCTTATAGCAATGGGTATGGAAGTATACAGTACATATTTATGTGCATATACACACATGCACACTACATAATATATAGTGAAGGAGAAACACCTTGTAAGTAGAGACTTCTGTTTTCATTGGTGCCTAGTCAAAACAAGACCAATATTCTCACTAATGCAGACTGCAATTATAAACACAGAGTTTTCCTTTTTATGAGAATCATATAAAATTTAAGTTTCAGACTTCCTTTATTTATGTATGTGCTATTCAGTTTTTTTAAAAATATAGTCTGTTGTGATTTTTTCACATTCTAAATAATTGTTTTATGACTAATCTTATATTGCAGATTTGACATTCTTTCTCTCAAAACACATTCCAAAATTATTAAAGATTTGAGTCTCATAAAGGCTGGATCTGCCCCTTTTCTCCCTAGAGATCAGTTGGTGAATGGAAGGCATATTAATTTCTTGTTCTTGCTTCATTCTTCATTGTTAATGGACAGACTTTAAAAGGATAAATTGAGCCTTTTTGGAATGACCTATGTTAGTGCCTTTCTTATCTCTCAACGACATTCAGCAGGCAGGATATGTACATGCTATGTTCAATATTAGCTTAATTTTTGCAAGGAAAGATTGGTTGCCGATTGTGAAGAATGTCATCTTCGAGTTGAAAGAGACCATTGCCTGGAGGTCAGGAGTTTCTGCTCTACAGAAAAAGAGACAATGTTGTATCATACAAACATGATGAGAATTTGACAGAGGGACTATTTTTAGAGTTTTTTCATACTCAGTGCTATTCAATTCTCACAAAAGCCCTGCAAGGTAAATACCACTGCACACAATTTTTTTTTTTTTTTTTTTTTTGATGAGAACAAGCTCAGGGACATTGTGCACCTCCTACAAATTAATGGCAAAATCCATATTTGAACCTAGGCCATCCTGACTTCAAAGTACACATGTTAATCCTTGCTTCTGTAACTAACTAGGCAGTCATTTAAACTCACTGCCCTCAGTTTCCTCATATGGACAAATGGATATTTGACTAGAAGATCTTGCAGCTTCCAAAGTCTGTGATTCTACAAACCCAAGTTGAGCCAACTTTATAAACTCCGTTGTTAGCTGATTCCCATGTCATATAACAGGAAATTCATCTTGATTTCTTGTGCCTAATCTAAATTTGGTAATAATTAAAATCCATCTTCCTTCGTTCTGTCCTTTGCAGAGGTGTAGAACAGCTAGTTTGTCACAATCTTGCACAATAACTTTCTGTTATGATGAGAGAAGTGAAAGTAGTCGGTAGGAATGAGGAAATCTCTTGAAGGAAATGTCTAAGGAACCTGCACATGCTAAAGCTTCATCTCACCTGAATTATTTAAATTGAAGACTTAACTTTAGCAAGCAATAGGGAAAAAATAGGGGTTTATTTTCCTTATCTCTTAGGTGTAATAAAAGTCATGCTTTTATTTGACGTGTTTAAATGACATCTAGGAGGATTTAAGCAATATATAAGTGATAACTTCCTAACTAGTACATTTAAATGGCATGTGGAAAGACTGTGGGTTTCTCTCCCTGGATATCTGTGAAATATCAGTGAATGTTTTGCCTATCTGAAAACAAGGATCTGGACCCTAGAGTCACTTGGGACTGGGTGTAGGGGCCTTCCCCCATAGGGAGCTCTGGTTCTGTAAAGTCTTAGGGGGCCACGGAGGGCTTTCAGGCTGCAGCTTCAGCTCTGCTGTTGTCATTATCATATCTATTTCCAACTCTGTCTCTTCTGCCTTGCGGTGGGCTCTGCAATTGCTCTCGCTGCAGTTCCTTTGTTAGAGATTTGCCCTCTTGACATCTCCGAATGAAGAAGTTGCAGCACAAAAAGAAGACTGGTGACAGACCCTGCAATTTCATTCCCTGTAGTAGGTCTTGAAACCTTATCTACATGTCATCTGGATAATCAGAGGTCCATGGTGAGATCTGTCAGAGATTTCTGTTTTAAAAAAGAAATTCAGACACCGTTGACAGGAGAATTGGAATGCTTTTGCGGTCCTGTACCAGCATTGTCTATTATTATGCGAGTGCAAGCCTGAGGCTGTGGTGACAGAGGAACCTCAGGGTGGCCTCCTAAGGACATCAGCACAGGTGGGCAGAGCCCCTCCCCTCTCTCCACAACAACAGAAGCCAAACAAAGAGGAACCGACCACCAATAGCAAAAAGCAGAGAAGAGGTAAAAATAGAACTGCTGAGCATCAGTCTAAACTAGTTTGTAAGAGAATATAATGAAACTCATGAATTACACAATCAGTGAGACAGACGGTGTCAAATGGGGTGACTATTATACATTTTCCACAAGGGTTGGAGACTCATACATGTAACGAAACCAATAAAATCCCCAAACAGAAAATGTTCTTTGTTACTTACAGAATTTACAAAACCATGAAAATTAAGAGTTACACCTACAATTCTTGGCCTTGAAAACAACTCAGTTCCTTGAAACTTCTTGGTTCTTTTCTTCTTATTAAAATACAAAGTGCACTGGCCTTGGAGTCAAACCTTATCAGAGATGAAATTTATTAAACCTTTTGGCACATCACTGCATGTAAATCATCTTTGGAAGTTGCACAAGAAGAAGTAAAAAGCTCAGTGGTTAAGAGCACAGGCTCTGAGCCAAATTGTTTGGGTTCAAATCCTGGCTTTGCCACCCGCAAATTTTTGTTGCCTCAGATAAGCTACTTACATTCTTTTTGTATTTGTTTCCTCATTAATAAAAGTAGAATGAGTATAATAATGTAGCAAAATCATAAGCTTATTGATCTTGAGGGGATTAGAAGTGTCGATACAAAGTGACATAAGAAACATTTCATAGATGCTGTAGCTGTTGTTGCTACTGTTATAATCATGTCAGTCAGGAAAGCCTATATTAAGCTTTGTAACAATAATCCCTAATATCTCAAGCATTAAAACAATAAATGTTTATTTCTCACTCATGCTATAGTTCCATTGGAAAAGAAGCTCTATTCATCAGAATTATTAATGGACTCTGGCTGATAGAACAATCACTATCACGGAAGTTGATGGTCGATGTACCAGAGGGAAAAGAACTCTGAAGGATCTTGCGTCAACATTTAAGTACTCCAGCTCAGGAAGAAATGCACATCACCTTTACTCACAACACCTTTACTCACAACTCATTGTCCAGAAGCAAGACATTTGATCTCATTAAGCCGCAAGAGAAGCAGGGAATGAGAAAGAACTACGTTATTGTTACCTGCAGAACAATATTAATGCCCAGCATTATTTTATTGCTATTATTTTTATTAACAGTAGCAACAATATATACTTCAAGACACCTATGGTCTAATTATTAGGATATGATATTTCTAATAAGAGAAAGACTTGAACAAAAAAAATCTATATTTATGTATTTCATTCTCATCAATATAATATTTAGTTGAGGACTGAATAACATCCATTGAACACCTGTAGATAATACTCTAATTGCTGTCACATGGCTTTACACATAATTCTAACAACTCTAAAAGGTAAGTACTTTTAGCCCAATTGTACAGATGAAGAAGCAATACCTAGAGAAGTACATAACTTGGAATTAGATCTACCAGACCTTTTTTACATCATTTATATATTATGCTCATTACATATATGAAAGGATAATTCAATGCAAATGAGCCAAATATTAGGCCTTTGTGTTCCTATAAAAAGTCCACCTACAGATGGACTGGCCTAAGATAAAAGTAAGCCTTTACCCAATAATTTTGTGAAATAACTTACCTTCTTCATTTTCTGATAGTGAAAAGGAAAATAGTTTTGTCTGGTTAGCATCACAGAAATCTACACAGTCTGTTTGGGGATGACTATTCAATTTTAAGTTCAATAAAATGCTTCACTTATGATCCTGGTTTTCACACCCAAAGTGAAATTTGAACTTAGGTCCTCAGTCATAAAAGGAGAGCAAGGTATATTAAAAATGTTAATCTAGTGTTGCGTGTTCCACTGGATACTGGCCATCCTTGCCTGCAGCTCCACCTGAAACCTCTACTTTAGAAAAGTGTCTGGACTGGGAGGAATGAGGGGATGGACTGGCAGGGGAAGGAATGCAGCAATGACACAATCAACACACACCGTTCAGGAACAGTTATTTTAACAAAATTGATGTAATGTGAGCAGGGTTGGAAACAGTGCCTATCAGTTTGTACCCGGCTGAAAAAGGAATAGGACGAAACAGCAGTAAGTCCTCAATTACAAGCCTCCCATGGATTATTCAGAAACTCAGTTTACTGCGGGGAAGCAACACAGGAGGCAAGAATAATTATACTTTATGGAAAGAGCAAGACCACCACCTGGACCCTGCATTTCCGGGTAGAAAACATTTCAACCAGAAAGGCATTCATTCCTTTAGCTCATAACTTATGTTTAGCCCTGGGAATGTAGCACTTGACAATGCAGGCTGTAAGTGAACCAGAGTTCACTTATAAATAATGCTATTTATATGTTATAAATAATGGTGACTCTCTAGGAACTCAGTCATGGAGCTTGTTGGGGAGAATAATTGAATATTCTAACTTGCAATATTTCTTCCATTTGATCCATTTGATAGAGACTTATTAGAAGATAAAAGACAACACTAAATGAATAAACAAGCGCAAATCTTTGATCTTGCATGTATCTTCCTTATCAGACTGACTCCTGCCTAACATTTCTGGCCTCATTGCACTCACTGCTCCAGCCCACACACAGATTTTTGTAGTAACCTAAATGGACCCTAACTGATCACTTCCATCTTCAAAATACAAGCAAATCATTATAGGGTGCTTAGTGCATGCTAGATACTGCTGTTAAGTCACTCAAATATATTATTTTGTTATCATAATGACCCTTTACAGTAGATACTATTTCCCTTATTTTGCAGATGAGAAAACTGAAAGCACAGAATGATACATAATTTGCCCAAAGTCACACAGCTAGTAAGTAACAGTCCAGAATTCAGAATGAGGGAGTCTGGTTCCAGAGTCCATCTTCCTTACCTTAAAAAATTATGCTTTTAAATTTGTTGTCATTTTTATTTGGAATGTTCTTTCACCCTTTTATGCCTGGCTAACTCATCATTCAAAACTTGGTTCTGGCCTCACCTACTTAGAGAAGTTGTCCCTGACCCCTCTCTGACTCTCAAGACCCTGCCATTCTCTACTAGGTTAGGCGACAGTGCTGTGCACCCCAGCAGCCTAGGCATAGCACTGCCGCAGCAGGGACACACTGCGGGTGATCATCTTTTCAATTTTCCATTTCCTCTACCAGACTGTACACTGTGGTAGTACTTATTCATTTCTACAACCTATTACCAAGCCCAGTGTACGGTGCATAGTAGGTGTTAAGTAAATATTTATTGAATTAATTAGTATAATAAATAGATAAAGAAAACGTCCATATGAAGACTGGAGTTGTCTTTTAACCAAATTGGTAAGTGAGCTGTGAAATTCAATTAAAATCAACTTTAGGTGCTTTTAAATGAACGAAGCTCCGCACTTCAGCTACCACACATGAAAACCAAATAAAGAATTCCGTTGACATGCAGGTGCTCCTCAGAAAAAAGTGAGCACTGTCTATTTTTAAACTATTGTACAGTGTTTTCCACCTTAATCCATAAAGTGTCAAATTTCTATGTCTTTTTCTCTAAAAGGACAGCTACTCCTGGGATCTAAAGAATGCTCTCTTTAGTTTTAACAGAAGGAAAGAATATCAACAAAACAAAAGTAGATGTTTGTGACTATATTATAGTTGAGGAGAGGCCTTGGGAGACTATTTTTATTTTTTTCCCAGATACTGAGTGATTCAAATCGCAACATCCTTAAAGGAATTCTGATTTCAAGTTTGAACTAAGAAACATCCTTTGTGTGGACTCTGATGACAGAAGTCGAGGTGATGGTTTTAGACAACATGACATTAAGTCAATAGCTTGTTTTGAAAACCATGCTGATGTCAATGGCTTCTTTATAGTAAGCAGGGGACCCAGCGTGGGTTGCTGTAGAGGCGCCTGTTCTCTATGTGGCTGCTCCTTCAGTGTCTCTTTCAGAAGTTTCTTCCCTTTCCCTCCCTACTGAGAGTGGGAAAGCCACGGTGTCCCGTCGTCCCAGGCTGGGGGCTTCGTCTTGCTTTCATTATGCATGTGCCTCTGGAAAGAGACAGGCTTCAGAGCCAAAGCTGCAAAACCCTGAGTTTGAATCTCAGCAAATGGCTTTCTGAAAGGCATTCCTTCTGTCCTTGTTCCTCTTGTGTTCCTCTTCTCCTTTCTCTTCCTCTTCTTCCTTGTTGTTCAGCAAAGCTATTAAGCTTCTAAAAATCATGTATTTTTTTTCCATCAAACGAGAATCACAACATATATCTCACAAGGTTGTTATAAGGATAAGAAACAATAAAAAAAAATGTAAAATGCCTGGCACAGTGTGGCACATGCACAAAGGCAAAAAAGTAACTTTTATAATTATCATCTGCCCTGAATTATCTGAGATGATAAAGATAGGGTAGCCAATTGAGAACCACTGGTTTTTGTTCTACTCTGGATGAATGTGGTGTGGAATATAATTCCTAAAGGAACCAGTGAAATGGAGCTGAGAAAAATCCAACTTGTAATACACTAAGCAGCATGCAGGGCCTTATCTCAACTCTCCACGCATCTGCAGGAAATGACCAGGGAAACCCAACTGTACTCACAGTTACATTAAGAGAAGGTCCCTTCCTACCCCAGGTTAATCTCAAGAGTTTCCTGCCTTTGTAAGGCAGTACTTTTTCGTAGTTAATGGATTTAAAATATTTATACCTTGCCTAGGCATGATAGAGACTTTGTGAAATGATAGGCAGCATGTGGAACAGCGAGAGAAAAGCTAGAAGATAAGCAAGGAAGGAATGCCTTCTGGTTCTCATTTTAGAAGTTTCATTCCATGGCCCAGTTTCCAAAAGAACCAATAGCTCTAGTCTCTTTTTTCCCATCTTTTCTCTTTCCCTTTTTCATATTTCTCTTTACCATGTTTGAGCTTGAAAAATTACAGCAACAACTATAAATATGATGAAAGTTTTTGTACAGGTAAGATTACCTGGGAAATCTACAGTCTCAGAACATAGATATAGAAGCCATTGGCCTCCCAAGCCTGCTCCTGCCCTCCCTTCCATCATGCTGTGGGGTGAATGACTGACCTCCCTAGGTCCCACCCCTCTACCTGTCCTTTGGATCCTGTGCTCTCAAACCTCTTCCAGATTCTCATGATCCAATTTCCCCAATCCACTGTACCCTTCATGCAAAACATGATTCATTCACTCTCATATTAAAAGAACAAAGGAAAGAAGAAGGAAGGAAGAAAGGAAGGAAGGAAGGAAGGGACAAAGCTCCCTTGTCACTAACATCTCTTCACATACTACTCTTTCAGCACTTCTTCCCATTTCTTAAAACATCTTTACTTCCTACAGTTCCTTTTGTTCCACTGTCCTCAACCAACTCCTACCTTAATGTCAGTTCCACTTATTGCACAAAATGAATTTCACTATAGTCACCTATAACCTCTATGGCTTTAAATTCAATGGGTGTTTTTAGTCCTCATCTTACTTGACCTTTCCCCTCCCAACTTGTCCATAGGATGCTGGAGCTTCTCAGGTGAAGTCCCAGCTCTTCTTGCTTCCCATTCTGATCTCTCCCATTAGGAAACTTCATCCAGGATAATAAATACCAAATCAAGGCTGCATTTTGCTGATTTCCACACCCACAAAAATATGATTGCCTTCCATCTGATAGCTCCACTGGGATGTCCGTAAAGTACCTCAAACTCAGTGTCAAATACACAGTTTATGGTCTCCTCCAATCCATCACCTCTTCCACTGATCCTATCTCAGGGATAACATCACCAGACACCGAAGAGTCACCCTAAAAAACTCCTTTACCTTTCTGTACCAAGCCCTGAAAAGTGTGTGTCTGAATTAGCTTTCCAACACATCCCTTCTGAGCCTACACTATCATCACCCTTGTCCAAGCCATAATTACTTAACTTGGCTGTGCTGCAAGAGACTGGTTTTCCCTCCTGCCCTCTCCACTCTGTTCTCCATTTTTCTGCAAACAAACAAACAAACAAACAAAAAAACCAGTTCTCAAATGCATTTCTGTACATTTTATATGGGTTGGGTCCTTCAAATGCATATTATTCATTCTGTCTCTGTCTGCCCTTTGCCTGAGTAGACCATGCATCTCCAGCAGGCCAAAGTTACCTGCATGCACACTCTGATTAATTGACTCCTTTGGTAATAGAAGCTCATTTTCTGTTTGTTTAAACTGGATTATATAATGCATATGAGGTAAAAGGTTTTCCCAGTCATTTATTACATACAGAAATGTATAGATTTTTCTGAAAATAGAAGTGGTTCTCAATCTTTATAAACAGCTTATATATTTTTTCTGCCCCTAAGGCTTATTTTTAGACTTTTCCAAGTAGGATGCCAAATGAGTTGAAGTACTTCTATAGTTATTACTTTACCTTTAAAATATAAAATTTACTTTTTCCATTTAATCAAAAAATACATATCACATGTTAAATATGAAATCTTTCTTTTCTACACAAAGGGTCCCAAAAACATGTAGGTCAGTCTTTCCCAGAATCAATTTACCTGAAACTTATTCTGAATGCTTGGAATAGAATCTGAATCATTAATTCATTTATTCATCAATTATGAACTTGCTGAGTCCCATAGCATTAGGATAGAGTTGTCCAGGGAGAGTGGTTGAAGAAAGAATATTAAGGAATTAGATAAGAAAGGAATATGACATGAATTTCATACACAATCTTATTGGTGGAAAAAAGCATACCACATAAAATATATTCATGTAATTATTGATAGACAGATAGACAGATAAACAAAGAGAAAGAGTTTAATGTCCAAGTGGATTATGTTTAAAAATGTGGCATTATATTTTAGTGGGTGGAGAAAATAGAAAGTCCAACAAAAGCTTTATAAAAGAGGTGAGACTTAAATTGGGCATTAAAATTTTTAAATAAGCAGTTGAAAGTATAGCTGACAGAATTTGCTGATGGGTTACAATATGAGCTATAATGGAAAGAGAAGAGTGAAAATTGACTCCAAAAGGTTTGGCTTAAACAACTTGAAAAACAGAATTGCATTTGCTGAGGAGGTTGTTGGGAGTGGAGAGAAGAGTAGTGATTCATTTCAAATCTATTAAGTTTAAGATGCTTGTTAGGCATTGAGAAATAGATGTGAAGGAGGCAGTTACACTTATGACACTGTGCTTCAGGGATGAGGTCTGAACTGAGAATATAAATTTGTGAGTCATCAACAAAGACAGTTTTGAAACCATGGGACTAGATGAAATCACCAACAGATGAGAACAGATAGAGAAAAGAAGACATCCAAAGACTAAACCAAATGTAACTCAGTACTCCAATGGTGAGAAGATGAAGAGAAACCAAGAGGAGAAATAGTGGTTTATGAGGTTGGAGAAAAATTAGGAGAATGAGGTGCCCTCGTAGCCTATTAAAAAGTGCATTTCAGGGAGGAGAGGATGATCATCTTTGTCAAGTGCTGTTGATGGATCCAGTAAGATAAGCATTAAGAATTGGCCACTGGTTTTAACTACACAGATGCCGCTGGTGACCTTGTTAAGAGCAATGTCATTAGAGTGGTGAGGATCAAAGTCTGTCTGGCTGGAGGACAGGAGAGAGATCACAGACAGAGAGCAAATATAAACCTTTGTAGAAGTTTTGCTGTAAAGAAGAGAAGAGAAATGGACTGGTAGCCAGGTGAGGATATGCGATCAAAAGAATCATATGTTTGCTTATTTAAGATAGGAGGACTTACTGATGGGAATTATAAAGTAATGAGGGAAAATTCATGATGCAACAAGAAGAAAGGGAATAACTAGATTTATATCATTGAAGAAGTAAGAACAAACTAGGTCTGACTATACCTCTACACATTTTGGAACGAGTCCATAGCAACCATATTTCTTTGGAGTTTTGGTCAAACTTAAAAGATAGCAGGGTAACCCAGATCTCTCCTCCCTCTACTAGGAGAACATTGAAGCACCCTCCCCTATCTTAGAAAAGAGTAAGGAAAGACCACTGAGTATTGGAAGAAAGAGTCCTGACTTGAATTATTTATCCAAGTGGCTCTGGGGTAAATTAAAATAACCTTCTTGTATTTATTAAGTTTAGATGATGATTAAGTTTAAAATCTTTCTCACTGCCTTCCTGCTTCCACCCAAGCCCACATCATTTCTGTTAGAGTAATAGGAATCCAAAATGCAATTAAAGAACACTCAGTTTGCTCTTCAAAATGGTGATTTGGAATATTTAGCCCTCTGCTCTCTCACTCAATCTTTCTAGCTCCCTTTTGAGGCAGCTATATTGAGCCTTGTTTTTAGGAA
This sequence comes from Lemur catta, assembly GCF_020740605.2. Taxonomy (NCBI): domain Eukaryota; kingdom Metazoa; phylum Chordata; class Mammalia; order Primates; family Lemuridae; genus Lemur; species Lemur catta. Next base: position 57,752,728 of record NC_059129.1, read on the forward strand.
CATCATAGTTAAATAGCCTCCTTAATTGCATAAAGCTAATAATAAGTATTGAAACCCTGGTCTGACTTAGTCTATATTGTGTGACTTAACTATATGCCATACCAGGAACCCTAGGGTAAAGACAGTATAATGTGGGCCTCTTCTAAATAAAGGAAAACTATGGATCAATCAAGAGACTTTAAAACTGATATAAACCAAGAATGGATGCTGCTTAGATCATCTACAAGCTGCCATTAAAAATGATGGATTGCTAGCAAGGGAATTTGCTCTAATTCACCCTTCTGGCCACGGTCCCAGCCATGTTGCTGACTCTGTCCCAGTTTGAGACTTTGTATCACCACTGATCTTTCCAGTATGGTTTTCACACTTTCCATTCCAGGCTCTATGGGGCCTGGTCCCTGGTCACCAAACTACTTCCTTGCCTGCTTTCCTAAGTGTTGTTCTGCTGAGCTTTGGCTCCTTTGTATTCAGATAGGTTTAAGCCTCTTGTAAAACTAATAGATTCAATTTCAGTGGTACCCACTATGTGTTGGGCATAGTGCTAAGCTATTTTAGTAACTATTAACTGTAACCTTTACAAACACTTGACCAGGTGAACATCACCATCCTGAAATTATAGATGAGAAAAATCGGGCTATGAGAAGTTGAGTAACTTTATGAAAATATGGAAAATTGAGTATGCAAAATCACTTTGAATACCAAAGTTTTAACTATACTAACTTGACTTGCTGCAGAATTATTTAGTGTATATTAGTTTACATATGAGTGAACCTCACAAGGTTTACTCTTAATTACTTAAAATCGGTTCTTGCCTACTTGACTTAGCCTAGTCACAGCCCCCCTGGAGAGACTGCCTGGGAATCTGGGCTAAGTCCTGATGTTGCACCTGTCAGTTCTGTGTTATGTGGGCTTAACGCCAAGGAAAGAGAATGTAGTAGGCCTCCACAGACTTCAGGGTAAAGGCATGACTATTTGTGTGGAGTAGAGAAAAGGATAAAAGTCTTTTGAATTAGAATTTGAGTTTATGGAGCAGCACCATAGCTTAGAGGTGAGGGACACTGTGGAAGCAGCACGTCAGTCTGAATCTCAGTTCTAAATCCTACTGTGCCTCAGTTTCCTCATCTACAAAATGAGAATGACATGAATGAGTAGCACATAAAAGTATTGTGAGGATTAAATAAATTAATACAAGTAGAGTATTTAAAACAGTATCTGGATTGGGCACAGTGGTTCGCGCCTGAAATCCTAGCACTCTGGGAGGCTGAGGTGGGAGGATCGCTTGAGCTCAGGAGTTTAAGACAAGCCTGAGCAAGAGCGAGACCATCTCTACTAAAAATAGAAAAATTAGCTGGGCATCGTGGCCCATGCCTGTAGACCCAGCTACTTGGGAGGCTGAGGCAAGAGGATCACTTGAGTCCAGGAATTTGAGGTTGCAGTGAGCTGTGATGACACCACTGCACTCTACCCAGAGTGACAGAATGAGACTCAGTGTCAAAAAAAGTAAAAATAAAAAAATAAAAAAACAGTACTTGGCACATATATAGGGATTTACTATTATTATTACTATTACTATTACAATACTACTATTCTTTTACTCTTTTGTTTGTGAGATTATGCTGGGGACCATATTAATGGCTTTGCTCTTCACTACTGTTGGAACAAGAGTAGGTTTCCTGGTCAGGCAGTCTTAATTGAATCAAACTCTATGCGCTGTGCCATTTCTCTGGCAAGACAATTGCATAATGTCATTGTCATTTAGAAGAAAAAGAAATAGATTTTCCAATATTGTCCCACTTATCCCAATAATCTTTCTTTAGCTTTTATTTCTTTATAGCAGTCACACTCATACTGTGCTGTTGCTTAGTCAGATTTTAACATTCAGGCTTAATTGCTTGCTCATTCCGGGATCCCTGTTCATCAGTCTCTTAATTATGGCATTGCATTTCCTCTGACTGCTTCCCAATTTGTCCATGTTGTTTTCCAAATGGCATGTCCATAGGCAAATAAGATTCCAAAAGTGGTTCTCTATTTTAAGAGGGGGAGCCACCATCTTCCTGGTCCATAGCCTGATGGTTCCAAGTCTGCATCTCCAAATAACCTTGGCCTTTTTAGACTCAATATTACATGTCTAACTGATTGTAGTATCATCTCATAAACTATGCACATTCTTGCTACAAAGTTCTTTTGAGAATATCACTTTCTGCACTTTATTCTTCTTCTTGACTGTCTACATGCCAAATATGCAAGTTTGCTTTTTTCCAGAAGGAATCTCATTTCGTCATTTTCAGCTCCTACATAAAGTGACATCTGAGGGAGAAAGTAATAAGTTGCTCTTAATACTTTAGAAAGTTACCTCCTTGCATTGAGGCAAGGTTTCCAAAGCTTAGAAGACATAGTTTTCAAGCATATATATTTTTTCCTTTTTTTGCTAAAAGAAAATGGTGCCATGTTTTATAAAATGACCTTTTTTAAATGCATGTTGCATATCCGGTCCAATTATAGAAATAGGTGGCTCATGCCATTCATTCACCAGTTTGTTTTACCAGCTATACAGTTTGATAAGCATCCACAGGATGACTGATTTATATTTTGTAGAAGAAGAAGAACTTGCCTTGGATAACTATGGACATCTTGTTACATCCCATTCCCAAATCTGTCAACCATGTAATGACAGCCAGAGCACAAAACAATATTTCACTTGTTCATACGTAACAAGGCCCAGGAGTATAAATAGTTATTTTTTTCTAAGTGTTTATATGGTCAGGGGGCAAACTATATTACATATCCGTGTTCTTGGAAATCACAAAATGTTATGGTGTGTTCATTTTCCATATTTCTAATCAGTAAGATTCTACATGCATGGTTACTATACCGACAAAAAATTGTGAAAAAAAAATACTCAGCAAAAGGCAAACCCTTGTGGTTATGTGTCTGTTAATATAATCCACATGTTTCCAGAAACACCTTCGTTATGCATCAAGGTTAATTCCCAGGAACTGAAAAACAATATCCTTTCAATTGAAGTTTCTAAGAATTTTTTTAAGAAATGAAAAAGGATTTAGAATCGTCCAACAAATACAGCCTGTTCCTCAATCCCACTGCTGTGAGCGTATTGTGTCCCAATGTTTGCCTTGGCATCCTCTTGATGGGCAGTGCAGTTGTAATAGTGCTAGGGACATGGAAGCATCCTAGGGGGCTGAGAACTCACCTCGAAATGGGCTTTGACATTTATTTCAATCAGAAAAGCATCTCAGTGAAAACCGAAATGAGTCTGCGGCTTACGGTCCAATGTTTCTGTGCAGAAACTGAGCATAAAATTCACGGAATTGAAATGATAATTTGGCCCATGTACAGCCAGAGGACTTTCTTCCCTCCACATCCCCACACAAGGGACATTATTCTGTCCAGTCTAAGCAAGAAGAAGAAATGAGGCTGATGCAAATATAGAAGTTTAAGCTCATGGAGACCTGGTTTACATCAAAGTTACTTTTAAAGAAAACAAGCAGTTTCACGACATTTAGAGTTAACTGCAGATTCTCTTGCTTCTTCACATTTTTGTCTCCCTTGATCTTTTAAATCTAATTTGCCCTTTCCCCAAATCCTTCCTTTTCTCTTTTGTAATGATTGTTTATATTTTATGTGTCTGATCCCCTACTCTGTCCTGTCAGTCCCTCCACATAGAAAATAACCATGCCTATCCTGGCACACATAGACACACACAGACACACACACACACACACACACACACACATACACACCCCTTCAGGTTACAGAGAATATAAAACAAAAATTTTTTAAAACAAACCCAGAAGAAAATATAATTTAAACTAACAATCAGGTTAAGATTGAATTTACAAAAGACATTGAAATACACATTCAATGAAACTGGAAAAAATGAGTGAAAAGCAAGACAAACAAGGGATATTTAAGGTTACATAAGTGAAACTTCTCAAAATAAAATTGCATGTGGATAAGAATTATAATTAATAAAATATTTATACACATAAAAAAAAGATGAAGAAAGTCCTTTTTTGCCCACTTCTGGGAAAGATGACTTTACAAATTGCCAGAAGCGTTCCTCTCTGCCTTCTTCTGACAATCAGAAGAACTTCCTGAGTGAATGTTGTGTAGTAAATTTCTGATTGTGCTTTTCATTAAGCCACTGTCAACAGTAGCCCCTCAAATTTTATTCATAATACAGTAGCTGTAGGTACAGGTACGATCAAATGCCTGAGTGGTAAGAGTGAGGAGGAGTGTAAGTTCCCAGTATCCTCGTTGTCTTTATAGTTCCTGGCACAGAGTATGCACTTCTAAATATTTGTTGAAAGAATAAGTAAGTAAATAAATGAATGCATATAGGAGTTCAAATACTTAGCAATTCAGAGAAAAATCTTCAAGTGTCAAGTATCCATATGCTGCTTACCCTGAACTGCAAGTTCATCTGTTAAGTGCATGGCAAATAAAGCACTCACGGAGGTACCTGGAGACCACTGTATGCCCCTCATATCAGTCCATCACTTTTCTTTTGATGCTCCTGGCTTCCACGTCCTAGCGACTGGTATTTGGTCATAGGCAGACTTCCAGAGATAGCTTATGGATTCAGCTTCATGTTTTTATATGTGCTTTCAAACTAGCATTGATTATTATTTTCTGAAGTCTTTGGTCCTGAATATTTTCTTTGCCCTATGAGTTTAGATTATCTTTGCTCGATTTACCAATGTCATCTTTTCTGTTACTCATTTCATTCCCTTTCTATTGCTCATTATGTTCACAGACAAAAGGAATCAAATTACCTGCCTATACAACTAAGTGAGCATAAGCCTAAAAAACACTGTCTGATGCTTTCATATGAGCCTAGTTCCTTACTGACCACTTCACAGCCAGTGCAAACAACATGTCAGTCTCCAGACTTTATCCCTTACTTTCTTTCCACCTGGAATGCCCTCATTCCTTCCATCTAGTTTCTACACAGCCACTAAAGTCCATATTTATAAGCCTGCCCTTAAGCAAGTATTGCCTGTCTACCTCCTTGACACATAGGTGGACACTTACTTTCTTCATACGATTGCAAGTGCTATTTGTGCAAAGGCTGTGTCCTATCTCAAATTCTGTAACCTACAGAATTGATCATGGTCCACTATGGAATGGTCACTCACATGTTTGTTGATTGACTGATTTCTTGTGATCTTATGTCTTCCATATGCCAGTTCTTTACAACACAGACCAGTCATTGATTTTATTTATGGCACTTATACAAGGTCACTATGCCTAGAGGTTTAATTACTCTAATTTATACCTCTAGACCACTGGAGATGATTTTCAGCTGCAAGCATTACAAAGCCCAGTAAATGATGACTTAAATTGTTTTATTTTGGTTTTTTTTCTTTCTTCTTTTATATAACAAGAAGTCCGGAATAGGCAGTTATTTGTTTTCATTCACTAGCTCTATGATACCAGGACCAGAATTTCTAAAAGTACCTTGGTATGAAATGGCTATGAGATGGCTGCTAAAGCTATGGGCATCGAGTTTATGTTCAAGGGAAGAGAAGGAGAAAAAGGAAGAGTAGAAACAGTAATTCATTCAGTCCCTTATAAAAGAAGCCAAGAGCACTTGTGATACCTGGCACACTTCCGTAAGAAAGGTGAGCACGTAGGAACGAGGTTGGTAATATATTGGGTTAATTAATTAGCAGCATCTGCCACAAACTCCCTCCTGAATATGCTCTGTGTACCATATTTTCTCTGACCATAAACTAGGCATATGATTAGTAGCAAATTATGTGAAAGTAAGCTGAGGCTGTCAAGTGTTTAGGATCAAGATAAAACAGCATCCTATTCATTATCTAGAAACCCGGGGAATAAAATCTCAGATAAATGAAATATAAGGTAACAGTTAAGCAGGGAATGGGGCGGTAAGCAAACATTTGTTGAGTATATACTATGTACAAAGAGAAGGAAAAGGAGCCTAGCGTTTCCTGTTACCCTCTTTTCTTCCAGTCTCAAGGCACTTCATGCCCCGCCAAAGAAGGAAACTATCAAAAAACAGACAGATAATTTCCTGCTCTTGCTCATGGTAAGCAAAGGACTGGATTTATATTTAATGAGAAAAGAGAACTGAATTATTTTAGAGAACAATTTGAAGTGTCCATAAAGAGAAGTCCTACCTAAGCTATTTAAATCTCAGCTTCAGTCCCTTTCATAATGAAGCAGTTACCTTTTGAGCAAGTACTAACTGTATTAACAAACTTCAAATGCTAGCATGGTAAGTACATATTTGTGGCTAAACAGTGCATTTTAAAATTATTTTAGAAATATCAGTAGGGTAGATTCAATGGCATATTTAAATACAGATAACAGTATCTGTTTTGATCTTATTAATCTACACTTTTGACAATTTTGAAAAGGCTAGACTGAAGTTTATGTTTGTATTACTTTGAGATATTAGTAAGAATAAGAGCTTGTGTACATTTAAACCACATAAGGAAACAATTCTTAGTCATCTTAAATGCCTGGACCTACATCTAGAAAAGTGACTGTGAATAATTACCTGTCATTCCTGGATATATATTCAGCATTCTCTGTACCAACATATCTTGATAACTATATATATATATATATATGAGTCTATATTTTGAAAATAAAATTAAAAATTACAATTCAAATACTTCACTAATTCATGAAGTATTGTTTTCTAAAATTCTAATTAACAAAGATAAAATTTTACTCCGATACATTAATTTGAAAAGTTCCTTATTTTTAATAAGTAATTATGATAGAGTTTCAGTGTTGTGGTTCTCTTTAGAATGAACAGTCCTATTCTTCATTAGGAAAAGTCAGAAATTAATAATTTTCTCTATTGAAATTATTATGCAAATTATAATAACTTACTTTTTATTTTAAAACAAATTATGATTTTTTTCAGTTTTACTCATGTTTGAAATGTCTAATTTTAATCTATGTATGAATAGAGGTTTAGGATTTGGAGCCAAAATTTAAATTGTTATAGTTTATAGTCCTAGATGAACACTAGGTGGCAATGTTGTCACAATGAAAAACTGCTGCATTCAGCTACTTTTCTTTACATCCTAGAAATAAGAACCTTTTTTTAAAGCTCTTAAAACCTCACTATCTATTGCTTTCACTTTTCCAGTGTGACTAAAATATATCTGTAATAAACATAAAATAGAGAGATTAAAATTCATTGTCAACATCTGCTATTCACTATGAGGTGTGAACCATGGTAACATTTTAAGGAAGTGTTTTCTGAATTCTAGAGCTTAAAAAATATTTGCACAATGTAACTATATGAATATTCTCTTTTTGTCTGAAATCTTTATTGCTGTATTTAATGTACCAATATTCTATCAAAATAGTTTTTAAAATCCTTTCTGAAAAAGACTGCCTAAAGTTTATTGGAATACTTAATAATCACAGATCATTTCTTAATTATAAAATAAACAACTCTAGAAAATATTCTTTAATCTGTTGTAAAAATAAAAGGTTAAAAATGGCTGGATCTCAAAGAAAAGTCAGTGTATATGTTTGTGTATTTGCGTGGAAACAGGAAAATGGGGATACAGGGAAAAGGAGAAAAAATATTAGCAAAAGGAAAAGTAGTTAATTCAAAAAAGATATTTGAAAATGTCAGGTAAAGACATTTTGAGAAAGAGGAATGGAGATAGAATGTGATTCTTATGAGACCAACCGAATTCTAAAGCAGGTCTACCAAATATCAAGGTGAAGATGAACCTCTCTTTGCTTAATCTGAGTTTAGATTATGCACGTGTGAAGGTGAAGAGGAAGGTTTGCTGAACACTGAACACTCGGGAAGCTCACCTGCTGACAGGCGACAATATACTTTAGCACTTTGCCCAACGCTGCCCTGCCGCTGCCGTTTAGTTCAGTGGGTAAGAACACATGTCCTGAGCTAAATGTACTTGTATTTGAATTCTGGCCCGCTGGGCAATTTATTAAACTTCTAAATCTTGATTTTCTTATCTGGAAACTGGGATAATGACAGTCTTTTGAGTTGATGTGAGAACAAAATTTGAAAATCCATGTAATGCACAAAGTCTACACATTGTGAGGCCTTAGTTGCAGTGGGGGTGGTAGTGGTTGTATGGGGCTGTTATTATTAACACAGTCCTGGAACTTTAGAGGTGCTACCATTTCCCTGCTGTCATGCTGCCTGCAGACATCAGCAGTCTGATCCAAAGGGATTGTGTTACACAGAGAGTGAACCTGTGGTTCAGGGGCCTCAAGAACTTCAGTTCTCTAGTCCACCTTTGGTTGAATAGGGCAGCACAACCAACTGCAGAACCCTTGGAAAATGACATAATCCCTCTGAATCTCAATTTTCTCACCTGTAAAATATACATACAAATAGTAAACCTCACCTCAAAACCTCCATGTACATTTATCACTATAATAAATGTAAAAAGAAAAGCTCAATATTTATTAGTTATTATGGCTTCTCCTACTACTACCCCAGCTGATCTATTGGCAATTCCTCAGTTTGTGAAGTTTTTCCACCTTTTTATTCCCTTCAACTTGGAAAAGCATTTAAAGACTCCAATAATATGCTTCTATGCTGACCTCGCCACTAATCCTAGGGAAAGAATTATTTATCAATACCAAAAGAAATCGAAAAGTCACAACAATCTCAGCCAAAGAGGGTAAAAAACATAAAAGCACAGATTTAAAATGTAGGATACTGTGAATTGCAAATCAGGATATAACACTAATTTACTGACTCCACTTTTCAAACATCAAATGCTATATTTTGACCAAATTAAAATCCTCTTTCTTTCTAAAACATATGTGCCAAACTGAAGAAGAATCAAACTGTATTTTTTAAAACCTACACACACATACTACTTTATTAAACATGTCTAATCATAAATCTTCCTCACTTTCATTAGAGTAAAAATTGCATAATTTTAAAGACTGGTTTCATATTCTCAGCATTGATCTCAATATCTGCACATAGTAGGCACTGAGTAATCTTTCTTAAAAATGAACAAATGAATGAATGAAAAAATTCAAACATTGTGTCCATTGAATCATAATGAAGCAGCTTTTTAAAATTTCTTTCTGGCATTTGTAATCAAAATCACTTCTCATGTCTTATCTGGCATCACTATAACCTGTGGACCTTCAAATGCTGACATTCCGAAACTGTGTAAATGGATTAAGGAAAAGCCCACCAGATTCATACTTATTTGTGCTGCTTCACCATTCCCCCAAAGATCCCAGAAGGTCTTATTCTTTCAACCTTCAGAACTAGCTAAATAATACCAAATTATCCCAGATGAATTAGAAGAAGCATTGGGACAATTTAAAACATGTATTTTATCACTTACTGTTAACATCTGCTGTTCTAAGTTGTATATTTGAATTAAATGTTTCACTTCATTTTTTAGTCTAACAGGGATTTATTATCATGCAATACAATTTCAGTGTAAATAAATAATAGTTACTATAAAAGTTTTAGTATCTTCCCTTAGAAAAGTAGATTTGAATTACTGTACACAATGTGAAATTTAGGAATACTAATAGGTGCCTTTCAGTGAGGCCTCTTGTACTGTAGGCATGACTCTAACCCTCTGCTATGTATGCAATGCATAAGATAGTCTGGAAGCCAGGTATTACTACACATAAGCAAACTGAGGCTCAAAGAGGTCAAATAACTTCTTCGTGGTCACATAACTAATTAATTTGGGAGCTGGAATTTAAATTTAAATATTTCTGACTTCAAAACCTATATTATTCTCTCCGTTTCATTTATCACTAGAAGTATTTGCTGAAAAGTAATGATTTCTCCAGAGGAAAACAAACAAGAAGTTATATATAGCAAACTAAAGTTATATATGGTTGGCATGCCAACTTTGGCTGGTATAACTAATTTAGCTAAACAAAAACCAATTTCTGGGAGAAAAGATGCAAGTTAGCTGACCAAGCTAAGTGAGACAGTAACTCATATTTGCAAACGTCATAAGGGAGGTTTCACACTAATAAATGACGTCTGTTCATTTAACCTATATTCATTAGACATCTGCTGTATGCCAGGCACCAAGTGAGGGATCTGCAGGAAAAACAAAAACAAAAGCGTAACAAGTGAAACAGGTTTTGGTGAGGTGGAGCTTACAGATGAGAAACCATGGATTTGTTAACCTGTGACAACAAGGTTTACAGGTGCTTTGTTCACTGCAAGAATGAGCATGTGGGTCTTGGCACTTCAATCAACAGGAATAGAAAAATAACTAAACCTAGTGAAATAAAGGATTGAACAATAAGATAAGAATAAAATAATGCCACCAGAGGAAAAAATTAATCAAAGTGAATGAGGTAAGTTACATTATTTTGACTCCAACTCCCACAGCATGTGTCAAAGCAGCCTGAATGTTTTCCCCTCATATATTCTCTGTTCTACTCTGTCTTTTATCAGCTTCATCGGTCAGGAAAGTAAGTGGTTGCTGTATCAATATATTTCTTATATTAAGACCATCTGCCAGCTCAATTACTCGAATACATTCTCACAGTATGGGATTTCTCGGAGGAGTAATTCTATTGTAACACTGCAGAAATTATATAAGTGGCCTACGAGACTGAGAGGATAGAAATATTCAGAATGACAATCATTTGTTTATATCATAAAGATAACTGAAGCATATTGTCATTTTGTTGCTGTTGTGTTTTTTTTCCCTAGACTTCAGAACCTTATTTTGATTTTGACAACTTAAAACTACATATTGTGTGCTTTTGTTTACTTAATTTAATTTTGATGAGATAATAAATTCACATTGTTAAAATTAAAAAGGCACCACAATGTACCGAACATTACAAGGCAGTACTATTTGATGAGATAATAGTGGTAGAAACCAGGAACAAATCTTCTATTTCTGTCTACTGTATTTCCACGACCTTTACACACTTAAGTTTCCTCATCTCCATCAGGGCAAAACTAATTGCAAGAATTATATTTAGGGTGCTAATGCCAGGGGAAGCTTTATTCTGAATTATAGACCTACTGGATACTTTTCCTTCATATGCAAAAACAAAGTTAAAAAAAATTCAAAATAGACTCTCAAAAAATACAAATACGTTTGACAGTAATTTTGTGACTTGATCCAGAGATAGAAAATAAACTATAAGAAAATATAGTTTTATGGATGACATAGAAAATACTCATTTTTTAGAAAGGAAAGAAAATGTGCTGGAAATGGAGCACAAGGTATTTAATTTAAACACAGAATTGTTATTGCATATACAAAACCCTGGTAAATATTACCCTTGGAAGCTATGAAATTCTTTTATCTCAAAGTCTCTACAATTGTTCTTGAAACAAATAAATACTGGATCAACTCAGGCCTATTTCAGAGAGAATATTTCTATTTTGTTCTCTTTCAAGAAAATACAGTCTCCATATTTAAGTATAGTCAAGTGGTCTTATCCTTTTTTAAAAAAAATTGTGTTTTAGCAAAAGAAAAAAATGACTTTAATAAGAATTTGAGTTCAGCAATTCTGCACTGCTTGTTCCAAATTTTGGCTTAGAATTCAGCATATGCCCTGGTTTTTAGGAATAGGTTTCAGGGCAGTCCTGCAGGGAAGTAAGGATGAAAAGCAGGTGACCTCTGGTGCTCTCTCCCATAGCCGAGAGTCTGTTAGTTTACATTCATTAAGCTGTTGATGTGTTCAAAGGCCTCTGTCTGATTATTCTCTTCTTCTCCTGGGATGATGTTCTCTCTGGGCAAAGGTGAAAAAAAAATTCAATCCAAATCAAGACTCTACTATTTTCCTCCTGAATTCTCTCCTGGTTCCAGTTTACACTAGAACATCTTGCGCAAAATCCACTGAGCAAACTTTCTTTATTCCATGGACAAGAAAGTTACTGGGGAGAGAGGTCAAAATTCTGCTCTTTCTTCTTTTTTTTTTATTACAGTTCCCAAAGTGAATTTATGTAGTTAATATTTATTTTGTGAGGGTCAACTCTGACTGCAAAGGTTGATGGGGCCAGGTTGCTCTACCCTGGGCAAAGGTCCAAAAGCCGTTGGTACAGTCTGACTCGGCATAGTCTGGGAAAAGAGAATGTTCTTTAGAGCCTTAAAAGCTGCCTTCCTTGCCTTTGCTTTAATGGCAACTCTCTGATTTATTAGAGAATATAGTACATGACCAATTTTCTGAGGTGATTTCAGGAAATTCTCCCAGGAAGTATGTAAACGAGTAAATGTACATGAATACATTTTTTTTAATTATGATAAAATATGTAAATATAGTGGATTGCTGTTGTTTTATTAATAGGTGGAAATATAAAAATTTTCCACTTGTACATATGGCTTTAAATACAGGGGGTCCAATGTATTTATGAGTATTTGGAAGTGGGAAGAATATTCCAGATAACTAGAGTAGACTGGTCCTGCATAGAGCAGTCTTGAATGAGTTTAAGATTCCAGTAGTCCCAGATTTCTTCACCAAAGACTGTGCCTTTGAAACCATCAACCTTCTCAACTTCCTTAAGTAACTCACAAGAAGAAAACACTGTTTGTAAAGCACCCTGGGCTTTATGAACAAGGCAGGATAAGGAGAGGGGAATTGCTCCAGGAACCCTGATCGCTCCCAGCCTCTGCAACTACCCTAAAGATGCAGATGAATATTTTTCCTGCTTGTAACCTGTTAGAAGCATATCAGAATTAGCCCACAAAGAAAATAGTTGGGAGAATACAGGAAACTGACAGTTCTCTTCCTTTCCATCACCACAGATGTGTTGCCATCTTAGACCCTGAGATTAAAGAAGAGTGAGCACCAAAAAAACCCAAAACATTTGGTCATGGAAGAAAAGCCTACTAGATGGCACCGGTACAGGTAACCCTCATGAATATGCTGGGCTCTAAAATGCATGTGTTTTGATGTGCGTAGATGTATTCATCATCATAGATTTCAGGGTGTGTGTATGTGTGTGTGTCTGCATGTGCATGCGTGTATACATTAGAGCTGTAGTCCCCAACCCCTGGATTGTGGACCAGTAGTGGCCCATGGCCTGTTAGGATCTGGGCCACGCAGCAGGAGGTGAGTGCCAGTGAGCAAAGTTTCATCTGTATTTATAGCTGCTTCCCATTGCTCATACCACAACCTGAGCTCTGCCTCCTGTCAGATCAGCGGTAGCATTAGATTCTCATAGGAGCACAACCCTACTGTAAACTGTGCATGCAAGGGATGTAAGTTGTGTGCTCCTTGTAAGCATCTAATGCCTGATGATCTGAGGTGGAGCTGAGGCAGTGATGCTAGTGCTGGGGAGTGGCTGCAAATACAGATTGTCATTGGCAGAGAGATTTGACTGCTCAGAGATCATAATAAATCAATTGCTTGCAGACTTATATCAAAACCCTATCAGTGAGTGGAAAATGACAATTAAGCTACATCTGGTGGCAGGCTTTATGTCAGAATCCAACGCTTATTTTAGTTCATGCGTGGCCTGCCCTTTATTTTATTTACCACTTCCATCCATCCCCACCTCTTTCCCACACTGTGCACAGTTTTGGTAAACCCACAAACTAACCCTAGCAAAAATGAGTGAAAAACAAACATTGCTGGAGAGCTTCTTTGAAAAGGGGAAAGACCCAATGATGAGAGAGGAGAAGACTCTAAGACAGCCAACAAAATGAAAGCTATATTTAAAAGAAAATACCAAGATTTCTACCTAAATTACGGGTTCATTGCATCAGGTGATTCACATTCTTCAAGCCCGCTTTGCATAATATGTGGCGGCCAGCTGTCCAACGGAGCCATGAAACCTTCAAAACTCCTTCACCACATGGAGACCAACACCTTGCATTAAAAGAAAAGCCTTTGGAGTTTTTCAAAAGGAAAAAAAATGTGAGCATGAAGAACAGAAGCAATTATAGAAGGCCACCCCTTCATCAAATCTGACTGCACTGAGAGCATCATGCTTAGTGGCCAACCACATCACTAAAGCTAAGTAAAGACCTTTACTATTGGTGAAGAGTTGATCCTGCTTACTGCTAAGGACATTGCCATGAACTTTTAGGAGAAGTTGCAGATCAAAAGGTGGCATGTATTCCTCTTTCTACTAGCACCATAAGTAGATGAATTGATGAAATTGCAGAGGATATTGAGGCACAATTGTTAGAGTGGATTAATGAGTCACCATGGTATACAATCCAGGTTGACAAGTCTACCAATGTTGACAACAAGGCAACAATGCTTGTTTTTGTGTGATATATTTTTCAGGAGGATGTGCATAAGGATATGTTATATGCACTTTTGTTGCCAACCAACACCACAGCTGTAGAACTATTCAAGTCTTTGAATGATTACCTATCAGGAAAACTGAACTGGTCATTTTGTGTTGGTATATGCACAGATGGAGTGGCTGCCATGACTGGATGGCTTTCTGGTTTCACTACTTGAGTCAAGGAGGTTGCTTCTGAATGTGAGTCTATGCATTGTGTCATCCATAGAGAAATGCTGGCTAGCTGGAAACTGTCACCTGCACTAAACAACATTTTGCAGGATGTGATTTAAATTATCAACCACATTACAGTACATGTCCTTAACTCACATCTGTTCACGCAGCTCTGTGAGCAGATGGACACAGAGCACACATGCTCCTATACACAGAAGTGAGATGGCTTTCTAAAGGTAGATCACTGGCCAGAGTTTTGAGTTATGAGAGCCGCTCCAGAGATTTCTTTTAGAAAAACAGTCCCCACTGGCTGCACATTTCAGTGACATAGAATGGGTAGCAAAACTTGCTTACTTATGTGACATATTCAACCTGCTCAATGAACTCAATCTGCCACTTCAGGGGAGAATGACAACAGTGTTCAAGTAGGTAGGTAAAGTGGCTGCATTCAAAGCCAAACTGGAATTATGGGGGTGATGAGTGAACATTGTGATTTCTGACCTGTTTCAAATATTAGCAGAGATTTTGAAAGAGACTGAGCAAGGGCCTTCTCTCTCCCAGCTGGTGTATGATCACCTATCTCAGCTTTCAAGAGTTTGAGCATTACTTCCGAACCACAAAAGACCCCTGAACTGAGAAGGAATGAATCTGTGACCCATTTGTGAATAAACCAGGTGAATCTACTTTGTCTGTGCTAGAAGATGATCAATTGCTTGAGATCACAAATGACAATGGCCTTAAAAGTATGTTTGAGACTTCAAATCTCCATGCGTTCTGGATTAAAGTCACAGCAGAATATCCTGGGATTGCCACAAATGCACTGAAAAGCCTGCTTCCATTTCCAACATCCTGTTGTCATTGTGAAGTGGTTTTCTTTCTGTAGTAACAGCAACTAAAATGATACTATGGAGTAGATTGGACATAAGCATCACACTTCGGGTACCACTGTCTCCCATCACCCCCAGATGAGACTGTCTAGTTGCAGGAAAATAAGCTCAGGGCTTCCACTGATTCTGCATTTCAGTGAGTTGTATAATTATTTCATTATATAATATAATGTAAATATAATAGAAATAAAGTGCACAATAAATGTAATGTGCTTGAATCATCCTGAAACCATTCTCTCCCACCCTAGTCCGCAGAAAAATTGTCTTCCATGAAACCAGCCTGTGTTGCCAAAAAGGTTGGGGGCCGCTGTATTAAGCTTTAAAATGGAGGAGAAGAATCCTGGTACATGAAATCCCTGTCTCCTTTTGTCTTGGGCCAGCCCTGTTTTCTGTACCTGTCTGTAGCATGATCACATCAAAGATTCCCCAGCAGTGTATGAAAACGTGATAGTCATGCCTGAAGCTGGGTCTGAGCAGAGTTTTGAAGCAGAGGAGTAAAGCATAGATCATTTTAGGAAAAGTTAAATAAAATTTTTAAAAGTATTATGTGCCAGCAATGGCTGGAGCTAGAACACTTACTTATAAAGAATGTCATTGAGCCATCAGGAGCAGGAAGGCAGCAATGGAGAATAGAGGGTTCCTCCGTTATCCCTCCTCACCATAAACCAGACTCATTTAGGCAGGCATAACTCTTACCCATGGCAGAAGTCAGTCCGATATTCATTAGTGACGGTAACAAGGCTTACTGAAGACACCTGTATAAACCTGCACTACTCTCAGGGATCCCCCAGAGAATTAAATACTTATTTGAAAATGCCAAAGTAACAATAGGACATATGCAAAATGCTGACGACAATATACAGCATCTTCAAATTTCAAGAGGCCCTTTACAACAGAAGTTTTCGAGATCTTAGTGGAAGACAGATTTTTTTTCCCCCTAGGCCGGCTGTGCTGCAAATTTTCTCAGTCTATTGGAATTTACTGCTCTTTTCACCCAAAATCACTTTATAAATGCTCTGACATGTCTAAAAATGTGTCTGTCTCTCCTCTGTTTTCTTCTAGCCCCCAACTAATTTTCTTTATAATTTGACCATGCACTTTCATCAAGTGCATTATTATCTTCCTCACCTAGGGCCTGTTTTTTATTTTTAATATGGGAAATAGCTTTTTACTGGGCTTGAGTGAAATGCCATAGATGGAGATTAGCTAATCTGTAGATTAAATTCTTTTGTACATGGGCTGAGTACAGAAAAAACATAACTGTGTAAATAAATAAACTTGGTTGAATCAAACAAATTTGGTTAAAAAAATGTATGGGGCAATGTAGAGTTTTAATTCAAATTGTAATGCTCAAGTGGCCCTATAATTTTGTTGAACCTGGTTCAATTCTGAGAGTGGAAAGGAGTGGTATTAATTATACAGGGATAACACTTCTTTTACATTAAGATCGTCCCAGACAAACAGTGAGATATGGGGGCCTTATTGATAGTCTGCCTTTCTTTGCACTTCGTTGTAAAACCTGGGCAAGTTACTTCACCTTGGTGGGAATTAACCAGTGATTCAGAATATGAACTCTTGTGCTGGACATAAATCTTAGTTGGACCAGTTGCTAGTTGTGTGAGCAAAGGCTGCCAGGTAGAGATGAGTGGACAGTCAGTTTATGAAGCATTAGCAAAGGGGACTGGTACCAATAAGGACGGGTTTGCTCTGCCTGGGCTTAATTTGCACACTGAATAAAGAGTTGTGGAAAATGTCCCTGGAGTTAAATTCCAGGAGACAATAGCCCACTGCTTTTTCTCCTGAAAATCCCTCATCCTCAGAAATAAGAAAGAGTTAAAGATATTGTATTAACGAACCGGTAAATGTCATATTATTATTCTCAACATCATACCTACTTTCCCACCATGTCACTTCTAGCCTCACTTCATCTAGTCTAAGCTCTTGGCAAAAACAAACTATGATATGCCTATGAAACTCAAAGATGTGTCTATATAATTCCCTTTTAATGTTATGATAAGAACATAATATTTATAAATTTTAAAAACTCATCACAGTGTTGAAAGACCAGTAAAGTTTCCTTCTATCATTCCATCCTAAGATTATCTCATTTCTAAAGAGCAATAAAGACCTTTTAAATTTGTTTTTAACCTCATTATTTTAAATTTGTGCTAGGAGAAAGAAAAGGTTTGGAAGTTCTTCCCCTAAAAAACAAATGGAGTTACACAACAGGGACATTAAAAGAAGGAAAATATAAATCACTTTTACTCTTCTAGTTATGCCCAAGTTTTCCAATTAGAGGTTACCATCCATTTCCTGAGTTTTCTCCACTTTCATTAATGTGACAGAAAGCCTTAGCCTTGTTTGTACTTATCAAAAAAATAAGTTATTTTAGGATTACAAGCGGTCCCAGCTTAAAGCAGTCATTCAATCAAAAGGAAATGTCGCCTTTAAGTTTTAGTGCTTTGTAATGTTCTGTAAGAAGCCATAACCCACTTCAATAGATGAAAAGGAAGCAAATGGAGACATTGTGTGAGTGCGTGTGTGTGTGTGTGTGTGTGTGTGTGTGTATGTGTGTGTGTGTGTACATATGTCTGTGTGTCCCTGTGTGTCCCAAAGCAGCTTCTCTCTCCTTCCAGATCATGAACAGGAACCAAGGAGTTGATACAGGTTACTTATATAAAAATTCCCCTGCTCTATAACACTATTGGGTTTAATGAGGCTAGTTTACAGTGTAAAAAAGAGATGTAATTTTTCTAGCAGCCCGTATGAGGAACACATAGAGCAAAATAAGGAAATAAAAATCCCAAAGGTGATTAGAGATAAGAAAAAAATAACTTCCAAATACATTTTTTCTAAACTTCCACCCAAAGACCTACTTTAAAAGGCTTATTGCTTACAGATATTTAAAGTGCAGATCTCTGAATGAAATTTGGTGGCCAACATATAATACATCAAACTTTGGAGGGAAACCCAATTGGTCTTTGCAGAGGGTTGAATAAATGTCTCATCCTCCAGTATTAGTGAGATTATGCCTTAATAATTATCTAAAATGTTTTCAGCAAGCAACAAAGTCCACATAGTAATACAAATAGACAAATATATACATATTTCAAATATTAATATTTATGCATAGGATATTGAAGCAATAACTTCTTGATTATATATATTTATAAAGGGCAATACAAAATATAAACACCAATAACTCAATATAGATTATGTTGATTTGAAATATATCATATGTGTTCATTCAAGTATTCTGGATAATCAGACATTAAAATCAGTAGAGTATGGAATTTGCTCAGTTTCTCAAATCAGGTTCTCGAAGTGTAACTATAATGTGAGGTGTAGGTGTTATAAGATTGTACAAAAGTACAGTCAATGATACTTTCATTCAGATATGAGAAGTACAAACCTAAGTCATAAATGGGTTAAATGGGCTGCCTATTTGATGGGACAGTTTGAATCCCAGTTCTGCTTTTTTCTAACTGTATAAGCTTGGGGAAATCGTCTAACTTCTTGGAGCCTTAGCTTTTCTCTACATAAGTTATCAACTTCTTGCAAAAATTAAATGGTAGTTATTAATAAGAATTATTGGCTTAGAAAAGCAATTCTAGATTATCTAGTCTAACTCTTTATTCTGTGGGGATGGGTCTAAGGTCCACAGATTTAACAGCTTTTCCCAAAGTCACACCTGGCATTATCAGCAGAGCTGGTATACAGCCTATGTTTCCTATATCACAATACTTTGTGCTGTCTGTCTACTCCAGCGTTCTGACTTCTGATACTTTAATAATAAGAATTCTTGGTTCAATCTCTGAGATGTTATGTTAAAACCTTACTAATACTTGATTTTTAAAATATGTTTGCCACCAACACATTTTCACAATTTGAGCTGTGTTAGTCACACTAAACTGAAGGCTGACTCAAGTGTAAATAAAACTTTAGCTAACCTTAGTTATTCCTTAGTTACTGCTATCTGACAATACCTCATAGAAATAGTCCTGGTGGTTTCTGTTTTGTCTAAACTGTAGCTAGTGTTCCTGTGACCTGGAAAATTTAGTAAATACAATTACATAGTGTTTTCACATAAAATTTAGTGCAAACAAATTCAAATAAATTTAAAATTATAATATTCCATAAGTTATGTTTCTATTTTCTAAGATATTGGGCTTAAAGTGTCAATGATATAACAGATTTCATTGAAATAAAATGTACGTGACTGTTTTGGATCATCCCTTCTTTCAAATAATTTTTCAAATTAGCCACTGTCAAAGCTGTTGTGAGGAAAAGATAATGTAAGCAAATTTAGACAAAATTACAAATTACTTAGTAGCTTAATCTGTTAGTCTTTACAAATTTTAATAGACAGAAACAAGCCTCTAGCCAAAGGAAGAGAAGCAAAGTGACTGAGTTCTAGAGAGGAAGGAAAGCAAGGCCACTGGACATACCCTTTAACTTGTGCTGCAGGGTGACTGCCTCCTCAATCTGTAGCTTAGATCAGGGCTGTCCAACCTCGGTGTGTATCAGGAGCACCTGGAAGGCTTGTAACAACACAGATCACTGGGGTCCACCACCAGAGTCTCTGATTCAAAGTGCTTAGATGATGCTAATGCTGCTGGTCAGTCAGCAGGCCACTTTGAGAAACGTTGGCCTGGACTGGCCACTGAGCCAAATGATAATGTGATGGTTTAGATATATTAGCGTTACAATATCAGTATATTAACAGCATAATGCCAGCATTATAATAGCAATGATGTTAGTATTCCACTTTTAGAAAACTGTGAATCATAGATGCAAGATAAGAAACTAGGATCAAGCTGTTTCAGGACCATATCTGTAAGACTGCCATTGGAAGCATCTGGCTGGTGGCCACAGAATCTATGAAATATCTCAAATTGAATGGGACAGAGGAGCAAAGCATCAAGTCAGAGAACAGCAGGAGATCAGAAGTGAAGTTGTAAGTAAGTCATGAACCCAGAACAGTTGTACTAATACTGGGTAAAGCATACAAAACTGAGAACATAGAAATACCAAAGGGACATGATGCTATGACCCAAGCTATTAACCCACAGAATGTGAGGAAGCAACATGCCCACATGGTGGGGATATGAAAGCCAACTGCAACAGAAGCCACTTATTCTAGAGCCCCATATATCCTGTTGCCATCTCCTTTCTTGTTTTCTTAACTAACAATGCCCCCCCACAGTCACCATCGAACTCCAAGTTTGCACTTCACATGTGAATTTTACTACTTTATCTTATCACCACTTAAGACCTTGATTATTAACACTTTTAAACTTTAGCAAATCAAACTCTAAATCAGGCACCCAGAGAGTACAAGTTCTTGACTAGGGCATGCCCCCTGCTCTCTGCTTAAAACAGAAACCAAGCAATGATTGTTAAGATCTCTAAAGTTGTAAGGAATATTGACACGGGATATTCACTTAGTACACTGAATGATCTGTGAGAACTGACCACCCCCTACACAGAAACACACGTACACATACTCTCTACCTCTCTCTCTCTCTCTCCCTCGCCGCCCAGGGCTCCATAAAAAGCTACTATGAACACTATGGGGAAGCAGGAAAAAAAAATCCAGAATAAAGTGTTGATAATGAATTTTAGAGACACGAAACTTTTCCAGAAAGACCCAAGATTATCTACATGCCAGAAGCAACTTAAGTGCTCTGAGCTTATTGGAATATTATATGTTTTCCATACTTTATTTTCACAATATTCTTTAACGATATTTTCTTTTATTTTACAGATGAAGATACTAAGACTCAGAGGAGATTTGCTCTAGGTCCCTAAGTAATGACAAAGCTGGAATTAAACAATACAGATCTGGGGGGTTTCCTTAAAGAATTGTTGACAAATATTTGAAACCTAGATCAAGTATGTAATTGAAATTCATAATTACTATTATTATTCAGATTTTTCTGAAGGTAGAAGAATCAGAATGGCCCCAAAACCTTATACATTTTTGTTAGTAATAAGCGCTTAACAAACATTGCTTTAAATATTTTTACATACTCTCCCAAAAACATTATGAAGAGCTGTCTGCATGTGCATGAGCCTATGTGTGTATGTGATTTTAAGGTTGTGGAAATTGAGGCATCAAGCACATAGGAAAAGTATCCATCGAAGTGGTAGATGGAGTATTCAAATCCAGGTCTATATGATTCCAGAGACCAAGATTTTATCTACCCCACTCTTCGACTTCTCACGTAGGTTTTTCCATAGATAACCCTGGAGCTGAGATCCAGCAGAAATAATTTACTCGACAAGGACTAACGAATGTACCTTGTGCCAGAACTTGCACGGTAGCGAGTCGTCTTAAAGCATAATTGTAACATGCTGACATGCTAAAGGGTTAGAGTCTTCTTTCTCCAAAAGAATCAATCTGGGGCTCTTTTCAATCTCTCTTATATGTTCTTCATCGTTTTTCAGGTGCCTGCCCGCCTACAACCCACCTGAAGGAAGCTGCCCACCCTCAGGCCCTGCCCTTTACTGCTAATTGAATGAGGGAACGTGCATCTCACCCAAGAGCCACCAATCCACAGGCTTTGCAGTGACTGCAGTGACCCCTACATCGGATCCTGACAAGCTGGGCCAATCACATTCCTTTTTTTTTTTTTTTTGAACTGAGGAACAGAGAAAAGATGCAAAATAGCAATGGAGACAAACTCTCTAGGGTAAAACCCTTGCCAGGGAATTACATAATGGAACATGCTAGGTATGAAATATTGCACATTTTATGTTCTCCACTGCATACTTTCAAAGTACTCAATGATATTGTCCCCATATTTATTAAGAAAATGAGTTTTAAAGACCATAATGAAGCTGTCATGTATATGGTTTCAGCATGTTTTCTTGGATGGCATCATTTAAGAATCTCTGTTAAATTAAAAAAGAAAGTAATGGTAACAAATACCTAGAGTTATCAATAATATTCACACTTAAGTGATGAAAAATTCTTAAAAGTAGGAAGAAGAAAAGCTTCACTCATGTTTCCAATGTTCTATAATTAATGAGTAATTTTAATGAATAAAATGGATTTTAAATTATATGTGTAAATACACTTGCTATGCCAGTCTCTGATTCTTTATATGAACTCAAAGTCAAAACCTATTGTGCTGATTTACTCCCAGTTATGGTAGAGAGGAAATGCTAGGAACACTGGAGTCAGTCCTGGATTCAAATCGTGATGCTGATATATATTAGGTATATGACTGCAGATGAGGAGCATACACTGTGGGCAATATTTTAATCCGTTGTAAAAGACAAGTTATGCAAATGCATATTTAACCTCATTATTATTGTCAGGGTTAAAGGAGATAAATGAGAAAGGACCCTGCAGAGTGCCTGCAATGCCATAGCACTATAAATAGTATAAAGTTGTTTTGGCAGCCTCGTGTTTTATCACATAAAACATTGCTCCAATGTATATTGTGCATCTAGGGCTTAAACACCATTTTTATTATATGTGGGGCATGGCTTTAGCAGTTAAATTTTTTACTCTTGATGCTGGCTTAGTTTTTGTAAACTCTGCTG
Organism: Lemur catta; assembly: GCF_020740605.2. Taxonomy (NCBI): domain Eukaryota; kingdom Metazoa; phylum Chordata; class Mammalia; order Primates; family Lemuridae; genus Lemur; species Lemur catta. The sequence continues at coordinate 57,775,591 of NC_059129.1, forward strand.
TTTTTTGTCTTCCCTAAGACCTCTGACCTGACTTCCAGACTTGTACACTTTCATAACTTTCCCAGGAGTTCCTAGTTTTTATAAAAAGAACGTGAAGTAAGTGATATTTACACTCTACTTGAAAACTTCAACCATGATTGTCCACTCTCATCTTCCCCAGATGCAGCCAGGGGAAGCTGCTTTCCCAACACCGTTAATGCTTCATTACCAAACCAGATGTGAGTGACAGCAGCATTCTCTTTGGCGGTTCAAATGGCACATTTTTGAGAAATTGTTTAATTCAGAACTACAAGTGGACAGAGCTATCCAGACCTCTTCAGCACCCTTATTATGGGTTTCATATTTTGTGTTGGTATTTCCTCTTTTTTAATAGGTGAGGCAGCTGACAACTGAATTAGTACACTCTCCTTAGTATGCCAGTGGCTCATGACAATAGCCTGAGGGGGAAGATATAGATAACTGAGAAGTTCTCTCACTGTTGTGATATATTTTTTCATATGGTTAATAAGGCAATTGAAATGACATTCTGTCACAGTGGTATAATACAGGGAACTTGTGATTTCCCTTGTGCTACCACTAGGAGGAGATGCATTTTGTTTAATACTTTTAAAAAGAGAAGAAGAAACAGAAGAAAAGGAACAAGCTTAAAGATGTGACAGTCTGCAAACCTGAATGTCCCTTATGTAATTAGATATCAACAGCACCTAATGCTAATGAGAAGCTAGTCTGGGTCTTTTCTGGTAATGAAAACATTAAATAGAATTAATAAAGAAAACATAACTGTTTAAAAAAATAGTTGTTTATCAAACAGTATTTAGAAGGCAGAAAGCTAAAAAATATGTGACCTACCCTCTTTAGACAAGGTTATATAATTTTGTCTCCCTCAACAAGTGGGGTTTTGTGGGCAAGACCATTTTAACATCTTCCTTTGCCCTAAACCCTCTTACTATGAGAGGCCCCCATCAGATATCGAAACGTACCCACATTCCACATTATACATACATAAATGTATGTGTCAAAATGTTATGAGTTAAGTTGCAGTTGATTAGGTGGCATAATATTGAATTTTTAAGGTACTTAACTAAACGTAAATTGATTACAATTTTGAAGTTTCCATTTCTATTTTGAAGCCAGTCTTTTTTTTTTTTGCTATGTTCACCATACTTTTATTAACTTTTGAAAAACCTGCAAGTCCTTTTATATATTCTAGATAAAATCAAGTCTGTGAGAAACGTGCTTTTCAGTATGAGTCTGTCCAAATGCCAGAAGATGAAAATTCACAACTGTGGTGAGAAAAATGTTTCCACTTGGTCTCATGACAGAGTCTCATGATATAATGTGAATATTCAGACTGTGAAGATTATATTATCAAATATTAGTATCAGATACATATTTAGTAATATTCTATTGTATATTAATATATTATAATGTATTATAGATTAATATATTATCAAATTTGCTACTTTGGCTAAAAATTGTTATTGGGAAATGGTGGCAGAAATGAATGTTCATAGTTATGTAAGCAGTTATCTAAGAAGAAAGGTTAGTGAGGGTTTGTTACCACATGCACTTATCCAGGATTCTTGATCTACGCACCTCTACCAAGTGTTTTGCCTATAAGCCTCATCCAGAACTATGAAAGTAGACATTTGTCATCTGCCACTAATATGTCACATGTACATCACCTCTGAAGTTTAATATTCTATAAGACAGACATCCAAAAGAATAGAGTTTCCTCCTCATTTTGCTGAGAACCTTAAAACTCAGGAAACAGAGATATAACTCAAAAAGTGCATGGTGCTTTTTAAACAACTTCACAATTTTCAGCTTTACTCAAAAATGTGGATTTTATTATTCTTACTCCAAAGAGAGAAAACTAGACATGATAAAATAGGGTGAGTTAGCTAGGCTAACAGAGCATTACAACTAAAATACATTGATGTCCCAACTCCACTTGAGATTGGCTTACCATCTGTCCTTAAGTAGGTTGTGGAAAAAAGAAATGCTCCCTACATCCAACCAATATGACCTCTTTTTCCTGCTTCTCATTTCTTAATTTTATTGATTTGTCCCCAGGGTACAACAGGAGATAAACATCCTTGCTCATTAAAATAAGCAAGTTAGAGATTATTTCTGATTTTTGTGAGTTGTATATCAATATGATCTAGAGAAATCTAAGTTTGGGTTAAATCATTAGTAAACTGTGGCATGGCAAGAGGCAGGATCATCCAAATTTATATTTTTGGAAAGTTTGGGGGCAATTCAGATAATGAATTCCTAATATTTCTTTATGGATGTCAACATTTTGTAGGGACCTCAAAGATGATTTCTACAAAAAAAGGTTAAGAAATGATGAAATTTTAAAGTAGTAAGTAGTTCACTGAATATTTGAAACCAAATATTTATTACTGTCCAACAGAAATAATTGGTCTATATTGTAGTTTCTTGAAATTTCCATGAGTAACATATAGACTTGTCAGAGTGTGAGGACTTACCTCGGCTGGGACCTAAGAAGGGGTTTCTAAGTAAGGCAGTAATACTTTGGAAAAGTCCTAAATATCAAATTCAAGGAGCAGAGCAAGAGCATGTCCCCAAGGGAGGCTCAGAAGTTCTTAAGCATCAGGTTGAGAGGAAATGCTTGCATTGATGTTATGAGGCCCCAGATTTGATCACAGATTTTTTTTTTGACTGTCTACCCAACAGGGCAGTAGCTCCTAAGGGCTTTTAGCTGATACTTACTCAAGTCATGCTGGGCAGGGAAGAGGGGAGATGGCAGATGACTCAGGGATGATTCCTAAGGGTCCTTCCCATGCCTCTCAAATGGCTTCCACTCCACTTGCTCATAAACCTACTAGAATAGGAGTTTGTATGTACAGGAAACACACAATGTTCTCACTTATATTAAGGGACAGATTTGGGGGACAGAAATAATCTACTTGAGCCTAGAACAATCTGCCTGAGATGACCCAAGCAGAGATAGTTCTTCCTGGTAAATGATAAATATTATAAAATCGGGCTTGAGAAAAAATGACCAAGTTAATAAATTAGGAAAGATAAAAAAAAAATCATGTTCTTCAAATAACATTAGACTATCTGATCCATGCAGAAAAATGATAATTTGCTGAACTGAAGTAAAATAAAGGTACCCACCATCATGCTTCCACTGTTAGGATCACAATTCCCTACCCACATTTCAGGGCCAGTGAAACATGAGTAAAAGAAAACAACTGTTAGCTTTCTAGGGAATGGAGTTTTACAACACTGGAGGTCAGGCCAAGGGGCAGGACTGTTTTCACATATTGGGAGGTCTAGAGTCCCGTGAAGGAGAAAATCGGAGGTACTGAATATTGGAAATAGGATGAGGTGAAGGAAGTAGAATGTGGGAACTGAACAAAAAAAAGGAAAACGTGAGAGTCAGGTGCCATCATTTGTGAAAGAACTGCTATAACCCCTAACAGAGTTCAGTGTGCTTTTTTGAGAGTTTGAGATATATCTAGGAGAGTTGTCACTTTCTGATTAGCTGGCTGAGGACGTACTGACAATACCATTGTGACATGATTAGTTAAATGGAACACAAACAGGCAGACATCGCCCCTAGTACAAGATTCTTAAAGATAATTTTCTATAACTTTTCTCCCTTTTGAGGCAGCAGTAGACATTAGCTTAAGAACAATATGTAGTATCCCTTGTTACAGTCAAATGTAGGTGTTTGTAGATTCTTCTGCCTGAATGGAGCAAAGATCAGGGCAGCCTTTTGCCTATTTCTCTTAAGCAGTTTAACTTTTGAGAAGATAATGTAGAATACGCACATCTAGCAACTTGGCACATGTCTGGATGAGCACAGGTATGGGGCTTGGGAAAGAGAAGGCAGGACTAGGTTTCCTAACATCTGTTACTTAAATGCGACAACTCCTTCAAATGGGAGGAGATTAGATTCTAGATGTAAGTATGGTCCAAGCACTTTGTGTCATTCACTACTGCATTGCTTTGACTCATTCCTGTGACGCAGTAACACCCAGGAAGAGTAGCTGCCCTGGTAGGTAATGCAATGGTCTCCATTTAATGTAAAGTGATTTCGGAACCACAGAATCTTAGCATCATTGCACATAAAACCAAGGATAAAATAATTATCATCTGAGGAAACCGATGCTCAAAAACAATGGTGTGTTCTGTGCATATTCAAACACCACTAATGGATCAATGAAGACATAATTTTTTAAAATTTTTTAATATATATTTTAAAATATACATACATTTGTTCAAATAACAAATAGAATCTAAACAGCGGAAGAATACCCACGTAACTTTGTAAGAGGAAATTATGAAAATACTAATGAAGTTTGAATGTATGTTTACCTTGTATAAAATAAATATTACTAAATTGACTTTGGTTTCTTCTTAGAGTCTGCATGACTCCCATTTAGTGCTTTCTCTCATCTTGCTATATGTGGAGTGGACATAAAGGAACCCTTAGTAACTGACTGCTTTTTAATACACTGATGATGCCTATCTATCCTTCTCAAATTCTATTCCTAACCTCAATCCACACACCCTGCCCTGCCCCTTACCTGCACTGTGCTAATACATTGATAGAGCAGCTATTATCAACAAACACTTGATTATAGCCACCACCAGCCATTCTGAGCTCTCTGCTGTTATTCTTTTCACCAGCTTGTGAGGTTCAGAACATTGCCTGCAATCTACGCTGTACACAAGCATCAGACAAACCTCAACGCTAAGGTTGTGGATCTAAACCTAAAGGAATGAGGTATGTATGCAAGGAGAAGCCGGAGCTCTCAGGAAACTAAGAGCTGGGGGAAAATGCTCTGGACAAGATTACTTAGCAAGGGGCTTACCTACTTTCCTTTCCAGAGCACACGAACAAAGGGGCATTTTCTGAGACTTGTCCATTTTCTGTTATCTTGAGAAACTCTAAACTGAATGTCACAGTAGTTTGTAATGGTCTTAAGATCCCGCAGACCTAATTTCTGAAAATTGCCATTCCATTTTCTCCTTCTGAGAAGGATGCCCCAGGAAGTTAGTTTCACTCTTAAATTTTCCTTGAAACAAAGGGAATTAGCTTACTGTTAAAAACAAAATCATTAAGTGCTCCATTCTCCTCTGTGCAGTACATAACCTAAGGATAGAACAAATTCTTGCCCTCAAGGATCTTACAATCTCTCAAAACACTGTGCATTAGCATTTTAATAGTGCAATAATTCTGTGATGTTGTTAGAAATACTTTATTTAAATGGGCACAACAGCTACATTTTATTCTAATGAAGACTCACTGGCAATATGGATTAGCATTTGCCAGGGGGAAGTGGCTATTAACCTTGATATATGTGAACACATCCCTATATAGTGGGCATAGCTCTAAACAGAGTATATTTTCTAAGGTATAAACGGGGGAAGAAGGGCAGTGAGTAAGGAGAAACCACATCCATGCTCTATTTACTATAGTTGGTGTATTTGAAACCAGAGGAAGGTGGAGAGGGTGTTCTAGACCCCAGGCATAGGTGAAAGTAACACTCTTGTTAAAACTCTGCTGCTCAATATTAGAAGAAAATGGTCTTTTTCTTTAATTTTCAGCTTACTGTCATTAACATCTAGATAAGGAAATAGTGAGAGTCAATTACCATGTAGTATAGTTCTTTTTTTTGCAACATCCAGTTGTATGGCATAAAAGTACTAAACCCCATGTTGTTTTCTGATAGCAATACTACTACTACTAGGTACAATTTTTAGGATTGTTAAAATTCATTTGGCATTTTCTATGAGAGAATCCATTTAAATCTCACAACTACTCTAAAGTAAGTATTAAGATTGTCCAAGATTTTACCATTTGTACATAACCCAGTGGGTCCAGGATTCTTTCTTAATTTTGTAAAACTCAACATTTCTACTTAAGGTTAACATCCTTCCTAGTATCACTAGAATAGTCTGTCATATGCACAAATAGAGCTGCACATGTATGCATATATTTAAGAACCTCACAAACATAAATATCGATAAAATACATAAGCTCTCACTGCTACAACCTCCATACAAACACTATTACTACACACAAAATTTGAAAATCAAGATTAGCAATATCATTCAGAGATAGCAAACCAGAAAGTAATAGAAGACTCCCTTCTCAGAGATGCTGATTCTGAGACTTCCTGCCTCTACGATTTATCCCAGATTTAGAGACAATGCCAGCACCAGAACAAAGCTCATCCGTTTTGGAATATATCTCTAGCCAAACCTTCCAATCCCCTGGACACTACCTCAGGTTTCAATGATGGAATTCTTTTTGTTTGTTGTTTCTCTGCTTGTCTTTCTTATTTTTACTTGCTTTGATGTCTCTAATCCTACTGATCCATGCAGGTGACCAAACTTTCATCCGTAATCTGTAGCATTCAAATTAAAGGAAAGGTTTATAGATTCTAGGATTTTCTGAGCACCTCAAGTAAATCCTTCCTAGGCCCCTCATGAATGGATAAAACCATGAGCAGAGGATGAAGTTAAATTGATTCCAATCAATGTACCACAAAGCATCAAATTGTATTCACTTCCTGTCAACAAACAAATAGAGATCTGTTCTCTCCATTTTTAAAATATATCTTTTTTTATTATGCTTTCCTTTTTGTCCTTGTGCTACTTGACTGCAAGTTCATTTTTCCTAGCAGATATAAGATTCATGGGAGTAATTTGTCCTTTGTTAGGTAATAAACAGCTTTTAGATTTGGACAGAATTCAGTTTCTTGTCTCTCCCTTCAACTGCAGGCTTCTGAAATGCTACACCCTGGTCTGTGTTACATTAAGAACAAATATCTCTTTTTCATAACAAAATTCTATACTTCTTTAAAGAAAACATACAGGATGGAATAACTGCATTTTTTCCCCAGTCACATTAAACAGAAAGGTTAAGCTCCTACTGACAGGAAAGATGTATTTGCAAGTGATTAGTTATATTTCTATCATAGTGCTTGTCTGTGTTCTTCCTTTGATGTTTAAGCAAAGCTCCTGAACACACTGGGTTGTATGCTCTGATGTTGATTTATAGGTAGAACTGAATTCCAAATACTAAGCCAGTAGGTAGGCTTTAATAAAAAGCACAGACTTTCTCCCTGCTGGTTAGTGTGTGACTAAGCGATGTCGTTCTAGGGCCTCAATCTGTCAAGACAGGTGTACAATGAGGGAGTCCTTCAGGCACAAAGACCTGCGCTATCCACAGAGGGCCACATTCTGCTGTGCAGGATTGCCATATTTTAAAACCTCAGAAGAAAAATAAACTATGTTAAAAAAACAAACAAAACAAAACTGTTATCTGTTCAACAACGATGTTGACACACCCTCGGTTAGAAGTAAGATGTACCTAGGAGGGAGAAGATGAAGGTAATCAGGCAGTCATACAGACAGCAGATCAGATTCAGGCTAGCACCAGTCCTAAAGCAAGCACATCAGAAGGAATGGTAGAGCATCCCCCACAGGCTGATCTATGCTTAATCGACTGACGTCTCTCGGAGAGCTGGAAGGTGGGGATTCAGGCAGCATCCTGGGAAGCTCAACGAAGCTATCAGGTTGGGCCACAAAAGGAGAAAAAAAAAACATTGCAATAGAGATATTTGGCTAAATTAACAGGGGCATCCCCATCTGGCCAAGCTCAGGGAGGTGTGGATTAATACAGACATATAATGAGGGCATGTATAACACCTCATTCTGCTGACTTCATGATCTTAACACACCTGAAATTCACAGAACCACACTATCATCTGAAGAGGGAAAGATGCAGCTCACTATTTATTATTTCCAGAAGTGTTTCATTTTCACCAAGATATTTTGCAATATATTTTCCAAATAATAAATTGAAATGTCTACTTTACATCCAGTTTATTTTGGGACTTTCTAGCTGCAAGCCCAGATATGTAGTGAATGTAAGCTTTATGAAGCCAGGGAATAGATCTTCAAAGCAAGCAAGCAAAAAATCTAATAACACTAGCACATATTGCTTTTGTAAAAGGAAAAAAAATCTATGTTGTATAAAATATGTAAAAAATAGAAAATGTACAAACACCACCACCACCAGCCAAAGTTAGCCACCTTTACATTTCTTCCTAAATCTTTTTCCATAATTTTCATAGGATAGAATTCAAAATTATCAACATATATAGTTTACACACATGTACATATATGTATAAATTTATATTAACAAACACAAGGTATTTGTTGCTTTGTATTTTCCTTTGTACATTTACCTATTATAAATGTGTTTCATGAAAAAAATCATTTAGAACTTCATTTTAGTAGTGAAAGATTTCCAATCATTGAAAGTGTAGATTTTTCTCCAATTCTTTATCATTATAAACACATAATATCTTGAATAGAGTGGATTTAAATAAACATTTGCTTTCTGAACTAGTGAATGCATGAAAATAGGCATTTTTAGTTTATACTCATTGTTCTCACCGCCCAATTTTCCTTTTAAACATACTTAATCTATTTTTCCCTAGGTAATATTACACTAACGATAGGGAATTTTGAATCTGAACTCAAACTTCTAATTTTCCTTTTCTCCTAATTGTCTCTAAGAAATTTATACCAAATTGCATACTTATAATTTTTTTATAGGTGAACCTTAAGAGTGAGAATAATTTGCATGTAACCTTGTTGCCACTCAAAGAGGTGAGGAAATACTATAAAAATCTAAGGACCACAGGGTGCCCTAGTAAAGCCTTCCTAAAGTTGCCATTTGATACTCACATATATTTAATCAACATATTTTCATAATTTTTGGTTAAGTGTATGTCCAAACTTAGTTCCTAATTCCATGATGCAATAAAAGCATTTATTACTTACGTCTACTGTTCTATATATCAATATATATGACCATTTGGCAAAAATTACATTTGGTTACCTACTCACATATGTTTTGATTCTTTATTAATTAGTGATACCTTCTTTTTCTTAGTCATTTGTACCCTCTAATATAGGAGTCAATAAGCTATGGCTCAGAGGCTAAATAGAACCTGCATTTTAATGGTGACACTCAAGCTAAAAATGTTTTTCTTTTTTATATTTTGAAAGTGTTATAAAAAGAAACAGAAAGGAATATGCAATACAGAACACATGTGGCCTATAGATCCTAAAATATTTACTATCTAGCTCTTTACAGAATAAGAGCATTGACCCTTGCTCTAATTCCACCAAAAATATAGGCTAATACTAGATTCTCTAAAGTGATTCTTAAAAACATCAATTGATGGAGTATTAATGGTGTTGGCAGGAGAGAGAGATGAGCATGGCATCCTGTAGTCAAATAAGTTTAGAAAACCCTGAATTCAACAAAGTTAACCCATTTTGTTATTGTAGTATGTCTCAGTTTTTTAGTATGCTAATATGCATTTTGAATTTTTAAAAGTAAGAAGAATATACAGTAAAAAGTATTGTTTCTCAATCTTACTGCTATGGAAGCTTTGTTTTATAGAGGTAGTGTTCTGTGAAAATTTGCTTAGACACATTACTTGAACAGAAGGAGGAAATGATATCAAAGGTTAAAGGCTGGTATGATAAATTTATATTTAGCATGCTGATAAGTTCTCATTATATTTACACTATTTTTTCAGTATTACTTAGGTTACCATATTTTCCTGGTAATATTCTATTTATATATGTAATGAAAGATAAACATCTAATTCAGAATGTATTCATATTCTCAAGGGTCATTTTTCCTTTAACTTTGACTTTCTGATATTGATGCTCAAAATTTGAGACAAGGGTGAGGATGAGAGAACAGAAATATCTTGACTAATGAAAATAATTGCTTTTTAAAAATTATAAGTCATCTTTTATACAATGTTACAGGTAATATTTTAACTGTCTGGTTTCAGCCTCCATTAATAGCTCTGTGAGGGGAAAGTCTACATTCAACAGCATTGAAAATTTTACTGCACCTAAAGGAGGTAGCTGATGAAGTGTCAATTTGGTTTAAAAATAAGATAGTATATTTATTATGTATGTTATATATTTATTATATATGTATGTTATATATTTATTATATATTACACAACATATTATGCATGTTACACATATGTGTATATATATTACATGTATGTATTATGTATGAATAAAAAAAAAGATTTTCCAGCTCTCAGTCATCTGCTATGTATCTGTATCTTGAATGAATGTTTTCTATTTAGCAGCTTTAGTTTATAAATTATTGACCTTCAAACCCCATACCTATAATAACATCCTTTCTAATATCTCACCAATGCTACAAAAGTCCATTGAGTCAAGGCTGTAAAATGATTAATATATAAAATTATGTAAACATGGATTTAATATTCTACATAAATAATTATAACATTGTGTTTTTGAGATTCCATTGAAGACCTAGGTAAATAATCTCTGGATCTAATATTTTCAGTCGTTAAAAGCACTCACTAACTAAAAAGTGACTTTGTCACTGGTAATTAGTTGGAACTTTAATCTCATTAACTGAAATGAACCTAGTTAGCTAACTAGAATGAGAATAACTAGGTGTTATAAATATATCCCCATTGAAGAACTTTTTCTTCTAGACTCATATGTCCAAGTCAGTCACCTCAAATTCACTCTCCTAGCTCCCTGCTTGCCAGATGCATGATCTACATAAAGTTACTTATCCCTTCAAAGATAAGGGAGAAACAATGATGCTTACCTCATAGGTTACTTGGAAGTGTTAAATGTGAAAGTCCGTATAAAGCACGCCTGGCATATCCTTACGTCTCTCTCTCTCTCTCTCTCTCTCTCTCTCTCTCTCTCTCTCTCTCTCTCTCTCTCCCTCTCTCTCTCTCTCTCTCTCCATATATATATATATATATATATATATATTTTTTTTTTTTTTTTGGTGTTGTTATCATCCACAGTTTCCCCTACTCTTTCTCTCTCTCTTAAGGTATCCACTCTGCTAAATACCTACATGATGTATCCCACCACTCAAATTAGAAATTTAGGATTTGATTCTGTTTCCTCTTTATCTTCTAATCTGCCACCAAGCCTCATCCATCCTATAGGCTACACATCACTAGACTACCTTCTTTTCTTTCTTTTTCTGTTGTTACTATGGACTCTCATAATTTTCCACTGGATTTCACAATGATATCTAGACATTACTCCAACCTTCTGTCTGAGCTCCCTCCAGGACAACTTCCATTCTGTTCCTTCAGTAATACGTGTAAAACTTATAGCTGATCCCCAGCTTAAATTTTCACAGCTCCCTGATGACTACAAAATAGAAACTTCAGCCCATCAGACAAGGCTTTTTGTGATCCAGCTCTTGCTACAAGTCTTTTTCACCATGCTCCAGGAGTGCCGACTGCTTATACTTTCTACAATAGACTATATACTGTTCATTCATTAAACATTAAAAATTATTCCTTTAAAAAAAATCTTCCTTTTCCCCTGGGCTTTCTTTATATTTCACATCTCAGCTTAATTTTATCTCTATCAAGCCATCAAAGACACTCTTAATTTCATTCTCCGTTTTGTAACCCAGAGAAAGTTGATTAATTTATGTTTTGTAGAAATGCTAAACTTTCATAAATACATTTAGTATAGTGATTATCACAGTTTTTAAAAACAGTACATTTTGTGTCTGCTTTTTCTTGAATCCTTGATAAAATATATCAACAAAGTCTAGATCAATATCTACCACACAGAAGGGAAACAGAGTATCCTATAAATATACTATGAAAGAAAACACATTTGGTTTAAAAAGTTTTATCCTAATAGTTTTATCCATATACACAGATAATTTTCCCTTTCTAATTTCTTCTAATAAAAATTTATCCTTTTATTATCCCTAAAAAGTCATTTTTGTATGGTATTCAATTGGAATTTTATCCAATTTTACTGAGATTTGGGATTACCTTATATCTCTTATTTCTAACCCCATACTAGATTCATCCTTTTCCTGTTGCTCAATATATATAAGGAATTTTTGCAAGTAAATGGCCTACATGATTGTGGGGACCAGCTAGGCAAGCCCAAAATTCACAGGGCAGGCTGTCAGGAAGGGCAGGCTGGAAACTCAGGTAGGAGCTGATGCTACAGTCCATGGGCAGAACGCCTACTTCATCAGGAAAACCTTGTCTGTTCTAAGGCCTTTCAACTGATTAGATCATCCCACTCAGCCTATGAAGGATAATCTCTTTTCATAAAGTCAACTGATTATGGATGTAAATGACATTTACAAACTACTTTCACAGCAATACCTCAAATAGGGCTTGATTGAATAGGCTTGACTACAGCCTAGTTAAGTTCACACATAAAACTGACCATAACAATAGGAAATCCCTTTTTCAGAATTGTACAAGCCAGAATTTCATTATAAGACTTTTTACAAAAAGGAGCCATGCAACTGTAATAACTCATTAAATATCAATAATATTCATAGTTTAAAATTAATAATAACACTATTCATTTATGTCCACTTTATAATTCCAGACTCATTAACTGAATTTGTGTTTACATCAGATATTCTGTGTAAGTTAGTGTATAGATCTCTTTCTCTTCTGGCCTGCCATGGTGTGAAGGAAGCTTCTTTCATTATTACCATCATAAAAATAATAACATTGACAGAAAGTAAGAATGACGATAAGCAGATTTCATATTTCTTAGTTACGGACACTACCAAATTCAATGAGGACTGCTTGTGTGCTCTCCTCAATAATTCAGGGCAATGAAGATATATATGGATGAGAAAGAGACTGCCCAAAATAATAGAGAAATATTTGGGGACAAGGAAAATGATACTTTCTCCTTTTTTATTTTTAAGATTAAATCCTTATCTTATTTATACCAAATAACTCATTCAAATATTATCGACATGTTTGTAACAAATATTTTTTAATACAAAGAGAAATTTTACTTTAGGATGCTATGATAACCTAATTTATATTTCTGCTTCTCTTAAGAACAGCCAAGGAGACAGCTTCATCCCAGTAATATTATTATCCAGAATTCTTTGGCTTATTGAAACGACAGTGGCTTTTTAATTTTTATAAATTAATTGTGATATTTTCACAAATTTCACTTACATGCATAATAAAGCATACCCACCAGTCTTTTAGTATATCAAAAGCTTCCCATTTATTTTTCAACCTCAAATCAGTCTTACTTCAAAGTTAATTTTAAAATACCAACTTCTGAACTAGTGTTTTCTCACTTCACTCTGACATTACCAGGGTAGTATTTTCCTCTGTCAATTCTGAAATATGAAACGAGAAATCTGCTTTTATTAATCTAGTTAGAGGAATGAACTTCAGACTTCTAAAATGCAGGAAAGAAATTGAGTCAGGCAGGAAAAAAAATAATGAGAAAGTTAGGATGCCTTAGTGAGCAGGCAGAGTCATTTTATGTAGAGGTTTCCCTCAAGCAACTAAATCGAGCCCAAACAAGCCTATTTCTCTGAAACTTGCTTTACCCGCCATTCCGTCACAAAATACATTGTAATAATATCATAAAACAGCTTGAGACGAAGAAAGATTCTGATTGACTGTTCAACATTCCAAAAGGGTAGATTAATATCTGTGAATCTCACAGCTGAAGCATTTTAATGCAAACTTGCAGTTTGTGGGAATTGAATCTGTCCGCCAAAATCATTTATTTATATATAGAAAATGGGGACGAATAGACATTTCATAATAGCAATGAGTCCAGGGGATGCTGTTATCATGAGCTAATCACATCCCATGGGCATGATAGCACTCAGCTGTGTCCCCTGTCTTGTATTGCTCCAGAGGAATGATTATCTCATGATAATAACCCTTATCGTGGCTTAGTGGGTAATAAAAAAATATACTGTCTTCACAAGTTCTTGGGTGTTTATTCACCAGCTAACTTTTCCCCCCATTTTGAGTTCTGGTCATATGTTACTTCCTGCTTAGAAAACAAAAGGAAATTCTATGTTCTGGTGATATTTTCTGTTAGCAAAAAGCAAAGAAAAACCCCAATACAGTGTGACTGTATTGATCTAACTGTGAAAAAGCAGCACTGCAGACAAGCCCTGATCTCCTAAAACCAATGCACGGAAGATCCATACTTGCATTGACATTTGGTAGGGTGTCTAGACTGGCTGATCCACTTGGAGAAACAAATGCATTTTGTAGCACAGAAACAACAAAAGGAAATGTATGTTTATACAATACCAGACTGGTTTTTACGCTATAACACACAACTATCCAACATGTATATTTAATTGGGGGTCACACACCATGCAACTTATAATGTGGTTGTCCCACTTAGACAAAACATCCTACCAATGACCCTCACGCTGCCAAACTGCCAGGTATGTCAACTGAGATTCACAGTAATGCCAGTCATAACAGCAAGAATTCCTGTGCTTTCTGTGAATATTTGCCACTTAGGATGCAAAAGCAACAGGAATGCAGAGGCAAAGTCATGGAGAACAGAAAATAGAAAAGGAATTATAGCAAAAGACAATTGGGAAGAAGTGAAGTGGAACACATTTATGAATTACAACACATTTCTACTTGTTTATTTGTTGTCTACATGATAAGCCCAAGATTCTTTACTCTGCTACAGTTATCAATAAGGACTTACCTACGCTTTTATTAGAATTTCAAATAGGTATTCTTAATACAATGTTTTCTATGAAAAGCACACTATTTATGAGGTGCACTTCTTTTTATACACTAAGACCAAATTATGGCAACATGTAATATTTAATCTTTAAAAAATTAAGGGTAGATCCTATGAAAGAATAAGTGCTCTGTTAAACACAGTAGAAACAATCTGAATGAATCAATTGAAAAATTAATTACAGTGTATATTTTTAGTAACATAATTAAATATGTGGGGATAATATTAATAAATCTTGATGCATGAAATTTTCATTCTGTAGGGGATATAAAACTCCATAGATCATATTGTACACATTCACATAAGAAGACAGAGAGGGTAGTGTACGATGAGGTAAAAGAAAGCAAGAGGCTGCTTCTGTTCAGCTATCAATAGGGCAAACGAACTTGAATAAATCACTTTATCTTTTCATTCATCAGTTTCATTTTTCTTTTAAATTAATAGTTTAGATAAAATAAGTTCTCATGCTCTGTCCAAATTTGACTTTCCAGCAACATATTATATAATTATGTATGAATCTCACTTCAGTTCATTTCACAGTGCACTGTAAACAATAATGGAAACCAAAACCACAACATAAAACTAGGGCCAACAGCAGAGAGAAGGAAGAATACAGACAGGAAGAACACTTTTGTCTAAGTCAACAAGTTGCCAATCTGTAAGTTGATCAGTTCCATTAAATATTAATAAGTCCTTCTGTGAAAAAATGTGAAATGCCATATTAAAATTGTTCTTGAATCTTAAAAAGTATTCCAAATTGTTAGTTGAGGAAAATATAAGTATCTTATTACTAATATTTTACACAGATGGCTGGAAATATTCTCACACAATCTAGCAAACAAATTAGCCACTTTCAATTCAAGATGGCAAGATGGTGATTTGTGTACTGATAGATATTCTTTCTACCTCCCAAACTCTCCATAAAGGTTGATTGGAAGGAAAATAATATTGAATTGAATTAAACAATTATATTTATTTGGTTGGTCTAAAATGTATATGATGAGTTAATTCAGAAGAGACTGGTAAAATCTACAAGATTAACGATGATAGGCCACTCAGCGTATATTGTGACTGAAAAAGGGAGGCAACCCAGTTCAGTTGACATTGTAGCAAAAGTAAAGGGAATTTACCTGAGTGTTAACCACACCAATAACTTCCTGGTCATGCCCATTATACAAATATCTATCATGTTGTTGGTTTTTTAAAGTCACATGCAAAAATAAAGTATAATTAGAGATGAATGTCACAAAGTCTAACTAGCTCCATCCTAAGGTATCAAAAGAATATTTTGTAAGTGGTTGAGAGATAAAACAAAAGGAGACAGAACTTATTTAAACTAAAAAATAAATAAAGGGATTCTGGGGAGATGGTATTATGTCAATACAGTTTTTCAATCTCTCCAAATTGCTGGAAAAATTGGATAGCCACATGCAGAAGACAGAAACAGGATCTGCACCTCTCACCTCTCAAAAAAATGAACTCATAATAGATAACAGACTTAAGACATGGAACTGTAAGAATTCTAGAAGAAAATGCTGGAAAAACTCTTATAGACATTGGCCTAGGCAAAAAATTTATGAAGAAGACCTCAAAGGCAATCACAGCAACAACAAAAATAACTAAATGGGACCTGATCAAATTAAAAAGCTTCTACATAGCCAAGGATACTATCATGAGAGCAAACAGACAACCTACAGAATAGGAGAAAATATCTGCATGCTATACATCCAATAAAGGGCTGATAACTAGAATCTATATAGAACTCAGGAAAATCAGCAAGAAAAAATCAAACAACCCCATTAAAAAGTGGGCAAAGTACATGAACAGAAAATTTTCAAAAGAAGACAGACTAATGGCCAACAAACATATGGAAAAATGCTCAACAGCTCTGATCATCAGGGAAATGCAAATCAAAACCACAATGAGATATCACTTAACTCCAGTGAGAATGGCTTTTATCAAAAAGTCCCAAAACAATAAATGGAACTCTCATACACTGCTGGTGGGACTGCAAACTAGTAAAACCTCTGTGGAAAAAAATATAGAGATACCTTAATAAAGAGCTAAAAGTAGAACTACCATTTGATCCAGCAATCCCATTACAGGGCATCTACCCAAAGGAAAAAAAGACATTCTATAAAAAAGACACCGGCACTTGAATGTTTATAGCAGCACCATTCACAATTTCAAAGATGTGGAAACAATCCAAGTGCCCATCAATACATGAGTGGATTAATAAAATGTGGTATATGTATACCATGGATTTCTACTCAGCCACAAAAAGAAATTGGTGATCTAGAACCTCTTGTATTATCCTGGATAGAGCTGGAGCCCATTCTACTAAGTGAACTATCACAAGAATAGACAAACAAGCACCACATGTACTCACCATCAAATTGGTATTAACAGATCAACATTTATGTGCATGTATAGTAGTAACATTCATTGGATGTCAGGCAGGTGGGACGGGGCAGAGGAGATGGGTATATTCACATCTAATGGGTATGATGTGCACCATCTGGGGGATGGACATACTTGAAGCTCTGACTCAGGTGGGGCAAAGGCAATATATGTAACCTAAACATTTGTATCCCCTGAAATAAAACAAAGTAAAAAAAAAACCCTCTTTAAAACTAACAAAGCAATAAAATAGCAAAAGCTAAAACAAAAGACAATATTTAAAACAAAATTGGGGTGAAGAGGAAGGAAAAACACTCGACCACATAGTATGACATCTCTGTAGGGAAGAAGGAAGGAATGAGGGCAGAGACTGATGAACTTGAGAACAGAACCACTAAATAGCTAACAGGTATTAACTGGATAGTAGTTTGACCAATTTGAGAACAGTAGCTGGAACTAGGTAGAAATTTCCCCTTTCCTACAAGAGGTATGTGTAAAGTGTTCATCATAAGAAGGACAAAAGGGATTGGAGTAGTTGAGCCCCTATGAACTGTTAAAATTTATCAGTCAGTGTTCCACTATAGAGAGAGGGCCACAATAAG
Source organism: Lemur catta (assembly GCF_020740605.2). NCBI lineage: Eukaryota > Metazoa > Chordata > Mammalia > Primates > Lemuridae > Lemur > Lemur catta. The sequence continues at coordinate 57,793,221 of NC_059129.1, forward strand.
AAGGAGTTTCTGGGAGTGGAATCAAAATTGAGCTGTATAGAAAGAAAGAGAAGGTCAAGGCTAAAGTGGAGGGAAACAGAGTCAGGAAATAAATAACAAAAGGTGGAGTTCTACAATGTTGGGAAACTCTCCCCTAAACTCTGCCTCATTTTAAGAACTCACCAAATCTAATTCTGTATAAAAAATGAGCATAGAAATTGATCAAAGTTAAATTCCATGGAAATTCATATTAAGAAAAAAAGAGGAAGATAAAGCAAACTAACACTCTAACAGAAAATGAAAATATACCAGTGAGATTTGCTTACAAAACAGAACAAATACTATTCCCCAAAAAGCTTAAAAAGCTTAATAAAATGGAACAAAACATAAGGAGCAATATAAATCAGAATTAAGAAAATTTGAAAAAGAGAATATAAAAGAAAGGTAAGAATAACAAACAGTCATTTCAGAAAGAAAAAATACAACAGTCTTTAAAAGGGAAATGGAAGGTGAGAAGATTGAAATTCAAAAAAAAAAAAAAGAAAAAAGGAGAAACGATAAACAGAACTTAAGCGTAAATGAGAATATTGAGTATAGGCAAAAAGAAAAACCCCCAAAAAACCTGAACATATATATAAAGAAAAAACCAAAGAAAGATATCAAATAATAACAAAAATACCAAAATCTATAATTCAAGTATTATTCCCTGACATAATACAAGTATTTAAAAGTAATCATTGAAAGATTACATTGTGTACATGATAGTGTTGACCTAGAACAACACACAAACATACTCTAGAAAAATTACTAAATTTATAAAAAGGTTCTTTGTGCATTTAGATAAAAATAATTACATGATTTATAAGGAAAAGAAAATTAAAACATCATCAAACGTTTCAACATCTTATCTGAGAAGAAAATTAATTAACATATTAAGATATTGAAAAACTGCAGTGTGGCAAGAGAATTTTATACCTAGTAAAGCAGATTTTTTAAGTATAAAGGGGGCACAGACAACCTGCTATTAGGATGTAAGAACTCTGGGAACCCACATTATCCCTGATGAATATACTAGAGAAAATACTTCAGACAACCAAACAATTAGAGACACATCAACATAACTAGCCATGAGCATTAAATATAGTTACTTGTAAAAGTGGAGCTACAGCCCCATAAGGGCTAAGAGGGTAAGAGTATGGTGTGAAATGATTATAGCTCTGACAGTCAGATATATTAAAGCAAAAACATACAGGGAAGAATGTGAGGAACATAAAGAAAAAGTTTGTGCTTTCAGTAACCATATTAGTGGTAGTATTATATTTGTTATTCTGAGATATTTGCATATACAATATGAGGTAAAACCATGAGTAATTATGGAATATTCTAATCTTATCAACTCCTTACACTTGAAAATGAAGATTCTCAGTGTGGAAGAAAGATGATACAAATGTAGTAGAGAAAAAAATCCATAGTCCTGAATTTGGATTGAAAGTAACAGTATCACTATCAAATAAAGGACTTCTTAGAGAAAAGGTTGATTTCAGTCCAGGAAACATGCACATTTTGAGCCTGGAACATATTATCCTATCAGATGGTAAGGACTCTATTGATGACACTTGAAGAACTTAGGGGCCAACCTGAAAAAGGCTACTATGGACTAAATATGGGAAATGCTGAGCTTCAGTAAAGATAAAAACTGCAATGGATTGAAATCCACCAAAATGTTTAAATCCATGCACATATCATATATTTTTTAAAAGAGTCACCTTTGGATAATGATAGAGAATCAATTTATTATCTTGAAGTCTGGAAAATGAATGAAAATAATTAATTGTTGTCAATTTTATCTTTCCTCTTTAAACTGTAATAAATAGTAGCTAAGAAAAAGTATGTGTTTGTAGAAATGTTCTCAATAATGAAAAAAAAATGATAGAATTGGAATATCACCATTTCAATCCCCAATGAATAGATATAGACATTAAGAATCAGTGGTGCCTAAATAATAAAAAAAGAGAGAGAGAGAAAATCAGACCCCTTGTCACTGCTGTAGTTTTGCCAAATGTCCGTTATAGTTGTTCCCAAGATATGGAACTAAAGTCTGATCTAGTTTCAAGATCCCATTGCCAATGTGCTAAAAATGCATAGACAGAGGAATATATTCAACAATATTATCCATATTATGAAAAATATCACAGGTTCATGGATTAGAAACCTCAATGTTATTAAGATGGCAATTCTTCAAGTTGATCTACAGTTTCAATACAATACTAATCAAAATACAAGCAGACTATTTTATAAAAATTACTAAGAGGATTCTAAAATTATTTAGAAAATACAAAGAACCTAGAATAATCAAAACCATTTTTAAAAAGAAGAACAAAACTGAAGCATTCTCACTACCTGATTAGAAGATTTACTATAAAGCTACAGTCATTAAAGAAGCATGTGATTGCATCATGATAAATATTATATATACATCATTAGAACAAAGTAAGCAATGGAGTGCAGAAGTAAACCCACACATATAAGATCAACTGATTTCAACAAACATTCCAATGTATTTAATAAGGGGAAAGAGTGTTTTCTGACAAATGGAGCTGGAGAATCAGGACAATCTTTTGGGGAAAAAAATGAAACTCGACCTACACCTCACACTATACATAAAAATTAACTCAAAATCAATCCTAGACCTCCAGTTAAAAGTATTAATTCTCTAGAAGAAAATGTAGGGGAAAATCTTCATAAACTTGGGTAGGTGAAGATATCTTACGTAGGACACAAGACACAAACTATAAAGTAAAAAAAAAATAATGTACTTCATCAAAATTAAAAACCTCTACCTTTCAAAAGACATCATCAAGAAAGTGAAAAGTCAAACCACAGACAGACTAGGAGAAATATTGGCAATGTGTATATCCATCAAAGCACTAGGATACAGAATACATAAAAATTGCTACAACTCAATAATATGAAACACCAATTTAAAAAAATAATCAAGAGATTTGGACAGATATTTCATAAAAGACATAAGAATGGCAAATAAGCACCTAAATTATGTTCAACATCACTGGTAATCAGGCATAAGGAAATTAAAACGACAATGAGATACTGTTACACACACAAACATCAGAATGGTTAAAAATAGAGATGGACAGTATCAAGGGTTTGTGAGGATATGGGGCAGCAGAAACTCTCATACTAATATAGAATGGCACAACTCCTTTTGAAGACAGTTTGAAAGTTTCTTACAACATTAAATAGATACCATACAATCCAAAAATACCATGCTTAGATATTTAACCCAAAGAAATAAAAACATATCTTGGCACAAATATTTGTACACAAATGTTTATAAGACTTATTCATAATAGCTTCAAACTAGAAACATGCCAAATGTCCATCAATAAATGAATGGAGAAACAAATTTTGGTATATTCTTACAATGAAATCCTGCTTAGCAATAAAAAGTTATGAACTACTGATACATACAATGAATTGAATCAATCTCAGAAACATTATATCGAGGAAAAGAAAGCAGACAAAGAGCGTACGTACTGTATGATTCTATCTACATTAAATTCTAGAACAGGACAAACGAATCAATAGTGACAGAAAGCAGATTGCTAATTTATTTCCTGGGGCCAGAGGTTGGGGAACTGATGGCAATGAGGTATGAGGAAACGTTTGATGGTGATAGAAATATCTTATCGATTGTACAATTAATACAATATTGATTATGGTGTTGATTAAACAGGTGCACACCTTGCTCAAAACTTACCACAGTATATATTTTAAATGGCTACATTTCATTTTGTGTAAATTTATCTCAATACATTTTAATCTGAAGAAAATCAAGAGGCCAATCAAATAATAAGAAAACAATAAATACTACAACGTACCTGTGCACTTGTTAATTCCTTCAGTGCTACCATTTTCAGTGAGATGGCAAGAATCAGCTAAGTACATTAAATGAAACTATGCTGCTTCATCTGTTCTACAGGAAAGCCATCACTGGAAACTCCAAGACAAGGAGAAGGTAAAGCTGATTCTTATGATGGCTTTTGGAACTGTTTTGAGATCCTAGAGGTGTGGAAATATGCTGCTTTTATTTCTTGCTTTAGATCATTACTGCCACCTCAAGAAAGTTCTACACAGCTCAATAAAGTTCCTGATTGGGGAAAGGAATGAGTGGGCAATTGAATAATCAGCCAAAATCATCAGATATTTGAAAAAAATTTATCATGTCAGAGAAAAACAAGGAATAAAAACAGAAAAAAATAACTCTAAGCAAACAAAAATAATTCAGATTGTAATTTTAAAACAAATTTCAAGTAAAATTAACATTAAAAGATACTCAGCAACATATTCCATTAACAAACATGAATAGTATACTATGTAAAAGGCATAATCAGAACACAAGGAAAAGCTCGTGCAATTTTAGAAAAGAATGTCAAATAAAAATTTCAAATTAAAGGTTGAAATATGTTTAAAGAATTCTCCCAAATTTCATTCATTTAGTCATTCATTTACTTATTTAATATTTACTGGGCACCTACTTTTTGCTGGTCTTGACTTAGTAGTATAGACAATGTGATGAAATACAAAACCATTACACTGTCCATATGGACTTTATAATTCAGGGACTAAATGGAAACAAAGCATCAGACAATTTAATATATAACATGATGCCAAGAAGTGCTAAGTGCTATGAAGAAAACTAAAGCAGGAAAAGACATAGAACAAGATAAAAGTGTTAATCAAAGAAACTCTTTTGATGAACTAATATATAAAAAGAAAACTGAATAAAAAATGTAATGAGGCATGTGAGGTCTAGAGAAGGTGGTTTTTGAGCCATATAGTCACATTCAAGAAGAGAAGAAGTCTGATATATTCTTAAACCAACCAGAAGGTCAATGTGGCTAGAAAACAGTGAGCTAAGAAGACAACGAACAACAGGAGGAAATGACAGAGAGGAAGGCAAGCTATGGGAAGGGTTTGTATCTTCTAACTGGTGTGATGAGAAACCATTGGAGCATTCTAAACATGGGAGAGTCATGGCTGGTGTATGTTTAAAAGATGCCTGAATATGTAGAATTGACAAGATAAGCAAGATCTGAAGTGTTAAGACCAATCAGAAGGTTACTGAAATAATCTCAGTGACAATTATGGTGACTAGGGCTAGGGTGTTGGTAAGAGGTTTAGTGTAACACAGTTGAATAAGTAATACAGACTTTTTAAATGTAGAGATAACATGGATCAGATTTGGGAGGTGCGGAAAAAAGAGAAAACAAATAATATCCTTATGTTTGTTAATTAAGCAATGGGGTAAAATTGGTGTCAATGTTGGTTATGGTGAAAAAGGTATGAGGAACTTTGCCGGCAGAAATCATGAGTTTTGTTTTGTATATATAAAGAGGGATGTAATTATTAGACATCTGGGGGCCAAATGGGAAGTTTATGTAGAAGTATGGAAACTAAACAAACAAATACATAGATAGATAGAGGAAGATAAAAGACATAGAGAATTAATCCCCAAAGTCCAGCATTCAAGTCATGGAAATTCCAGAAAGCCAAATTATTGTGACAGCCATTAGTGGTGATCAAGAGATGTTTCAGGCATTCTACTTTCCAAGGACATGTCATAATTTCACTTCCTGGCCACATTTTAGTTGGATGGTGGATGCAACCAGTTCAGACAAGTGTTTGTTAACAGAAGTGAAAGGTGTTACCACCACACATTTAATACCTGCTAAAACTATCCAGTGACTTCTGTTTTCTCCTAGGCATGACAACTGCTCAAGTTCATGATGGTGACTGCTCTTGTAGTCTTGTCCTGAGTGACAGCAAACAGAGCTGCCTTCTCCCGTGACTGACCCATGGTGGACATAAACCAAGAAAGAAGACAGGATCTGGAAAATGTGACTCTATCCCAGCAGAAAAAAGAAGAAAGTGTATGGGCAGAACAGACAGCAAAAGAAAGGAGGACTCTGGAAAAAGAAGATACTATTATACTATTCATATATAATACTATAGAAATATGATGATAAAGAAAAAAAGTGTGCCGGGGCGGGGCAATAGAAATACTACTACTGCCCACCCACTCCTCTCTCTTACGAAAAAACTATGAAAATCAAGATTCAAAGATGACTCAAGGACAACAAAACTTTAAGGGAAGCAATGCAATTTCAGAGATAAGAATTCATAAATTCTATAAATAGAATGAGCAGAAAGTTGGAAGTTACTGGTAATAAGATACATATATAAATTTTACAAACTTTAATGTATATTAATTAAAATTTTACATGTACTGTTGTAAATTATTATTTACTAATTTTCTCATCACAATAATGCTATGAAATGTTTTAGTATCAATTCAACTTTAAAGATGAAGACACAGATATCTTGACTAAGTTGTTGAAATTTACAAAACTAGTAAGTAACCAAATTCCACTAAAATGTGGTATTATTTTAAACATTGTAGAATTATTTTCAAAAAGAAAAAATTTATTCTGAATAAAATGGAGGTGTTGAAACTAGAAATATAGAAAAGAAATATGTATTTAATATACATTATTTAGTCCATAGAGAACATTTCACATACTTATCATAATGTAAATTCTAATTATTATTGTTCAATTTTAAAATTATTCCATTGATAAAATACCAAAGTCTAGATTTTAATTACAAAACAAAATTTAAATGCTAGAAGTCTATGGACCTGTAAATATGTGAATAATGAGGGTAGTATTGCAAATCAATGAGTAATATGTACTATTCAATAAATGTTTCTGGGAAAATCTGTTGTCTATATGAAATCATAATAAGTCCAAATAAAACTGGATTCTTTGAGATGAAGATCAAATGGATTAAATACTTAAATATAAACAAGTAAAACTTCATAATATTTAGAAGAAAATGGAAAAGAATATTATGACTCTATGATAGGAAATTATTTCTTAGCTAAGGCACCAAAGCACACACCATGAAGAAAAAAATACTTAATCTGACATCATCAAGATCAGAAACATTTACACACCAAGGGACACCTTCAAGTTAAAAAACAAATCACAGGAAGAAAGAGATATTTTCAATGCAAATGATTATCAAAGAAATAGTATACAGGGTATATAAACAATTTCAACAAATCAGTGAACCCACAGAATATTGGGTAAAGAATATAAGCCATAATTAACAAGCAAAAAACAGAAACGGTGAAAAAATGTATTTTGTTTGCATTTAGCATACATATACGAGTCTGTGTGTACATATAGGGTATACATATAGATACACATATATAATATACAAGTGACAATAATAGGAGAGAAGTGAAAGCAGAAGTAGTTAGCTCACACTTCAGCTTGAAGAACTTGTATCTGGGAGAAGAAAACATTTCTTGTGACACTTATGCTGTGTGTGAAGTATTTGACCTGTAGATCAAAATATAAAAATAATTTCCTGAAATTTTATTTAATTATTTTGAATTAAATGAAGGTGATTTCTTGAGAAAAGATAAATACAATTTTATTTAGTCTTCTAAAATGCAAGCTGATGAAAACAATGTCATCGTAACAATTGCCTTCTATTTTCTTTAGCTTAAATGAGGGAATCACTCCCAAACTTTCATATTTTATGACTATCTTCAGTAAAAAGAAAAAAGCAAATGTTATAGCTTTATGCCCTCTGGGGCTCCTTTTATGCATGAAAAGCCCCAAAAGTATAAATTTCATCCCATATTGTCAGTTATCCGTGCTGGGGTCTTCACTTAACACCGTCAAGTGCTGCATCATAAACCCACAATGTGGATCCTGGTGATGCACCAGTGCTTAGCCATGCTGGTGTCATCTGGCAGTAGAGCATGGGGGTTATGGCACAGGGTCCAGAATCATATTACTAGCCCTGCTGCTTATTAGATTTATGGTTTTAGGAAAAGAACTTACCCCCTCTGTACCTCATTTATTTATTTCCAAACTGGGGATAATAATGGCATCTATATGTAACAGGTTGCTTCTTGGGGAAACAGACTTTCAGAAGAAGTTTACCATGGAGAGGCTTTATTGATGAGTGCCCTTGGAATCAACACCTATAAAAAGGTGGAGAGGAAGCAGAAGTCATGTGATACAGATCTAAGGTTAAATTTGTCCAACCCCATGGGGAGCTCTGGAACTAGAACGGTCTTTCAGAACTGTCCAGAGTTGAGCTGACCAGGACTTTTTATGCAGGAATTAAGCAGTCATTAGATGTGAGCTGCCTTGGGAAGAGGCATGGCCTTGAGTGAGTCAGGTGTCTGCAGCTGAGGCAATTACTGCAGGAGCTGACAGCTGAAGACTTCTGCCTACTGCATTCCTTTCATCCTGGGCAACAAGTCCTTCCTAAAAAGGAGATCTTGGTGGCACATTACATCTGCCACACTACTTCATAAGATTGTTGTAATTAGATGAAGCGAGTGTGTGTGTGTGTGTGTGTGTGTGTGTGTGTGTGTGTGTGTGTGAGGGAGAGAGAGAGACAGAGGGGGAGAGAGATTAAAAAATCTTGACCTATAGTCAGGACTATGTAAGTGTTGGCTATTATTATCACTATTATTGTTGAACAAACAGGCAAGGTCGTGTAAAATGTAATGTCTCTATGGAAGGAAAAGATGAGCCTAGAGAAAAACTACGGGAGTGCGGAAAGCGGTTATAGCGAACATTTATGATCATGGCATCCTCAGATACTGTTTACCTTCTTTTGGGGAACCGATACTCTCCCATTCCAACCATGTAATTCCAGAGGAGCTGTGAACCATTGCAGCCCATACGCTCCTCTAACTCCTGCAAACGGTGGACACGGACTTACTTGGGGCCAGTGGTGGAACTGCGTCTTCCAACCACTGAGCCTTGTCTGGTCAGGAGCAGGCATGTGATACAAAGCAAGCTATTCAAGTCCTTGTCTGTCTACTTTCATTGTGGAAAGAAAGGGAAGATTCCTTTCTCTCTAGCAGTTAAAAACCTTGTAGATTAGATGGCATAGATGCCTTAGTGTTATCATTGCTTAATCTGACCACACAGTAAATCACCTTAGAATTTATAAATGCAGATTTCAGAGAGCTAGAATCAGGGTTTCTTGAGGCACCAGAGCTGAGAGGAGTGGGGGAGGAACAGATGAGCTTTCCCACATTGAAAACCTCGTACAAGCAAAGAGCAGAGCCGACAGCTCAAGTCCCCCACCTACTCCCTCCAAAAAATAAAAATATAAAAATAAATAAAAAAACCCTTGTAGATTATAAACTCAGGATCTCATTGTAGTTAAACTTATATTTTGGGTCTTTGAAAGACATGGTCATAATCATTAAATGTGGCTGAGAAATTGGTTAAAAAGGTAACATAACCCAGGGTGAGAAGGACCACGCTGTTAATACCTACCAATTCCAGGCACTAACATTCAAAACACTTGAAAGCTCTGGGTGTTTGGAGCCGAACCTGCTCTGATCCATTCTCTGTGAAGACCAAGGTCTGAGTCTTCCACAAAGATTATTACTCACAGGACCAGAAACCATATTGGCAAGTTGTCTGGGATCTGAGTCTTTCCAGATCCAAAATCTGAATCCATAAGCCCCCTGACTTATCTTCCTGCCCTCCCTGAAGGATCCTGCTCAGCCAGCTTGCAGTTTCACTTGCAGTTAGAGGTATTAGCACTAGAGGTCTCTCCCTACTCATGAGCCCTTCCCTCTTCAGCGGATGCTTTGCCTCTCACACCAAAGCCTGCTGCCTGCTGCGCTTACATTTACCTTGATCTGCTCAATCTATACCAAATGGTAATCATGCTAACACTGGAAACTTCCAAGGTACAGAATCTTGAAACCCCAAATCATTTATCTGTTTCCTAGAGTCACACCACATTGCATGACAGGCATACCAGAAAGACACTTCACAAAGAACACCAACAAACAAACAAACCATCCACAACTCTATTAATATGCTCCTCCCCCAACTCAAAAAAGAGTCAGTAAAGCTGATTGGACTCAGTGGAATCACGAAGACCCCTTTCTCCTGGAGATCACCTATTCAGAGTAACAGCATACTGAATGACCACCTTAGCTCCTTATGCCATAATCTACTATGTAAAAAGCACTCCCTTGAAGTGTGTGGTGAACAACGCACAGAACTATACAACCTGGCCTGGGACCATTCAAATCACTGCCTTATATGTTTTACATTCTGATAAACTGGAAAACAAACCCAAGGAAAATAAAACGAAAAAGAGATTTTTACCTAAGCCCTAGACTAGAGCAATAAGCCTAACCCATCTACTGAAAGCCTATTTTACATTGGTCTTCATTTGGTGCTATAAAAAGGGATCTCCGTAAAACAGAAAAAATGCTAAGGTATGTTAAAAAGGAAAAAAAAAGGAAAGGAAAGGAAAAGAAAGGAAAGGAAAGAATTCCTGAGATACAGATGCCAAATAACCCCCCATGCAAAATTAGGACATCACTAATTCCTTTCTCATTAGATTACCTTAGACCTGATCCATCTTGTCTCTTTTTCTTAGGGTTAAGGACAGACTGGGTGGATGATGGAAGAAGGGAATTGAGCAGGGATGAGCTGGAGAGTAGCCTTGAATTTCACCTAGAAACCAACAATCTCATGTAGGTTGACTTTATTAAATATCAGCATCTTTAGTTTATGCCTGTTTACAACTTGTCCAAAAATTTAATATGGAGCTTGATCAATTAGAAAATATTTAAATTTAACTTAAGTTCAGCCTTCTCTCTTAAAACTTTTCCCACTATTACCAATTTTCTTAGTAAGTAGATTGAGATTTGTTGAGCATGACTCCCTGGTGTGAAAGGCTAGATTTGTGAAACCGAGGTACCTGTACCTTTAACTCATCAGAGAATCTCTCAAAAACCTGATAAATAAAACCTGCATTAAAATAACAAAAAACCACTACAGATTATTGACCTTACTAAAGATTTATTTCAAGTTATGTATTACTTAAAAGCCAAGACTCCATATTCTTCAAACGTGATTCAACTTACAATTCTAACTTCACAAAACTTTTCAGGACCACATAGATTGCACTTAGTGAAATAAATCCGCGCTTAACTAAAAAGAACTAGGAATGTTATGAATTTAATGCTTTCATTTAATGGTGCACATTGAACAAATGGCCATCATTTGGGAGAAACATTAGTTTTTATCAATTAAAGATTGTACAACTGTATGACATATAAACTTTGTGTTCAGGTTAATTGTTCATGTTCATCAACAAAATATTCTCATTCTTATTGGAAATGGTCTGTAGCTGTAGTATGAGGAGTATTTGCTAGATATGAGAATGAACTTCAGACAGAGAGGGCCTTATGCCCTGGGACAGACACTAGGTCAGCTGCAGTCTCTTTCCTGGAAGCTTTATAAAGTTGAATTCATGCTCATCAACAAACGAAATGTAGGTGTAGCTCTTTAAAGATATACTACGTGAACCCAAAACATTTCTTTGACTGCTGTTCTGACTTGTTTTACAGGCACTGTATGTGTGAGCAGGAGAGAGATATATGTGCACATACATGTTCTTCCCTTTTACTGTGGAGTCAATGGCATATCTCGCCATGCTTTTTCAAGTGCAATCATTATGCTATTCACTGATGTTCTGCCCATCATTCTCCTCACAAGACAGTATTACTTGCAAAGATGTACCATCACCCTTTTGGCCTAGGAGCCAGCCAGACAATGCATCTCTTGGATGCCCCATCCTCATTGTCATTCTGCCGGAGCTCTGCCTGCTCCCTCGCCTCCCCAAAGGTCAGCCTGAGGTCTTCACTCCACCGCTAATGGGTGCACACACAGCCTGTTCCCTGCTCCTGCTGTGGCAGAGGAACTCCATCCCTTTGTATCTCTCTTTCCCTAGCTTTTTCCCTTCCTCCCTCCTTTCCTCTCTCCTGTGCTGGCTCTCTTTTTCTCTGCCTTGCAAATGACTCTGAGGAGCTATGCTGGTGGATGATTTATATTAAGAAAAAAAGCACTCAATTTTTTTTTTTGAACTGGGCTCCCTGAGAGCACTCAGGGCTGCCTCGTACTGCTCAACGCCTACCTGCTCAACTGCAGGGAAACAAGCTTCTGAAGGCTTTAATGGGATTTCGCCTCGGGCTGTTTTATTAAGATGTTGGCTTTTTCTGCTGCCTCTGCAGCTGACACCATTCACTGTCAGCTGTCCCCTCCCCTTCCCACCCCCACTGTCACCCCCCCCCCCACAATGCACCAAATTATTCGCTTCATTTAGTGCTCATGGCTCAGTGTGGGCAAATTGGGAGAAGGAGCCCTACTGAGCCAGATGAACCAGGCAGAGAGGTGAAAAGCCACTGTGCTACTTAACTGGGGGTTTAAAAGGAGGGAGGAGGCCAAAAAAGGGGAGGGCTAAATCAATGCCACTGGGGCATACTTCCATTCTATTAGGAAGAATCATATTCAGTACCAACATACCCATTTTGGAAGTGCATTTACATTACTCATTTGCATGAAACCTTCATTTGGGACAGCCTGTATACAAGGCTTTGTATAATTACCTGCAATATATAATGTGCATGGTATACACATTATACGACAGGTTAGAAATTATGCCATCCCACTAAAAAAATATGTTTCTGTTGCAAGATAAAATCAGCATGAAATTATTTATTTTAATGAATGTTTTGACTTACGTACATGTGTGTGTGTGTGTGTGTGTGTGTGTGTGTATACCTTCTGGAGAGGGGGATTTGACTAAAAAATGGCAACATGGGGAGTGGGATGGTAATGATAAAGATAGTGGGTTTGTGCCTCTATGTGTGTAGGTGTGCATGTTAGGGGATGTAGTTGAGGTATATTTTCAAGATGAAGAGAGTATTTACAACAAAATAGTCTGTTCTTAATTACCTATTATTTTCATAGCAAGAATAAGTTAAACACAGCTCAGCAGTCACAGTGGTCAGGCTGTGGTGTCAATGGTAACACCTAATTAGTAGTGAAAAATTTATGTTTATGTATAATGAATCTCTTAAGTGCTCAGGATGTTTTAAGGGTTATTTATCATGAGTGATGACACAGGGAAAACTTGTCATCCTCCCATTTTATGGATGGGATACTTAATAACATAATAGAAGGAGGCAAGTGACTCAAGATGATACAGCACTTCAGTAGGAGAAGCTGAGTAAAACATTGCATTTCATCTCCTTTGGTTGACCTTTCATTCCATTGCCATTCCATATGTGGTTAGGCTCAAGGTAAAAAATGAAAAGCAAAAATTGCCATTATGTTTGCTCTCATGGAACTTCCAATTTAGTGGTGGGGACAGATATTGCTGGAAGAAAGTGGTACAATTTAATGAGAGTCTTTATTAGAACAATTTGAGGCAGTTTGGAAAATCAGATTAGGCTTCCTGGAGGAAGTGGCAGTAGATCTGTGATCATAAGGATTAACAGGAGTTAAGCAGGTAAAGTTATTTGTGCACATGTGTGATGGGGGTATGTTAGGATATGCATGTACAGATGCCCTCTGGCGGGAGCAAGGTGGTGCTTTTAAGAAAATAGTATGTATTTAAAACACAAATATCAAGTAGACAGATATTGCAAAGTGCTCCTGCAGAGGTAGGGCTCAGAGCTCACAGAGCCTGGGAGGCTTTGTTATTAAGGGGTTTTATCGTTTATCCCAAAACACTGGAAAGTCTTATAACATTGAAAGGTTTTAGTTTTAAACTGTTTTTGGGGTTGGGAGGTGTTTTATAACCCAATCCTCATCAGTAAGAAGTCACTTTCACTTCGGTGTGGAGAATAAATTGGAAGAGTGCAATAGCGGAAGCACAGAATTAGACTTTTCCATAGATCCAATGAGACAGAATGGTAGGTTGAACTTGGGTGATGACTAAGAAGGTGGAGAGAAATGGAATGCTAAGAGATGTATGGTAGGTAAATTGTCAGGTGTTAGTGAGTGAGGGAGATTGAGGTGCCAAAGGTAACTTCTGCAAAATGAATGAATGGTGGCCCCATTTCCTAAGACCGAGGAACACTGGATGAAGGTCTGGAGGAAGCAATCCTTAAATTTGGTTCTGGAGATGCTATATAGGATGCCTTTGAAATGTTAACTTTCAATGTATCAAGTATGAAAGTATTGAATAACTGTTGATATGATCTAGTGCTCAGAGAGGAGGATGGCCTGAAGATATGAGTGAATTATCTATGTATTGGTGGTATTTGACACCAAGGGAAATTGGTGACATTAATTAAAAAGAATAGAGAAAGATCTAGGAATACCAGCTTCTATTGAGTGGCCAAAAGAAATTGAAGCTAAAAGGAAACAGGATTAGCCAGAAAGAGGAAAAATACCCTCATGAACATGTGATGCTTGGAAATAAAATTTTTCATGTATATATTTATATATTTCTTTTGATTGTATACCTTGGAATGGAATTTCTGAGTCACAGGGTTTGCAGATGTTTCACTTTAACAGATCTTGCTTAATAGATTTTCTAATGACAGTAGGTGGTTTATATTTCCACCACTAGTGTATGAAACTTCCAATTGCTCCATAATTTCACCAATATGCAGTATTGCTAGTCTGTTTTATTTTAGTCATTCTATTTAGTAGTATTTCATTGAGGCTTTAATATGCATTTTCCTGATGACTAATCAAGTTTATTTTTTTTCATATGTTTTTTGGCCACTTGGATACTCTCTTATAAAGTGCCTCTTCAAATTTCTTGCCTGTTTATTCGATTATTTTTATTATAGATTTGTAATCATTCTGTATATATTGTTGTTATATTTGGGAGTTATATATATTATAAATATTGTCTGCTCTGTGATTTATCTTTCATTTTCTTAATAATAACCGTTCATGAACATAACATCTTAATTTAATTATTTGTTATTTCGAAATATTAAGGGGGTACACATGTTTTTCTTACATGGATAGCTTTTATAGTGCAATGCTTAAGTCAGGGCTATTAGTGTGCCTATCACCCAAATAGCGTTCATTGTACCTGTTAAGTAGGTTTTTACTGCTCCCCTTCTTTCCTTTCCTCCTTTCTTAATTTCCAATGACCTGCACATCTCTCCATGCCCATGTGTGCCCATCTATTAGCTCCAACTTACTAGAGAGCACACGTGGTGTTCATTTATCCGTTTCTGAGATACTTCACTTAGGATAATGGTCTCCAGTTCCATCCATATTGCTGCAAAGGACATTAGTGCTCAGCGGCTCTGCAGAGATGTCAAATGCAAAGAAGCCTAAACGGACATCCATCAAATTATGCAACGTGAAACCCATTGTTCAGTGGGCACTACTAGATCAGTGGGAGGTATAGAAGGCAAACTGGAGTGGACCCAAAGCCTAGCCTAGGAACAGTGACCACTCTCTCAGATTGCTCAGGATTGTCACAGTTTATTCCTGTTCTCCCAAATGGCTTTTAATATCACCCCTTCCACTCTCAAAAGTATCATTGTGTTGATGATAAATTTTATGACCACAGAAATTTTGAGTCTGAGGCCTTTCATGCATTTTTGACAGCTCTCCCTTCTTGAATTGTCCTTCTCTATGAGTTACGTGTCATCATCAATGGCTCAGATTTCTTTGTCCTGTATTGTCTATCTCTGTGAATATCTCTTAACAATTCTGCCTTGCAGATCTAAAATGTGCCTACTCTCTTTCATCTCTGCTGCCAATGCCCTAATCCAGATCACCACTTCCTGCCTGTACTTGAATAGCCCTTCTGGTTTTATTCAAATCTATTCCTCATGCAACAGCCCCAGTTAACATTTTTAAACATAAGTCAGATCATGTCACTCTGCTGCAAAAAGAAATGAATGAAAAAATGAATGACAACCTTCAAAAGCTTCCCAATGACCTTAAAATAAAAATCAAACTCTTTAATCACCTACAATGTTTGCCATGATACTGACTCTGCATATCAATCAGACTTCATATCATCTCATATAGGTAGTCTGTCTTTCTAAACTACAGCAAAATTAGACTCATGCAAGATATTTAAAATGATGCAACCCTTTCTGACACAAATTCTGCACGTGTTGTTTCCTTGCCTAAAAATATTTAATTCACTCTTCACTTAGTAAACTCCTATTCATCTTTCAGGTGTAGGTTTGAAAGCTTAATCCTCAGCTATGTCTTCCGATATTCCCACAATCTACATTAATCCCCCTCTACTAGTCTCTTACACAATATCTTCTTCTTTTCTTTCATAGCAATTTTCACTACTATGATATAAATGTATCTGTGTTTACCTAATTTGCATCTATCTTTCCAGTAGATTTTAATCTCAATGAAGACAAGAATAATGCCAAGTGTTCAGTATTGTATGTCCTAATCTTAACATAGTACTTACCACATCTTCTGGTTTTGCAAAATACATTTCCACAAATATTGATTATCTGCTAAGCACTATGCTATTGTTCAGCTAAAAATTTCTTGGGTTAATGACAACTCTAGGGTTAAGGCCTATCAAGTAAACGCCATTTTGTTACAAATCATTCTTTGGTTACCAAATAAAGAGTTAAAGCTTATGGATCTCAGACACAGGCAAAAGGTGAACTCTATTTTTCATCCTATAATTTGAATTTAGACATCAAGGATATATTTGTAATAAAAGGGTGTGATTGGGTTTTAGGCATACATTTTGAAAGGACTAGTGATTGTTTTCTGCATAAACACCCTCAATATGCTTGGATACCCCACTCTCTAAATACCTTGCTCCTCAAAATAACTATTTAACTGACCTCTAATTTCCTGTTTACTGCTGGATAAAAGTCAACGACCAACTCTCCAGGATAATCTGAAGCAATTAGACACAGCCATGCTGTCATTATAACAGCTTCCAAGATACACTGATGGAAAAACCACCTTTCTCTGGCTTGAGAAAAAAATGACTTTCAGGAAAATGTTTATAATATCATTCATCAACACCAGGGGGCATGCCCCACTTTTTGATTTCCAACCTTTAACTTCTAGATTGGGATTTTGTCTTTCCCTCTACTAAGGGAGGTGAATGCTGAAACAAACTTGCCTTATTCATCCCTTGAGTTGTGTCCCTTGTAAAGCTATACTCATCTGGAAGGAACTATATCCCTGTAGTGACAATATTCATTCTTAATCTGTCAAATATTGGTATTATGGGCTAAGTACTGGAAATTCAGAGGGAATAGTTGAAAATTGTGAAAGTTCAGAAGAAGAAAACATCTTTTGACTAGAGTATTAAAAAACCAATTCATAGATAAATTGTTCCTCTACTTATTCATAAAAGTAGACAATTAATACAGACACACACACACGAAGACTGGAGTCTCACAAGCTTATGTCAAAAAAATTCAAACTATGTGGAATAGAAATCATTATCAATAGCCTAGATTTGTGTGTGTATCTTCTCTCTGTGAATAATAGTTCTAACAACTCATTTAAAAATATGGATACACAATGTGGGTCAAATCTTTGATTTCTCCATGCATCGCCTTCTTTCTATTTGTGTTTAGTCCAGTTTCTCCAAGAAGCAGACACCAAACAGTATTAAACATGTAAGACACTAAGGGAAATACCTGCCAGAAGATGTGAGGGAGGTTTGAAGGATGGAAAATTTATTCAGACCTCCATGCAGCTATGATTTCAAAGGAAGGAAAGAGAAAGGAAAGGAAGGAAGGAAGGAAGGAAGGAAGGAAGGTTGTGTTGTTTAGGTGGAAACATCTCAGATGGTAATGCAGTGCTACATAAACGCTGACAAGACCATCGGGGAGGCTTTGAGCCAAATTTGCCTGATCATAGGAGTCCCACATTTTCCAGAAGTTGGTCTGCTTTATTAACCCTTTATGCATTTACTTTTTTTCCCAGTAGTAGCCTATGAGATGTAGTCTCAGTGAACATGAAAGATGAATTTCAGAGTGCAGCCACTAGGGGCCTCAGTCAATTGCACTCCCTGCAGTTGGAGACCTGGAATCCCATTCTTGGGGCTTCCATGTTATCCCTATTGGAATTACTTTAGTTCAGAACATCATCTGTCAACTAGACTAAAGTCACAGTCTTGTCTCTGATCTCCCTGACTACAGTGCTTTTCCCCCACCACCTTTCTTTTCATAATGATTCTTCCTCACTACAGCCAAACTTTTGATTTTGTCATTTTTCCTTTAGAATAAATTTGAATATATTTTTTAAAAAACTTCAGTAACTCCTTATCACCTTCAAGATAAAACATGAATTTGGTATATTGAACCATAAAACATTTCGTGTCATGACATTCCTCTTGCAGCCTTGTTTTTTAATACTTTTTATTTTGAATAGTCCCTTCTGAATGACTTGCTATTACCAACCCAAATTTATTCTCTGTAGTCCTTAAGCTTTTGCAGATATTATTCAGGCCCTTTTCTCTTCCTCCTGAAACCATCTTACTTCAGGTTTTGGCTAATATATTAATACCATCTCTTTTAGGAACATTTTCCTAATTCTCAGGGAGGGTACTCCTTACATGTGTCCTTATAGAACCCAGAGCTTAACCAAATGTCCTTTACTCTGCATTCTAATTACTTCTTTGCTTGTCAGACATTTCTACTGGCAGCAAACACTGTAACATCTCCTTACCCAGCTCAGATTATGTTACATGGCACTAAATATTTAAGTACATTAATAAAGTAATCACACTTAATTGACATTATAATACAGAAAGAGGAATAATGAACTATTGATAAACTATTGTTTAATATGATGATACTGTTACAAAAAAACCCATAAAATTGCATAGTGCATTCTTTATTATTAAAGTAAAATTAAACAATTTTCAATTAAAAGATACTTTTCCCCTTCACAGGGGATAGAAGCCAATTGTTTATAAAGGAAATAATGCATGTTTTGGAATCATATAGACTTAGTTTGAATCTTAGTCTCACTAAGTAAAATCTTTACAACCCTGGCAATTTATTTAAAATCTCTGACCCTTAATTTTCAACTGTCTTATCCTGGGATATCTAGAAAACAGATCAGGGCAAAGTTTACCAGGTGGTGCACTTCAAGGGTAGGAATAGTGAGCAGAAAGCGAAAATGAGTCAGGAAAAGAACAAAAGCAAGTAAAAAATCTTCAGAATAAAAAAAAATATTGAAGTAGTTACTTGGTTAAGTGGAATGTCTTCCAGAAGACAGGCTTTGAGGAAATACTGTACCTTGGAATAATCCATCATAAAATGAAGGGATAAGGTTTTATCTTATTGATCTTTTATATCTCCTGACTCTTATTGGTAGAAATTAACCCAATGGGCCATTAATTCCTATATTTGGAGTTGGCTTTCTTCCAGGTGGTCCCACAACACACTGCTTCATATGAATCCAGAAGCGGTGGACAAAACCATGTCCTATGTGGGTCCAGTGTGGGTGGACCTAAACTCTGTGCAGTAAATAATGAATGATGTTCTTGTTCACAGCAATCAAAAGGGAGAGGAAATAATGACAACTCCTCTGAATGATAGTTGGCATAGTGGTGGCTATGGGCATTTTATCCATTCTTTCTTTCTTTTATTTTAACAACAATTTGTTATGCTGAATGTCAGGACAAGACATTTGAAGGCCAAAATTTGAATATTCAGATCTTGATTTCCAAGAGCTTATAGACATGTGTGGGTGTTTTTGTGTGTGTCTGTTCTTGTGCATGCATCCAAGGTCTTTAAGGCCCATAGAAAAATTATGTGGCGTAAGAGTGAATGTGAGTTGCTATGTTTGTAGGGGTAGAAGTTGTCTCCTTTGGAAATCAAAAACTGCCTGTGAGTCAACTTTTATCTGAAAAGGAGTGAGAGAGTATAGGAGTACTCAGCCTATTCTGGTACAAATCAATATCTGCATCATCAATTTGCCACCATATTGACGTAAAAACTCTGCAGGTATAAGACAACAGTAATAGTGTCTCATTGTTTCTCCCACATATTTACTTTCTTACCATTTTCTCTTATCTCCCTTACTGCTAGTTGAAGAAAAGTCATCCAGTGCTTAAACAAAGGCACACACATAATGAAAGAACCTCTTGATTTTTTAATAACCTATGCTTTATACATAAAAAATCATTACTGTGCTGTGACTCGAGAAATTTCATAACTTTTCACAAGCATTGCCACTAAGAAGTAACGTAGACTCTGACAGAATAGTCTATTTTATACTCCAATTTTGGGATTTTTTTCTTTATTGCAGGCTTGTCTGTCATGGTGTAAGTGTGTGTCCCTCCAAACATTGTCAAGGTTATTTTAGATGTGAAATTGGGGTACAATGAGGCAAGGAAGGCTAACACAATGGATAGAGTTTTTCCGAGTCATGGTAAAAGTAGAATAAACCCATGTGATTTAAAAAAAAAGATTTAAAAGGAAAGAACATGAATACATTTAGCCATATAAGCTGCAATATATTTCCTTTTTCTGTGGAAAAAGACTATATGTTAATGAGGTAGAATCCCCTGAGTGCCTGTCATTCCTTGGTTAAAAGTTGGCTGTTCATGGAGACATAGTGATCTGTTGGCCACTACGGTACCATGTTATGCCCTGGAACAGTTCTGCCTTAGGCTTTGAGAGAAAAACTCCTTATAATAGTAACTCATTAAAATGTTCTTTAGTTAACTGAAAGAGTTAATATCCTTCCTTGGCTCCTGACACTCAGAGAGACTGTGTGTGGGTCTAAGAATAATTGGGCCCTCTGAAAATTATAAGTTCAATTCTACAGTGAACATATTTTAAATTATTTCAAGAGAAGGAGGAGAAATTGGTCCACATAGAGGTTTACATGAGATTTTAAATACCTGCAGCTGCATCTTGCTCCTACTAAATAACTTTATAACTTTGAATAAGTTAATGAATTTAAGCAATATTATCACTTATAATTAATATTATCACTTAACAGCTTAAACCTGTATCAGGGTGAGCATTGCTGGAATAATCCTAAAGTAGGGCTTTATTTATTTTTTTTTTTTTACCATGTCTTCTCTGTTACTGATGGTGGTTGTTATACCAGGAGGAATCCAATTGGAAATGTCTTATTTGTAATAATAACATACCTTCTGTGATAGATGTGGTAAAAAGAGAGGGGAGAAAGGGAGAGAGAAAGAAAAGGAAAATATAACCTTAAGAGAAACAGATATCTCACATAATAATACAAATTAAAATATAAACATTTTTATAAAAAGTCATATTTAAAAATTGTCAGATGGCAGCTGTATAACTTATTACTAAATGCTAGATATGTATGGAGTTTTGTCCCAACATTTTATCTATCTATGTTATCCCACTAACATCATCAAACCATCACCACCACATACACCGTAAACTCATACGAGCACAGCACTGTTCTATACAGGTGGTTCTAAGCTATGGAGACTTTGGCAACGGCTAGAGATATGTTTGACTGTCATGATAAGGGGATAAGGGATGATAAGGGATGGTACTGATCTCTATTGAGCAGAGAATAGGGGTACTACTAAATAAATATCTTTAAATACATAAGATAGCCCAGCAGAACAAACAATTACCCAGTTCAAAACTTCAGTATTTCCCCTATTAATAAAATCCTATGCTACATACAATTAGGTAATATAAAAATCATAATTTTTTTTCTAAGATTTATAATCTTCTAGGTGAAAACACAGAAACAAGGTAAGCATCAATGACAATTTACAAGGCAACACATAAAGAATACTGTTTTAGTGACATAAATAATCCATGACAATGTTGCAGAGGAAAGTTGTGAATGAGCTGTGGGGAGCCTGGAGAGGCTTACCCTGGTTGGGTCTTAATGAAAACCTGAAACTTAGATAAGTGAACAGCAGGGTTTAGAGGCAACAAGACAAAGATCAGAGGTATGATTGAGAAGCAAGTCCACTAGAAGAACTAGATAACTAGAATAGAACACTAAATGAATGAGATTAGGACTACCCTTGGAGCTGAAACATGGAAGATATTTTATGTTATGCAAGAAACTTATTTTAAATTTTATTTAAATTTTATTTAGTTTATTTAATAATTTAAGTTGATATTTCATTTTATAAAATAATGGAGAATTATTTTATGTTTTTAATACCAACCAAATGTATGCTTCACAATTTACTTATTTCTCTATTCTAGAAAATTGAACTAGTTCCATGAATTTGTCCCTAGTTTACTTACTTTATATTCACACTGTTTTTGATATGTTTTCTTTACTTGAAGTGATCTACAGCAAAAAAAAAAAGCCATGCATGCTGTGTATCTTTATTGTTCTCCCATCAAATATTATTCATATCTACTTGTTTTATTTGAATCATAGCCTACCTTATATCATAGTTATTTCTTTTATGTTTGCATTTCCACTACATTCCTGAAGGCAGAGACTAGGACTTATCCATCCTGGCCATTTTGATGTTTTAAGAGCTCAGTGAAGGCTTATTGGCTGAATACCTGTTCATTCTTAACTAAAAAAGTGTAAAGATCAAGCATCTCTCTTTCTAACTAAGAAGGTTAAATTAGTTACATTGAAATCACCAATTTATTTTGCCTAAGGAAATACCCAGCTTTCATATATATTACACGAGCATGAGTTAGAGCACTTCTATGGGATTGCAGATTTGTTGACTTCACTAATCTAGAAAAGAAAGTGTTAATCCACCTTAGGAAAATCTGAATCAGACCACAGTGATCAGATGTTTCCTTCAGATGCCTGCTGTCTAGTCTCCCATGACTACACAACCTCCTCCTACTCATAAGACAACTGGGATGTCCGGTTTTCTAAGTGGTTTGTCTTCTATTCCTAAATCCTTAAGCACAGAGAAGATAAAAGGCCTAGGAGGAAATAAATTACTTAGGTATGAGGTGTAAAACTCTAGGTTTTGTATGCTTTAAATTTCTAATATCATGAAAAAAAAAGGAAATGTTATTTGGGACTAAGCAAATGAAATCATAACTCTTGTTTTCAATGTTTATTGCTGGCTGTATGCTTTTAGGAGCTGTGAAGTTACTATTGATTGTCTTTTTGGGAAATTTAGGCTGGATGTAGAGGACAAAGAAAGCATTTACCTCCAAATTTCTTCTTGAACCCATGGGATCTACTTTTATGTAGCAATTAGCAGAAGTATGCAGGATCATTTAACAATGGAGACATTGGGTGGGAATGAACTTTAGATGTCTCTAGTCTTCTCTCCCTCTACCACTATTTATAGGATCTCTTGGTTCTATTATTATAAATGAGACTATGATGTTTCCTATCTCCACAACCAAGAGATAATGCAACAAAAATTTGGCAATAGAAGGCTTAGGGTATATATTAGGAAGTTTAACTTAGTAGCTTGTATGTATGAATTTTGAAATCCTGTCATTTTTGACAACTTGGATGAACCTGAAGGACATTATGTTAAGTGAAATAAGCCAGGCACAGAAAGACAAATACCGGACAATCTCACTCATATGTGGAATCTAAAAAAAGTAGAACTCATAGAAGCAAAGAGTAAACAATGGTTACTAGGGGCTGCAGGGAGGGTATGGGCTGTGGGTGTTGTAGGGATGTTCAGTTAGAGAGGAGGAATAAGTTAAAAAGATCTATTGTACAACATGGTGACTATAGTTAATAACAATGCATTGTCTACTTGAAAATTGCTAAGAGTGTAGATTTAAGTGTTCTCACTACAAACACATAAGTAGATGAAATACTGCATATGTTAATTAGCTTGATTTACCTATTCTGCAATGTATACATATTTCCAAAATCATGTTGTATGCTATAAATATATACGATTTTTATTTATCAATTTAAAGGTAAAAAAGAAAGAGGAAGAAAGGAAGGAAAGAATAAAATGGAAAGTGGGTTTAATAATAAAGCTAATATAGAGTAAATGGGTTAATGTAAGGGAAGTGCTTAGAACAGTGCCAGACAATAAGCTCAATAAATCTTAGCAATGTTGTTATTATCATAACTATCACTACGGCTACAGTTGCTGCTGCTCATCGAGATTCCCTCAACACCGTGGGTTCAATTTATGTGTTGTACCTTTCCTCAGACTCAAGTTCAGTTGAACTCTTTAATCAAAACAAAAAAGTTGGTTATCCTACCTGTGATGCATGCCCTGCCATTTTCAGTTATTAAATGTAACACAGTAAGTGATCTCAACCTTTCCAGAAACACTAAAAATGTCTCTTCTTTGATTTCTTTAAAAATTGCATACAATGTTTAATCTAGTTTTACTTCTCTTTCTTTTCCTTTATATTTCTTAGTAATTTTATTTGTATTTTTGTGCAGAGAACAAGAGGAAAAGAAAGTAATGTTGATCAAGTTTCAGCACTATTTAAAGTCTTAGTTTGCTATAATCTTATACTGGTGTATATACATATATTAAAATTCATTTCATCTCTAATCCCTTCAATTAAAAAGACAGAGTTGCCTTCAGCTTTATGAAATTTATGATATGAAACACCTTAGATGTGCTATAACTGTTAAACTGAATTTTATTTAGTATTTTGATTATAAATTAGGGAAATGGTACATTAACTCCTTTCTGAGGCTAAGATTAAAACAGCTCCATTTCTTTGCTGTTGTAGTGTTTTTCAACATATGTTATATTTATAATTGCCTTATTAAATCTTATACATTGTGAGTGATAATCATATTGCCCAGAGCTATAAAATCATCAAAATATATAATGGCATTTTAAGTTGTTGTATCTACAAATGGGAATTTTTATTTTTAGCTTTTTAATAATGTTTTCAACTGAGTATTGGAAATAGTCATAAACTATGCAGAAGAGAAATATTTCAACTAAGTATTTATTAAGTGATATTAAGAAGAAATCATATTCAAATTTCAGCCAGTAAGCATGGACATTATAGAACAATTTACCACAGAAAAGAACTGAGTATAGGCCATGGCTTGAAGAAGACACAGACAGATAAAATCACGTTCATGGGCTAGCCCAGCAATATTCTCTCTGCTAGTAGCCTCTCTCCTTTCCTTACCCTACTTGGTTATGCTCATGAACCTGAACTGAGATATTCGAATTGACGTGGACCACAGATGTACCTCACCATTTTTTTTTGTGCTGTTTCTTTTCCATTATTTAATATCCCATGTAACAAATCTGATTCTAATTTTTGCTTTGTTTCATTTGCTTCGTGATTTAGCTTTCTATGTTGGACCCTGGGTTTTATAACATTTTCTTCTATTTCCAAATTAGTAGCTGAGTAAAGAAGAAATAAATTCCTTCCCTTGATTCCTGGACTATACATACATGCAAAGGTAATCTCATACCTGTAATATCTGCTAAAGGAAGGCGCAAAGCACCACTCCGCTAGTTTTTCAAAATGTAAAAGTGGAAAGCGAATTAGAAATTGATATCAGTAAGTAAATTTGGCACTATAAAATTTAAAAAACATGTATTTTCACAGGAATTTCAGGCATTTGAAAAAACGGTTTAGGTTAATTCTTTAATTTTTCAGAATGACAGATTTTTCTGGGCAAATGATTGGTTTTTATGAGATTGATAAAAATATTATCTTGCAAGATGCAGAATTATCTCTCTAATAAAAAAGTATTACCATATGATCTAGCAATTCCATTACTGGGCACATATCCTAAAGAAAAGAAATCAATATATCAAAAAAAATATATGTCCTCATGCTTATTGCAGTACTATTCACAATAGCCAAAATATGGAATCAACCTAAGTGCCCAACAACAAATTAATGGTTAAAGACAACGTGGTATATATACACAGTGAAATATTATTTAGACACAAAAATGAATAAATTTCTGTCATTTGCAGCAGCATGGATAGAACTGGATGGAGGTCATTATGTTAAGTGAAATAAGCCAAGCACAGAAAGACAAATATCTTATGTTCTTACTCATATGTGGGAGCTAAAAAAAGTGGATCTCATGAAGATCAAGAGTAGATTAGTGGTTATCAGAGTCCAAGAAGGGTAGTGGGGAGAGGAGAATAAAGAGAAGTTAATCAATGGGTACAAATATATGGTTTGATAGAAGAAATAACACCTAATGTTAGATAGATGAGTAGGGTGATTATAATTTACATAATCTATGGTACCTCTCAAAATAGCTAGAAAAGAAAAATTTGAATTTTTTTAGCCTAAAGATAAGACAATGTTTAAGGTGATGGATATCCAAGTACACCAATTTGATCCTTATAAATTATATGAATGCATTAAGTTATCACATGTACCTTGGAATTATGTGCATCTATTATGTACCAATAAAGTAAGATAAAATGAAATGAAATAAGAGCACTTTGCTCTTCTACCAGTATAACCTTGGAAAAGAAGAAAAAAATCACAGATCCTTGGACTTCTAAAATGTCTAGAATCTTGATAACTAAAATGCAAGGTGACTTAAAACAGTGAAAAAAGAACTAGATAAAGAAATATTTAAGATAATCAATATTTTTTTTTTTTTTTTTGAGACAGAGTCTCGCTCTGTTGCCCAGGCTAGAGTGAGCACCATGGCCTTAGCCTAGCTCACAGCAACCTCAAACTCCTGGGCTTAAGCAATCCTACTGCCTCAGCCTCCTGAGTAGCTGGGACTATAGGCATGTGCCACCATGCCCAGCTAATTTTTTTCTATATATATATTTTTAGTTGTCCAAATAATTTTTATTTCTATTTTTAGTAGAGACGGGGTCTTGCTCAGGCTGGTCTCGAACTCCTGACCTCGAGCGATCCACCCGCCTCAGCCTCCCAGAGTGTTAGGATTACAGGCGTGAGCCACCGCACCCTGCCAAGATAATCAATATTTAACCACTAACCTAAAATCTTCTGAGCTGTCTTCTTATTGGCAAACATAAGAACTATTTGATTAGGAAGTACAAGATTGCACTGAATTTATTTATATTAATTAAAATTATTATCATTAGTTTTTTCCTGAAATGGTTGTCTTTGACCTCTTAAGTACGTATCTTCTTGGGGAAAAGCACATCAGCAGAATACAACTTTTTTCTGCTTAAGGTTTTTTAAGAAGGATGTCTGATACTAATTAAGAGTTTCAGCAAATTTCTGTGCCTCTGCCATGCTGATGTATATTCAAACTTGAGCCTTCACCTCTTCTACCTTTTTTACTTACTCCTTTCATTTTTCCCTCATTCTCTTCCTCACTCTCTCCTCCTGCTTAATGAAGGTGTCCTCAACATTTTATCCCTGGAACTCATCTCTCCTTTTAGTTTTTTCATCAATATAGTTTTTCCCAGAGTGTTATTTAAATGTAGAGGCAAATCTTAAATTAGGAATCTATTTCTACCCCGAATTTCTTTTACAATTTCAGAGCAGTATTGACAATGAAAGGTTGGACACATCCTCTTAGAGATTCTTGTTGATGCCCTACTTGCTGCCTCAAACTCACCATGTCCAGAAGCTATCCAATCATCTCTTCCAAACCAGGTTATTCTAACCTACCATTATTTTAAAAGTCCTAAGCTAACCAGTGCATAACAGCATCTCCACATTCAAAGCCAGGCAGGGATGGTGACCCAGACTGCACCTTCCCCTGTTTGATACAATCAGTATCCCGCTGGGAAAAAACACAGGGGATGAATTTCTTACAGTGTGGTTTTCAAAGAATACATTTCAGGAGAGTGGAAAGAGATTATGGATGAGATGGAATAATGTATAGTTCTTGAAACCCAAAGCATTTGCATGTGAATGTGTGGGTGTGCATGCATACACATAGACTATCACATTTGGAACTAATAATTAGAAGTGTAAATTTTAGACTTTCTTGGGCCCATTTTAGGTAAAATATTTCTCCCTTAAAAAACACCAGATATGAGAATCCTCACTAAAAAAGACCATTATTTCCTCTGAATCCTTCATTTTGGTAGAGCATTCAGTAAAGGAACCCAAAGAAAAGGCATAAACACATCTGGTTAAATTGGGTCTTGGGCAAACAGGGCCTGGGAAGAGGACGTAGAGATCAGAAGGTTTCACCTGAAAATTCATTGCTCTTGCTTGTTGCAAACAGAAGACGAACAAAGTCTTCTAAATATTTGAGTATGATCTGGGAAACTGAGCTGGGGATGAGACGGTAGGTGATAGAGAACAACCTGACAAAATCAAACAACAAAAAAAAATAAAGCCTAGAGTTATCTGTGGCATAGTAAAAATGCTTTAAAATAGACATCAGTCATCTTTTATTGCTGGTTCTACTAGCAATGAAAATCTGTGGGTGGTGACCAACCTCCTAAGATTCCATAATTTAATGGTTTTCTAAGCCAAGGATTCTCTAGAATTCTGTCTTCATCCATATTGGCCTCTTTCTCCTCCAACATGATTGTGCTAGTTCTTTAGCAGCCTTTAGGCAGTGGAAGTGGGCACATGGACTGAGAGGAGAACCTTCCATTTACAGAGTAGGTGTTCATGTTCCCCAATAGAGAAATAAGGGCTATTAAGCGAGGTTCTAGACTGGTTATATAAACTATAGTCCATCTATATAATAAAATAAATATATAAGGAAAATTGTTGTGCTGATGGATACTCAAACTTCTGTCTTTACTGCTGTAAATTTAAAAAACAAAGTGAAAGAGAATGTCTAGTATGTTATTTTTGTAAAAGGGGGGTAAAGTAAATACATACATATTGGTTATTATTTTCAAAATGAAATAATGACAGGATAAACCAAAGCTAATAAAATGAAATCTAGAGTTCTTTGAATTAATCTTGATTTATACTCCTTAATTAGGAACTATGCAAATATTTTACATATTTTTGAAAACATATTTAATCAAACAGAAAAAAATTATCTCCAAATATAATAAACAAAATGAAACAAATGGATCTGATTATAATTCGAGTTGGCGGCAAATCTGCACATAGGAAATTATTTCTAGTGATTTTAAAAGACAGTATTTGTCTATCCTAAGTACTACACACGTATTCTTATACAAAGTGCCATATTACATCTTTCAGCATTATCATTTCACATATCCATATCACCCACTTCTTGACAAACTCTGGTTCCTTCTGAGAGTAGAGTCCACTTTGGGGCAAGTTGTTATTATTTGAGTAACAGAGGTGCCCTATAGAATAGTAGCTGCCTTGTGTTCCCCACTTTTCCATCTCCCCCACCACCTTACTCCAATACCCCAATCATACAGACTCTCCGTTTATCTAAGTTTCATTTCTCCTTCAATGTCTGTTTTGATCCTCACCTCCTCTGCGAGATTATCTTTGCCCCAGAGCGGTAATATAATTCATACTGCTACTTACTTACCATTTACTATATGTTACCATGCACTAAGCTGCTTTGGAAGCACATGCTATAAATCTATCTATCTATCTATGTTTATCATCATTATTGTCGGTTATCTTCTATCTCTTCACTCACCCATTCTGCCAGACAAAAGTTTCTTTGCATAGATGTTTTGTTCTTAACCTCTTGTCTTTTGTTCCATGTGGATATGCATTTAACCCAGAACCATATACTGGAAATTTGTACTGCAGTGTCATATTTATTATAAATTAGGTGACTGAATTTGAATTGGTCTGTTTCTGGACTGCTAAATTTGTTCTATTAATTAATTTATCTTTGTGTAAGACTATTTTGATTCACTGAGTAAGAAGGAATTAACATGCTTTAAAGGTGAGATTGGGAAGAAGATTCCACTTGCCTTGGATTTAATTCCTAGAGATAATGAAATAGCACGGCCAGTTCTCCCAATTTTTTTTTTTACAGTGTACAACATGATGTTTTAATACACACACATACACACACACACACACACACACACACACAGATACTTTATGGAATGGCTAAATCAAGTTATTAACATATGCATTACCTCACATACTTATCTCTTTTTTTGTGTAGCAAGATCTACCCTCAGCAATTTTCAAATATACCATATATTGTTATTAATTGTCACCACCATAAGATACAATAGATTTTGCTTCTGTCTCGCTGAAATTTTGTGTTCTCTGACCGACATCTCCCCAATCCCCCATCGCCCCCCTAGTTTCTGGTAACCATCATTTTACTCACTGTTTATATGGGTGAAACTTTTTAAAACTCCACATATAAGTGAGATCATATGGTATTTGTCTTTCTGTGCCTGGCTTATTTCACCTAATATAATATCCAGTTCTCCCATTTATGAGGAAGAAACACTTCACCACTTCACCTTCTTGTAAGATGTACTTTTCTTCTTCGTACCTTACAGGTGACCATTTCTGACTGACAAAAAGGTGAAAAATGGTGTCCCTTGTTTTCCCAAACTTAAACTCCATTGTTCTACACTATAAATTAGAACTTTCAGAATAAACTTAGTGAAAAGTAATAGTGTGGACTCTAAATTTTCATCTAACAATGAGAGAAGGTTGTGGTTTTTGTTCATTATTCCAAGAACTCTGAAAATACTAAAGGATTTTTTCTATACATCTTTGTAACATGAATAAAGGAAAAGAAAATAAAGGGAAGGAAAAGTCATATTTTACTGGTCTCTAAACCTGCTAGTCATTACACTAAATGTTTCACACATGTTATTTTAAGTTTTATAACAAAGTTGATTAGTAGCTAATCTTATATCCATTTTACACATGAGAAAATTGAGGCATAAAAAATTAAAAGGGCTTCTGGTTCCAGGACAAGATGTCATAGATCCACATTTCTCTGATGCTTCCCTTTAAATACAACTAAATAACTTGTAAATAATTCAACAGAAATAATAAAAGGACTCAAAAAGGTGAAATGGGAAGGCAGACTGGCTAGAGACCTCAAGATTTAAGGAAGGACACCACAGTGATATTCCTGGGCTGCTTTTTTCCATAATTCTCCCAGAGATGCCTACAACCCAGAACTGACAATAGGCATAGACACAACAAACAAAGAAACAAAAACAAGAAAAGTCTGCTATCTCTAGTCAAAGGACTAGAAAATGGAAAACCAAGCAGAGACCTTCCAGGAGTTTTTAACTCTGCATAAAAACCCAGTGGCATCTGCAAAACTGATATGCTGGTACCTTCAGGGTGCCTAACATCTCCTAGCTCCACATTCAGTGGCAAAATGTTATTCAGGTTAGCTGTTTTTCCTGAACTTCCCATACTAGGTTTCATCCCAGAGTTGTAGGAATGGTTCAACAAATCTATAAGTGTGATTCACCAAAAAAATAGAAGCAAAAACCAAAACCATATGGTCCTCTCAATAGACACAGAAAAAGCATTTGACAAAATTCATCACCCTTTTATGATAAGAACTCTAAAAATGTTCAAGTAATGCATAAGAAAATAATAAAAGGGTAAATTAAGAATAAGAAATAGAAAAAAACAGGAAACAAAAAATAAAATTGCAGAGATCTAACATATCAATAATTACTTTAAACATAAATAGTCTAAACACACAGATTAAAATACAGAAGTTGGCAGAGTGCATTAAAACAAAAACATGGAAACAAAACCTACAATCCAACTATATGGTGTCTAAGAAAATAGGCATAGATGGAACATGCCTCAATATTATAAAAGCCATATGTGTCAAGCCCACAGCTAACATACTGAGCAGGGAAAACTAGAAAACATTTCTGCTTAGATCTGGAACCAGAAAAGGTTTCCCACTGTCACCACTTCTGCTCAACATAGTGCTGGAAGTTCTCACCAGAGCAATCAGGCAAGAGAAAGAAATCAAGTGTATCCAAATGGGGAAAGAAGAAGTCAAACTATCACTCTTTCCTGACGATATGATCTTATATCCAGAAAACCCCAAAGATTCTGTCAAGAGACTCCTAGAATTGATAAATAAATTCAGCAAAGTCTCAGGCTACAAAATCAATGTACACAAATCAGTAGCATTCCTATATACCATCAACAGTCAAGCTGAGAATCAAATCAAAGACTCAATAACTTTCACAATAGCAACAAAGAAAATAAAATACCTAGGAATATATTTAACCAAGGAGGTGAAAGACCTCTACAGAGAGAACTATGAAACACTGAGAAAGGAAATTGCAGAGGATGTAAACAAATGGAAAAACATATCATGCTCATGAGTTGGCAAAATCAACATTGGTAAAATGTCTATGCTATTCAAAGTGATGTACAGATTCAATGCAATCCCTATTAAAATAGCAATATCATTTTTCTCATATCTAGACAAAATAATTGTATGCTTCATATGGAACCAGAGAAGACCTTGGAATAGGGTATATCCAAGGAAACCTTAACCAAAAGAACAAATTGGTAGGCATCACTTTACCAGACTTCAAGCTATACTACAAGACCATAGTAGCCCAAACAGCATGGTACTGGCATAAGAACAGAGACATTGACCAATGGATCAGAACAGAGAACCCAGATATAAAACCACACTCATATTGTCATTTCATTTTTGACAAAGCAGACAAAAACATGCACTGGGGAAAAAAATTCTTATTCAGTAAATGGTGCTGTGAAAATTGGATAGCCACATGTAGAAGACTGAAACAGGATCTGCACCTCTCACCACTCAAAAAAAAATTAATTCATGATGGATAACAGATTTAAACCTAAGGCAGGAAACAATAAGAATTCTTGAAGAAGAGTTCAGAAAAACTCTTATAGATATTGGCCTAGGCTCTATTAAAAAAAAAAAAGGTATATTGGCCTAGGCAAAGAATTTATAAAGACAATCCCAACAGCAATCACAGCAACAACAAAAATAAATAAATGGGACCTGATTAAATTTAAAAGATTGCACAGCCAAGGAAAATCAATAGAGTGAATAGACAACCTACAGAATGGGAGAAAATATTTGCAGGCTATAAGTCCGATAATGGGCTAATAACCAGAATCTATGAAGAACTCAAGCAAATCAGTAAGAAAACATCAAACAACTCCATTAAAAAGTGGGGAAAGGATATGAACAGAAGCTTTTCAAAAGAAGATACACTAATGGCCAATAAACCTATGAAAAAAATGCTCACTGTCTCTAATCATTAGGGAAATGCAAATCAAAACCACAATGAGATATCACTTAACTCCAATGAGAATTGCTTTTATCAAAAAGTCTCAAAACAACAGATGCTGGCACAAACTCAGAGAGAAAGGAACACTTATACACTGTTAGTAGGACAGCAAACTAGTATAACCTCTATGTAAAGTAGTATGGAGATACCTCAAAAAACTAAAAGTAGACCTACCCTTTGATCCAGCAATCCCACTACTGGGTATATTTACCCAAAGGAAAAAAAAGACATTTTGTAAAAAAGGCACACTTGAATGTTTATAGCAGCACAATTCACAATTGCAAAAATGTAGAAACAACCAAAGTATCCATCAATACATGAGTGGATTAATAAATGTGGTATATGTATACCATGGAGTATTACTCAACCATAAAAAATTGTGAGCTAATACCTTTTGTAACAACCTGGAGAGAACTGGAGACCATCCTTTTAAGTGAAGTATCACAAGAATGGAAGAAAAAAAATCATATGTACTCACTACTAAATTGAAACTTATAGATCAACACTCATGTGCACATATGAAAATCAAGCAAGTGGGAGGGGGGAGGAGGGGATAGGTAAATTCACACCTACCAGGTACAATGCACACTGTGGGTGATGAAAATGCTTATACCTTTGACTCAAATTGTACAAAAATAATTCATGTAACAAAAACTTTTGTACCTCTATAATATTCTGCAATAAAAAATTGAAAATTAAAACTCTACAAACAATATACTGAAAAACATTATAAATAAATCTAAATGAAACTCTAAACATGTTCAAGTAATACATAAGAAAAGAGTAAATTAGAAATAAGACATGGAACAAACAGTAAACAAAAAATAAAATTGCAGACATCTAACATGTCAATAATTACTTTAAACATAAATAGTCTAAACACACAGATTAAAATATAGAACTTGACAAAGTTCATTAAAAACAAAAACATGAAAATAAAACCTACAACCCAACTATATGCTGTCTAAAAGAAACTCACTTCAAATATAATGACATAAATAGATTGAATGTAAAAGGATAGATAAAGATATTTCAAGTGTGATAGCTCTTTTAGAATTTGTCTAGCATTTTTCCAGTTTTCACTGGAAATTTTGTAAAAAATTAAATATGTATATATATCATGCAGACATTAATTATGAGAACAAGAATGATTATATTACTATCATACAAAGTAGATTACAGAGTAAAGAAATTTATACAGGATAAAAAGTGATACTACATGATGAAAGATCAAGTCATCAAGTAAATACAGCCATCTTTGCTATGTATGCACTAAACAACAGAGTTTCAAAATCTATTAATAAAATCTGATAAGTTGAGTGAAGTGGCAAATCTGTAATTGTAGTTAAGCATTTCAATACCCCATATACAAAGTCTGAACTATCTTATGTAACTATTATACAATGTTAATACCTGGAAGTTGGCATGGATAGCAATTTAAAGAGCTTGTTCAGATTTCTCTAGTCAGGTATTCATGCACTCATTTGTGTCTCTGTGTGTGTGTGTGTATAATTCTGGGCAGTTTCATTATATGTGTGACTTTGTATGACTATTACCACACTTAAGGTACAGTTATGTCATTACCACAAGGCTCTCTTATACTGATTAGATTAGGTTGGTTAAAGTGTTGTTCAGTTCTATATCACTACTTATTTTCTCTCTAGTAGCTCTAGAAATTGCTCAGGGTGGGGTATTGAAATACCTGACTACAATTACAGATTTGCCACTTCACTCAACTTATCAGATTTTATTAATAGATTCTGAAACTCTGTTGTTTACTGAAAGGTTCAGGGGATTTCCCTATACGCTTCTTTGAAACTTTCTGTAAATCTATAATTATTTCAAAATAAAACTTTTTTTTGAAATACAAAAAAAAATAATAATAAGGAATATGTGCAGAATGGTGCCAGAATCCAAATCCTTGCTGCCCCTTGAGGTTATACTCACTATCCTTATTTGTCAAAAATAAACTGAGGTACTTGGAAGGCTCATTAGTCTTTCTCTCCAAAATCTTCCACCAATGAAAACTGAGTAATTACTCAAATGTCTACAAAACACAGAGGGTGAGAAATTCTAACAGTAACTTTTTATCATTTATACAAATACCTTTTACAAAGACCTATCAATTCTCTACCTCTCTGTGCTAATGAAGACATTCACAAAATACCGATCCATTGACAATTTAAAATTTCTAAAGGAAATCATAATAAGTCCAAATACCATAAATGAAATAAGATCTTATAGATAATATGTTATGGAAATTATTAAGCCAGCTAAGCTTTTGTTTTTAGAATTAACGTGCAAAGTGCAACTTTTAGATCCAATGAAAGAAGCAGAGATTGTTTTAATTCTTGCAGGGTCATATCTAGCTTTAGTGACAAGCTGAATAGAAAACATTGTTCACATCCCTTATTTAAAAATAAATGGGATAATATAATGACTTTCCATAGCCTTCATATCTCTCTAGCTGTCTTTTGCATGTAAAATGTGATTTAAGTTTTTGCTGATAATTTCACTCAATATGCTTTTTTCTAACTCAAAGATGTAGTGACAACATATTCAGCCTTTCTTATTTTAATTTTTAACTCTATAAAATAAATCACTTAGGGGGCAAGTCAGCTCAAAAAATTTAGAAAAAAATAATAACTCAAGCCTCAAACACTCTGCAAGAATAAATGCAGAACCAGAATCTCTGTAAATCAATCTATCCAACAATCTAAAAATCTACACAAAAATATTAATGCCATTGTATGATCTACATAGAAAAATCTTGATATGAAGCTATAAACTTTTTCTTTCTTTGCAATGTGTATTCATTTTTAAAACTCAGGCTACACAGAAATCCACAATTTCATAAATTATCAAGCCATTTAGGATGCATAATTAATTAGATTGTACTGTGCCATATTTATGAGGGTTATTTATTCACAGTATGAGATAATCATAAATTATTTTGCTAACAAAATCTCTTGAGAGACTTTTTAAAGAGTGTTCCCTTGAGTAACTTCCCTTGGTGTGATTGCTATCTGATATTTTTTCATTGCTTAAATCAAGAATGAGCTATTTATTACTTTATAATTATAAGTCTGATCTGCAAAATACTGAAGCAATCTGCAGAGGAGGTGTAAGGCACTATTGGGATTAAAAATTTTAAGATATTTGAAACGATTTGAAGAAAAAGAAAAAATTTTATTTGTAAATGTCTACATTTGTTTATATTTATCTATGAGTTGCAGGTCTGCAGTTCTTGAAACAAAAT
Source organism: Lemur catta (assembly GCF_020740605.2). Lineage (NCBI taxonomy): Eukaryota > Metazoa > Chordata > Mammalia > Primates > Lemuridae > Lemur > Lemur catta. The sequence goes on from NC_059129.1 coordinate 57,829,384, forward strand.
TTATAAAAGCCATGATGATTTTATAAATTTCTGAAGCAACTTTTTATAATAAAAACATAAGTATAAACAAAGTTCATGACCAGAAATATGATAAGAGCAAGGGAATTTTTTTCTAAAAATTAGAAGGCCAAAACACATCAAATGATATTTAATTGGAACTGGAAATATTCCAAGTTTGAGTTTCCAAAAAAAAAAGCTTTGATTACAATAGTTCATGTTGGGCTCATGTTGAGCCTGCCAAGAATCCAAGGTAGATCAGAGCCTTTTTTGAAATAAACACAAGTTTAATCTGATGTAGATGTTTCAAAACTCCCACTGCTTTAGTTATAACATCATCTGTTTCTGAATGATTTATAAATCACCCTCTCTAGATAAATTTCTACAAGATGGAAGGTAAGATAGTTTAACCTGAGGACATAAGGACAGGTCTAACTCATCATTAAAGACATATTTAGAACAAATCTTTTTGTAAACAAACAAACAAAAATTTCCTGTCCATGCTTTTTTTAAGATTGTGATTGTATCTGAAAATTTATGGTACCTAAAATGTTACTCCTTTGTTTCCCCAGTGATCAGTCAATAAACGGTCATTGCTATTGTTATTCAGTGCCACTAGCGCTGTGGCGTCCAACCTTTTTGGCACCAGGGACTAGTTTCATGGAAGACAATTTTTCCACAGACAGTGGGTGGGGAGGTGGGGGATTGGTTTCAGGATAATTCAAACACTTTCAAATAGCAATAAAGATTCTGAGCTCTTGAGTCTGACTCAGGGGGCTTGAATTCCAGTTTCTCCATTCACTGCTGAGGATCTTGGACAAGTTACTTAATCTCTATGGCCTTACCTATTTCTCTCTTAAAATAGAGATAAGGCCTGCCTTGCAGATTTCTATGAAGAAGAAATGAGTTAATACATATAAATCCCTTAAAGCATTGCCTGGCATGGAAGCATTTATTAGGTATTAGTTATTATTGTTATTTTTGCTATTATTTTACTCATTATATGGAGGATAATTCTGAAGTTAATTAACTTTCTCAAGATTACATGATATTTGAATACTGGCTTATCTGACACCATGAACTTTGTGTTTAATCACAACTCTTTATTGCCTCTTTTTCACAGCAATATTCTCTGGTGTTCATTTTTTAGTTAGATTTATACCTCAGCAGATCCAGAAAAACAGGTGTGCCTAAGAACATCAGTGGAAGAGAGTACCTGTTAAGCAATCCATATAAATTTTCAGGGAATCATTGAAAATGGACACTAGTTTAAAAGCTTCAACTGTCTTTACAGGCAGATGCACCTCCTGATTTTATGGAAGTATCTGTGTAATGTCAGTGCATCAAATGAAAAATGATTGGATGGCATTGGCAACTCAAAGTGAAGATTTCTTATAAATATTCAATTTTTTAACCTGAGATTTTTATGTTCAGAAAGAAAAATCTAGTGATATTCATTTGTTGAGAGATCACTTTTACAAAAACAATACTGGTCTGGTATGGACTCTCCAGTCCAAATCCTTATTCTATCTGTATGATCTGGGATAAGAATGTAACTGAGCTTTGCATATCACCTGCTAGGTAGATTGCTATACAACTTAAATAGCTAATGCTTATTAGGCACTTATCACAGAAACTGGAATAGTTGTAAGCATTCAATAAATATCAGCTGCTACTGTCAGTGGTGGTGATGGTATTGCTGTTTATTACAGCATGCAAAATAGGTTTAAGTCAGATTACCCCTCTGCCTAAGCCCATTACAAACAGATCCATAAAAAAAGGGACTTGCATGATTATTCAGAATAATAGTTGATAAATTTTACCTGTACATGGGTAGAATTACAAGAGAGATTCTCCACTGAAAGCCACCCTCTAACTGAAACAACAGGAAATAGCTATGTCATAAAGCAAGCTATTTTCACTACTTTATAATTCAGCCCAGAGAACCTGGACATCTAGGTCCACTATTGTGGTTACAGATCCAGCCTGTAGCATATGAGTAACTGCTGCAGGCAGAAGAAGAATCATCAGCAATTTTGTGACCCTTCAGGGATTTTATTTGTCAGTACATATGAGAAAGCCCTGTAGAAACAGGCAGGGGAAATATCCCAAGACAAAATATGAAAAGTCCTTAAGAAAGGAATGCAGAACAATTAAGTTATTTGCCATCTTGTTGGTGGCGATTATACTGTGTGATAATGGACTCAAATCTAATTATTATTATTGTTATTAAGCAATTACGTAGCACTTTTTTCTTGCAAAATGCTCTACAATAATTTTTTATTAGATAGTCACCACAATAACCCTGTGAAAGAGGTCAGAATATCTTCAAGGAAGAAAAGATGGAGGTTTTTTTTTTTTTTTCTGAAATATCTTACAATAAAATGTTCTAATTTTCTTAATGTCAGATACAAATGTTTTATGCTGGGATTTGTTTGGTCTTTTAGCACATGACCTGGTTTAATAACGTGCAATTTGGAATCACCCTGCCTCTTAACTGCTTGATGCAATAACTGAGAAAGTTCTGCATCCTCAAGGACAATACAAATAACCATAAAAATTAAAACCGAGAGGAGCAGGACAGAAATTCAGGAAAGGAAATGGTTAATGGCCCTTTGGATACTGTTTATCAGAAACAATAATAACAAGGAATATTTGCATTGCTTTATTATTCTCCAAACACTGTTAGCCAATGTATTTAACAATGTCTTATTTAATTATCACAATTATTCTAAGAAGAATTTTTTTTTAAAACCAAAATACCTTTCTTAGAGACACAGCAAATGGAGTTCAAAGAAGTGAATAACTGGCTCAGAGTAACACAGCTAGTAGTTAGTAAAGTTGGTAGTTTAACTCTTCCTAATCTAGACCAAACTAGCTCTATTCAACTTATTGAACCTAATTGTTTATTCTAAGTGGTGCAACTAATTTGCCTACTAATGCTGACAAGTTGCAAAGAAGAGTAGAATTTCCCCTTTTTGCAAAATTACCCATGTAAGCTAGCTTGCTGCATAAATCATCTCCTCTCCAAAAAGTGTGTCACTCCGGTATGTAGGAATGTGTATTCGTGCTGTTATTGGACAGCTGCAATGAGAATGAGAAGTGATGGGCTTTTGGATCCTGACACTGCCACTGGTGGTCCAGGTGACTACCTGTGGCCTCTCAGTGCCACCAGCTATTTATCTGGGCAGTGGCTGGAATGGTATAGAAATTCCTGGCCAAGAAGAGTATCGCCTTCTGGTGCCACCTAGCACTATTCTAAAGATGCTGAAATTACAGTAAACTTGAGGCAAGCACTTGTTACCCTCTGAAAAGTCAGAGTCTGCTGCTCTCTAGAACACCAGAGAAAGTGGAATTGCAAGAGGGTAATAAAGCAGCCTCATGAAGAGAAGCCTTTTGTTCTGGTAGGTTAGAAGCAAAAAAGCGGAGGCTTCACTCTGAGACAATAAATACACCACTGCCTGCATCAGGTAGGGATTCTTGAACTGCTTTCATTACCATCTTTCACTTTTGAAGCACTGCAGACTCACAATATACGCACACGGGAGGCTTACCTAGACAGTGCTTTGGAGAGATGGACACCAGAAATCAGGGAACAGGTGTGAAACAGAAGAAAAAAGATGGGGAGTTCTGTCAGTACCCACATGGCGAAAAATATTCTGTACCCAGCAGCCAAGACCCAAACCAGACCGAAAGGGTGCATTGCAATGGGAGAAGTTAAAGACCTGAGGCCAGGAGACATCTCAGACGAAAATGCTGGGCTACTGCTCTTCCCGTTTGCATTATATGAAGGACTACACTTGTAAATTCTTTTCATTCTCTTCTGCTGCTGGCTTTCAAACCAAAAGTGCGCTTGCTGTTACCAATCTGCAAGTGCAGCATCTGATAAAAACATCCAATGGACGTAGTGTCCAAGATTTCTGAGGAAACCTTTTGGAAGTTTAAAAGTTAAAACAATATATGACTCTATTGGCTGCAGAAATCTCCAACACGGAGTTACAAATGTGAGCTTGAAACGTGACTCATACTTTCCTGTGCCAGGTAGGATGAGACAGGCGCTTGATGTTGACTTACCTGTTGCTTGAACACAGACTTCAGGAGGTAGCAGGGCTAACAAATGTTGCCAGAGGTACTGCCTTTGAAGGATTTTCCAGACTACTTTTTATAACAGGTATTAAAAGCAATACTCCAATAGTAGATATTCTTGAATAATGAAAGCCTGAATTCCTTCACGTTGTGCAGAAGTATTTATTTGTATACAGTTATTTATTTTCTATAAGATTAATTTTATAAGCAACCAAGAAAACTGAATTGGTAGAAATCAATTTAGAAAACTAAATTGTGTAGCAATAAATTCCTCCTATCTCCCTTGGACAGCATCTGCCCATTCATATCCTATGTATTATCTGACTCCAAATGAGACTATGGAGTCAGATAACAAATGGGGAAATGAAGGTTTGTTTTCTTGTTTTCCTTAAAGAAAAATAAAACAAACTACACATACCAAAAATTAATATGGGAACTTTTAGTTAAAAATTACACTTACTATTGTTTCCTGAATGGTTATTAAAAGTATTTTATTATTCTATAGGAAAAAAATAAAATAACATTTTTCCATATTACAATGTGCTAATGCTAATGATGATTAAAGGGAAATAATTATATAAAATAATTACCACAACTATGGAAAGTAGATTTGCCCGAGGGCAGATTCACGTTCCAAGAGGCCTTCTTTTCCCCAAAAGACTGTCAATTTTTCCAACTTCTCTATTAAGAGCTTTGTCCATCTTTGTGGGAAAGATTTGACCTACTCAGGGGAAGCAAGAGAACAGGGAGGAGGGGGAGTGGTGACCAGGTTCTTTATTTTCTTCGTGAGGGACGGAGCACCTTCTCCTTTGTATATTCTCTTTGTGGGGACTGGCAATTAGTCCCTTTGCTCCCTGGAGTCTTGGGGCAGCTGTCACAAGCACAGCCCACTACACAGCCTCAGAGCTGCATTTTGATTTTGCAGATGAAGGAAATGACCTCAGAGCCTCAAAGGAGCAGGGGACTGTGGAGTGGGGGAGGGTTAATATGCAGATTTTTCCCCAATATCCTGTATAGTTCAGCAAATCTAATCTCAACTTTTTTCACTTCAGATCTAACATCCAAAATGAGAAAAATTCAACTCACTAATAAATATTCATCCACCAGAACCTAGAATATGAAGTCAGTATAGTCAAATGAGTTGATATTTTATAGATAATGCATTCAGATATATCAACTATATATCTATATCTCTATATGTAAATGAAGATAAATAAATAGAAATATATTTTCTTCTTTATACATGTGCATACCTATACACACACATATATATAGTTTTTAAAGCTATGTTGCCTCTTTTATGATTTATCCTATAAATATATAAAACATATATGAAATGCCAGAAGAATTTATGTAAGGAACTAAATGCCTATATTTGAAAGAAATATTATTTTAACCTATAATAATAATCAGAATAATTTTCACATTCTCCAATCATGTAAAATATTATCACATAATTCAGTATTCAGAATATAAATATTGAGTATTCTTAACTAGCCTTTTTAGCTCTTTGAAAACCTGGATTCTATTTTAAATTTTTGTAGTTCAGGAAAATTGTACTCATAAATATGCACTTAAAATGCTTAACTTGACTTTGTACAGAAATATCCCTGTGTGTATATTAGCAAATATCACCAAGTTGAATGAAGCAGTGTACCCATTGCCAATCTTATGGATGAACAATTCTCCGAGAAACAACAGAACCCTAGACCCACAAAAAAACCTACAGAGGTCTCATTAGAACTGATGCAATTCCTTTCCTCTATTTCTTATTCTTCTCACTTAGCCATGTCTTTCACTAGGAGAAGTTGATAAAATAATTAGGTTGCGTTTTGACAAATTGAGGCTTATAGAACACATATTTACCTAAAGATGTTTAGAATATCACAGGAACTGAAGTGTGTCTTTAGGGAATATACTTTTCCAACAGAGCTACCCAAAGGACTTGATTTTGGAATTTTAGCTTCTCTCTGTTGAGAAAAATAACAAAAAGTTGTGCCAAAGGACTTAACTTCCCTCATATTACTTTTTGGGGGGTACGTTTATAATGAGTGTGTTTGGTTAAAGAAATAAATATTTAATTGAATCAAACCGCAAACAGCAAAACTATGTGCTTAAACACACTTATTAACCTATTTTGGTGATTTCAGTTTAGGGAATCACACATTATGAAAAAACATATAGCAAGTTCTAATTTATATTCTCTCTCAGATATCTGTAACAGTGTCTGAGGATTCCTTTAGCGGCCTCCAGGCTTGTAAAGCACAGAGAACAAGAAGGAACAGACCCTGAAGAAGAACTCAGAGAGGAAGTGGTTGCTCAAAGTGGTTGTGCAGTTGCCTCTCTTCACACTTCCTTTTTCAAATGTTGCCAGAATGAGAGGTGCTAAATGCTCTCCTGATTTTCCTTATAGTCTTTGCCTTCACAGTAATCTATTATCCCAAGATCTAAAAAATTGGTCAACAAGTTAAATAATTCTGTTTTCCTTAAATACTCTGCTTTTATGAAACAGATACATTGTTGACTCATTTACTATAGACCATTGTTCCAATGAGTAGAATATACTTTGTAAATGAAATGCAATGATTATAGTAATATTTGTTTATAACACACTTTATTAAAAAAAATTAAGGCAGTATAAAAATTTAACTGACAATTAAACATTTACATTTGCATGTTGCATCTGCCCATATATTTACAGCTGTATCAAAGCTCCGTTTGGGGTCTTTTGTCTCCTGTTTACAGTACAGATGGTAGGTGGGTTGGATCTGACTGTCCCCTTCTTTCCGCCCTTGGGCCTCTCCAGTGCTACTTCAATCCTTTTAACCTAAAGTTAGTACTGCCAAGGTTTTGAAATCCTTTATTATTTGAATTTGAACCACATAGTTGACACTCTAAGTTTTGCCCAGAGGTGAGCCTGAATAAATTCAGAAGAAGGCTGTGTATCCCCCAAGTAATGTATCTCTTTTTCCACTGCCCTCTCTTTACTATTGGTGCTCACGTGATCCCGCAGAGGCGCCTGCTACCCCCACTCCCACCCCCCACTATATGTGCCCCTGGGACCAGGTGTACCTTCCTGCCTCAGAGATTCTCTTACTATAATAACCAGTTAATACATACATGGTAGTTTTGTCCCCGTGCGAGGGGCATCAGATGGTTTGGATTATTTCATCTCCATAACAACGTTAGTGGAGGAGGCTAGCGTTACTCACCTGGCATCACAAATGAGGTAATGGAGACTCATAGAAGTTCAGTGGCTTCCTCCTAGCCAAACAGCTCATAAGAGGTAGTAAACTAATTTAAACCAATAATTCCAAGTGGTGACAGAACACCGTATCAGGGATGTTGCAAAGCAGAACTAAGATCACTACAGTCTGGCAGTATTAGACACTGTGTCATGGTAGTGCAAGGGGCTATTTTGCTAGGTAGGTATTAATGAGGTTACCTTAAAATTGTCCCTTGAACTATCTTCTTTTTTTTTTTTTTCTGAGATGGGGTCTTGCTCTGTCACCCAGGCTGGAGTGCTTGGAAGGCAGTGCTGTGGTCATAGCTCAATGCAGCCTCTAACTCTTGGGCTAAAGTGATCTTCCATAGCTTCCTGAGTAACTAGGACTACAAGTATATGCTACCATGCTTGGCTTTTTTTTCTTAATTTTTTAGAGATGGGGTCTTGCTATGTTGCCCAGGCTGGTCTCAAACTCCTGACCTCAAGCGATCCTCCCACCTCAGCCTTTCAAGTGGCTGGGATTACAGGCATGAGCCATTGCACCTGGCTCTCCTTGGACTGTCTGAAACACATAAAATACTCATAATCTGTACTTTTCTTTTTCTTCATTTTTCTAGGCCTAGGAGTGAAAGAGTGAGAGCATGAGTCCACCTTGGTTGCCTAGAAATCTTGTAAACTGACAGAACAGCTGGGGGAGTATTTGGATAGTGGAAGGAGCCTGACCTCTGCAATTAGAAAAACTTAGTCTTGTATTCAAACTCATTTACTTCCTAAGCTATATGCCTCCTCTCTGACTCTCTTTCTCTCCCTCCTGGTCCTCTCTCTATATATACACAACACAGATGGTAGGTGGAATACATCTGACTCTAGCTCAGCATGTTTCCCCTTCTTTCTGTTTTGGGCCTCTTCATATATATATATATATATATATATATCCTTTTCCTATATATATATGTGTGTGTGTATATATATATATATATATGTATCCTTTTCCCTCATCTTCACCACGAGGACTGTTATCTGTCGAGGAGAGTTCATTTGGTACCAGTGGTCTCCTTGGTCTGGACACTTAAAAACTTCAGTTAATACTTCTCATGCTCCAGGATTAAACTGCTTTCTAGTCCTCTCTCTGACATTAGGCATTCACTCATCTAAAGAAGGGAACAATTTGTTAACAATCTGAGCCCACTTGTTTTAGAATATTTTGCTGCCACCTTTTCCTTCCTTCCTTTCTTTCTTTCTTTTTTTTTTTTTTTTTTTTGAGATAGGGTCTCGTTTTGTTGTCGGGGCTAGAGTGCCATGGCATCAGCCTAGCTCACAGCAACCTCAAACTCCTGGGCTCAAGCGATCCTCTTGCCTCAGCCTCCCGAGTAGCTGGGACTATGGACATGTGCTACCATGCCTGGCTAATTTTTTTTCTATATATATTTTAGTTGTCCATATAATTTCTTTCTATATTTTTTTTTTAGTAGAGATGGGGTCTCGTTCTTGCTTAGGCTGGTCTTGAACTCCTGAGCTCAAACGATCCACCCACCTATGCCTCCCAGAGTGCTAGGATTATAGGCGTGAGCCACCACGCCCGGCAACCTTTTCCTACTTGATCTATGCAGTTTCAATACTCACCTAATCTTCCTAAGGATGATGACATTGGGTAGGGGACCAAATACAAATAGGTTGAGCTAAATGTTACAAGACACCTATGATTCACAAAAGAAATAAAGGAGAACACATCTCTATTCAAATATATTAGCGTTCAACATAAGGCTCCTGGTGACAAGTTGGGAGAAGGGGTTTTCCTCTTGCATATCTAGGTCTTATTTAAAATGTCCACTCAGACTCAAGCGGGAGGCAATTGTACCTTGTTTATAATTTGTTCAGCTTAGAACCACGCACTCAGTAATATCTTCCACAGTTCTATAAGTCAGGTGTACTATTGCTCTTATAAATTTAGCCCACGCTCCTAAATTGCTTCTGCCATGCTTAAAAATACACATTTCCCAAGATTTTGGTAATGCTTTAAATGGGATAATAAATATGAGGGCAGTGATCATAGTTACTAGCACATACTGATGCTTAATAGTGTTAGTATTTTTCTTTCTCTCTCTCTCTCTTTCTCTTTCATGCTTCCAATGGTTTCATAAAGGTGAAAAATGTGGGGCATCCAGAACAAAGATCTTTGAGTTTATTAAATACTTTGGTTCTCGCATGGTACAACCCCACATTTTCACTCTAAATATTAGGCAGCCCTGAATTCCTCAGCATTGGGAACCACTTATTCCCAGCTTGTTCCAGTTCTGATTAAAGTCATGAACAGGTGAACTTTGAGGGCAGAGTCTGCTGGCTGGGAAGTGATTGAAGTGCCTTTCAGCCATGACTAATTTATTTAGTACTCAAAACTCAGTAAAGATTCTTCTGTCACATCATTCTCCCAAATAAAAGGGAATAAAAATAAAGTAGAAACCTGGTTGATGCCTCAGGCATCTTCAGTGTGTTGTTCAGGTCAGTTCATTTCAATACTTAATTCGTGGCACTTCATTTAATGGAATCATTTAACACCTAAAAAGTAATTATAAAAATGAACAAATTTGGTTTCCTGGGGTTGGTATTTGACATCTCCAAAACACTGAAATCCCTACTGCTGGCTTAAACTATGTTTGGCATTCAGTAAGCAATTAAACTAAATTAATTCTGAATATGGGTTATGGATGAGCTCTTACATACCTCAGTGTTCACTTGTTTATATTGCAGCTGAATTTAGTAATGGATAAGGGAATGACTCCTACAACATCATTGCTCACAATTAAGTAACGTACCAGAATATTACTTTGCAGATTGCCAGAACTCAAAGTAAACTAACCAGTTATTAAAACTGGAAGAAAACGAGAGGTCATCTAATCTAGTCTGTACTTTGCATGTAAGGAAACTGAGACCCGGAGATACTAAGAGACTTGGATGAGGTCATACAGCCGCTTAGCAGCAGAGCTCATGGCTCAGTTCTCCTCTCTTCCAAATTAGCACTTTTTCTACTAAATTATATAATTACTGGTTGATATATAAGTATACATGTCCATTTTTGAAATAATTTAATAATCAAGCGATCAACTTGTTCCAAGTGTCTTATCCTATTACAAAATTACAATTAATTACAGAATATGTGCCCAGATCATATTCTCTCAGTTCCTACCTACAGGTCCAGGACTGCTGAAGTCAGGGAAAAAAATGAATAATCATGTGACTCTATATTCCTCTGCATCCTGTAGCTGTGGTTACAGTCTTGGTTTAAATATGCAACCCTTTCTGGGTGATAAACCTAGAGAGAAGGACATTGGGAAGATGAGTGAGGAGTCAAACAAAGGAGGGAAGGTATTTGGCAAGGTAGACAGAATCTGTTAAGAGCAATTACTTAACCTGGAAACTTTGCAAGCCATTCCAATTCTGTCCTCATTTATATCTCCAAAGTGATTAATCCATCCCATTCTATATGAGGAATGGTCATATAATACAAATATGGCTGCTGCCCAGGACCACCCCTTGACTGAGAGAGTCAATTGTCATATCGTAGGAATCCTCCATGAGCCAGCACCTGACAAGGGCTGTTTGAGCAGAGCATATAACTCACAAATTATCTAATACACTGAGGTTATATAGCTATTAAGTGGTAGGGCAGGGATTCAAGCCTAAGTCTCAATTCCAAATATGCTACAGTTAACCACTATACATACTACCTCCCCCAGCAACAATTTGATTAAATGTTTTCCTGTGATATTCCATTCCTAAGAATTATTTTCCTCAAATATCTATTGCTCATAGTGTAAATACCTACATATTCACCTGAAAATGGTCTAAAAGTTATCAAAGATTGATAATTCATTCTTTGGGTTTACCTTGGGGACAATTTAAGATTTACTATTATAGGGTCCTTGATAACAAAGGAATGCTTAAATGGATATCTCCAATAGTCTTCATACTATGTCAATATCTTAGCTATATATAGCAGCAACTTGCAAACTCAAATAACACAGAGAACAGTTATAATTTAAAAACTAAGTTCTTTGTATTAAACTGTTTATTAAATTATTATAATAGCAAAAGTAAGTATAAACTTCTTATGATAATAGTCACTAAAGAAAAATCTAAAAAATAAAAATTAAGTATTACCAAAACTAATACAGAAATTGAGTTCAATTTAATAATATTTAATAGGATAGATGTATTTAACTAAAGCTAAGTCAATGTTAGCTTTGTGAACATGCTACCTACTACAGTGGCATAGGATCATTTGTTTTCTCACAATATCTCACGTGACCTATAGTACTATGTGCCATGAAGAAAACCAATTCACCCATATTCTTCACTATTTAAATTACTTCAGAGTTTTTAGTTGTACCTCATGACAAATCACCATTTGACCTTTAGATGCCCTCACTTCTTTCCTCATTAGCCCCAAACAAATGTATGACTGCACCTGGATGTGATGTGGTCGTCTGGATGAGTCCAAAGTTGCATATTTTATATTTCTTAAATTAGGTATTGAAATAAAAACATAGAATTTTAAAATCATGGACTCCCAGAAATGCAGAATTTATACATAAAAATAATAAGACTAAGGTCATGAAACAAATACCTACCACAGACATAGCCAATTTTAGTCCTACATGGTTTGGCTACTGATCACTTAAGTAGTCATTATTTGAAGGTAATCAAACACTTCTCTAACCAAAAGTGTTTCTCTCACTGGTGTGACATTGCATGACATTCTCCAAATTGTGTCATTGTTCAAGGGGTAAGTTAATTACTTCTTAAAATGTAGCTTAAAAGTCACTCGATTATTTCAAAGTTTCCAAGATAATCCTCCAGGAGCGTGACCAGCCCATTTTGCAGATTATTCAATCACGTGCTCCCTGAAAGGCCACACTTGGTGCACATCCTCTCCTACCATCTCAAATCCTCGAGAAATTGAGAAACAGACTTTCCTCCCAGGAAACGTGTGTGGGCTTCACAGACTAGCACACTCTCATCTATGTATTTTGAAAGGGGAGCTGTATTAGCTATTGAAGTATAATAGGGAGTATTATATGAAGTATAGTTTGAAGTGTAATATGGAGATGAGTCCATATCGATTACTAGTGCTCATATTAATTGACCACCACTTAGTTAAGTTTGGATGTATCACTTTAGAAAAATCATAGTAAACAGCAGTTATGGGAAAAATACCAACATTGAGACTGGCTCATTTTTCTGCATTTTTTTTTCCCACAGTAAAGAACAGTTTGCATGTAGTTTCCCAAACCAATAAGCTATGCTTTTCCTCTCTTTATTCTTTTTCCTGCCACACACAACATCTCATCCTTTCCTTTGAGGATATCATTTAACTCTGAAAGCCATGTACTTTTCTTAACATTCCACTCCCACAACCCAGGTTCATCCCACCATAATCTCACACCTGGCTTCTCATTAATAAATTCCCAGTGGCTTCTCTATCACCAGCTTATCCCACTCCTGACATAATCCATTTTTCAAGTTGCCATCAGAAAAATATTCCTAAACTTATCATGTTCCTGATCCCAGTCCTTTGGTGGACTCATTCATTGCTCACAGGTTAACCATAGTTAATATATCTTGCATAGCACTCTGTAAACTGGCACCTATATACCTCTTTAGTCTCCTTTCTTGCTGCCCTGTCTCTTAGTTTACTACTACTTTGAGATCCATTGCCTTACATCTAAAACTTCACACTTTTCATTCCTCTGTCGGTTCCTAGTCTCTGTTTCTCCCCACTTTTATTTTCAATTTTTACCTAGCACTTGAGTCATGTGGATGAGCAGTACATCATCAGGCTTTGGAGTGAGACTGATCTAGAATCAAGTCTAGCTGGTCACTAACTCCATGAACTGGAGCATGTTCTCACCCTCTGTATACGTTCATTAATATAGATAACAATATTACCTACTCCAAATAGTTCTTTATGTATTAAATTGTGCTTGCATGGAGCTGGACCCACACCAAGAAGGCACCAATTGTTAGTGAAATGCTAATCAGCACAACAAAAATTCAGGGATTTCCCACTCCTCCTTTAGGAATGAACCTAGATGTCACTCTGTAGAGTCTTTCATGATTCATTCTCCTGACTCAAAGTGTGGTTTGGTTACTGTCCTATAAGCTCTTTTAATGCCCTGTATTTTATTATACTGTGTTTTAATAACTAGTTTATTTGTGCGTATCTCCCAGCAAACCACACACATATTGGTCTGACCCACTGCCTAAAACTTGCCTGGCATAATATTTCTTCAAAGCTATTTTCACTTGAATTAAAGTCATGTGGCATTCAATCCAAACTTCATCTGCTTCTTACCTATACCAGTAACCTTGTAACCTTCATGGATCTTATTCTGCTCTGACTTGTTCCATTTCATAGATTATCCTTCTCACATGAGCTTGAGACTCTCATATTTGAGATTTCATTTAAAAAGAGTCAGTGTACACTACTCAAGTGATGGGCACACTAAAAGCCCAGACCTCATCACTATAGAATATGTCCATGTAACAAAACTGCACTTGTACTCCCTAAATATATTGAATTTAAAAAAGCGGCAGTAACAGAAATTTTAGTAAACCCAGTTTTACTATTAAACATGTAAATAATATATAAATATAAAAGAAAGCCAGATAATATTGATCATGCTTCAATCCTATCATCACTTGAAATGGAATCATTTTCATTGGAAGTAAAATGATTTTAATTTATTTACTTCTTTGCTTCTCCATCAAAACTATTTTTTAGAGCATTATCTGTTTATATAACTCCTAGACATTAGTAGTTATCCTACCTATTATGCTTATTTTTTTTCTGACTAAATTGTAGATTCTGGAGACCAAATACAAAGTATCTTATTTTTCTTTGATTCTTCACAGATTTAAAACAATAAGTGATTAACTATAATAGATAACAATACATGTGAAATGACTGGTATTTATTTTCATTCTTCACAGACCTCTTATATTTTATTTTCTGTAAGTTATGCTATTATTCCAGCATTGTGGGCAGATCAAACTGGTAGTTGATCCTTTTCACTGGGTTGGTGAGAGTCGTGGAGTATGAGGATAAGGAAGAACCTGTTTCTGGGGTCCTTATTCCACTTACATCCTATTCAGGGTTGGTAAATCTGTCTAAGCACACAATGGCATTTTAAGTCAGGGTTTCCCACAGGAAGCATTATGCCTTCAAGAGAGGAAAGAAAAATCATCATTGCATGCCAAGCAGGATGTCACTTACACTCGATTGGCCACATCGTCAAGGTTCATTTCCATTAAGCTTTGTGTCAGTTCAGAAAGTTTACACATGAGGCTGTGTGTAGCAGTCTACCACTGCTGACTGCCCTGGGGCTAGCCCAGAGTCCCAATCTTGTCACTGGTTTTCCAGAATGTCTCCTTGAGAATTAGTTGCATATGCTGGCCAGCCTCACCATTTGAGACAGGACTGTGGTTTGGTTGTATTTTTATAAATCACTCTCTTACTAAATACTTACCATCTTTGACATATTTAGATAAGGCAAAGATAAAAACAAGAAGAGAGTGAAAACAGTCATAGATAATGATAGATAGGTGGATAGATAGATGGATATAGATGGAATGGATGGATGACTTCTGACATTAATAACAGGAAACAAATGTGAGAAGGGTATTGCTTTCAATTTCTGTCCAATGCTTCATAAATGTGTCATGAAATGTGCATAACAGAGATATTCAGACTCTGTTTTTCAGTAGTGACCATATTCAACTACCTGCATCAACTTAAAACAAAATAAAAATCTCTTAACCCAGATTAATACTAGCTGGAGACAGGGTACATAGGAGTGTGAAGGTAGGATGGAGGGACCAAGCTATGACCTTTTATTTTTGGTTGGTATAAACTATCTGCATATATTTAAATACTTAACTCTTCACAAGTCATTCTTATGCATGGTTTTCCATTTATATGATGTTATATGGGAATATTAAAAAGTTCCCCTTACAAAAACTATATCATCCATACTAGTTTGCACAATGACTAAATGTACACTACTAATGATTTTTTCAATATCATAATTACTGCCAAAAAGTTTCATGATATTATAAATCATAGAATTTTTAAAGGGCAATACTTTTTTAAAAACTTTTTTTTATTTCAGCATATTACGGGGGTGCAAATGTTTAGGTTACATATATTGCCCTTGCCTCAGCCGAGTCAGAGCTTCAAGAGTGCCCATCCCCCAGATGGTGCCCACCGCATCCATTACATGTGTACAAACCCATCCCGTCCTTCCCCCTCCCATCTGCCCGACACCCAATGAATATTATTCTTATATGTGCACTTAAGTGTTGATCAATTAATACCAATTTGGTGGTGAATACATGTGGTGCTTGTTTTTCCATCCTTGTGATACTTCACTTAGTAGAATGGGCTCCAGCTCTATCCAGGATAATACAAGAGGTGCTAGATCACCATTGTTTTTTGTGGCTGAGTAGAACTCCATGGTATACACCACATTTTATTAATCCACTCATGTATTGATGGGCACTTGGGTTGTTTCCACATCTTTGCAATTGTGAATTGTGCTACTATAAGCATCTTAGTGCAGATGTCCTTTTCTTAGAATGTCTTTTGTTCTTTTGGGTGGATGCCCAGTAATGGGACTGCTGAATCAAATGGTAGTTCGACTTGTATCTCTTTGAGGTATCTCCATATTAGTTTCCACAGAGGTTGTACTAGTTTGCAGTCCTACCAGCAGTGTATGAGTGTTCCTTTGTCTCGGCATCCATGCCAACATTTATTGTTTTGGGACTTTTTGATAAAGGCCATTCTCAATGGGGATAAGTGATATCTCATTGTGGTTTTGATTCACATTTCCCTGATGATTAGAGATGTTAAGCATTCTTTCACATGTTTGTTAGGCATTAGTTTATCTTCTTTTGAAGAGTTTCTATTCATGTCCTTTGTCCACTTTTTGATAGGGTTGTTTGATTTTTTCTTGCTGATTTCCCTGAGTTCTGTATAGATTCTAATTATCAACCCTTTATGGGATGTGTAACATGAGTATTTAACTTATTTTCTTGACCAATGAATGTTAAGACATTGTGGCTGATGCAAGTGATATACTTGGTGTCAATTTTCTAAGAGGTACTATTCCATTTAGAAAATTATTAGTGTTTAGTATGAGTCCTGTATGCATTCAGATCCCAAAAGCTCACCAAAAAAATGTAACATAATGAACGAAGCTTCTCTAACACAGTTGAATGAGATTGTTCGAGATCTATCAGCTTCTCTATTTTCTACATTTGCCCCAGGAACCTAAGGAGCTAAAACTACTCTAGGTAAAAAGGGTAGTTTTTACTAGAGGTTATAAAATTGATGAAAGCTTTAAAGTACAAACTATTTTTTCAATTAGAATGACTGATTACTCGGGCCAAAACACTCTATTTACATTAGGATTTTAAAGTGTGATCATTTGAGTATTGCTTCAAAAATAAAATACAAAATGCAAAGCACTTTTTTTGTTTTCTTGTTCTCAGTGAAAACAAATAAATCTAGTATATGTTTCCCCAGGGGAGAAAAACCTGTGTGATTGTGTATAATTAAAAGCAAAACTAAAGAAAACAAACAAAATGTTAATTCAGTTCCAGCATATGTTGAAATTAACAAAACTATTTTGGTTATATTATTGAGATATTTAATAGTCTGATAAAAAATAGTTTTTGTATTTTAATCGCACTAACATTTTATGAAACAATTTTCTTTTCTGAATTCTTGGCAAATAACATCTTATTGTCTTGCTGATGAAGTCCACATGGTGTTCTAGTTCTATGAGCATATTGCTGGTGCTGTATATTTGTGGTTCTGTGAAGATGATGCTGAAGACAGTATCCCTTCATCAATGGAGAACTTACTTTTATCCCACCCATTTTGTATTGTCACCTTCCCAAACCACTTAAGTTCTAAAATCCCTTGAACTATTTCTCATCACCTGGTCCACTACCTTGAAAATGCCTATCACACTCTCTAACTACAATGAGTATATTCTTGTTGTTGCTTATTGTCTGTCACTCTCACAGGAATGTAAGCTTACTGAAGGAAGAGCCTTATTAATTTGTTCACTGCTGGATCACTATTTAGCACATCTGTCAGCCACTGTCTTTCTCAGCCCTACATAAGGAGAGGCACTGTGCTACTTTTTATGCGGGTTCAAATTCAAGCAGTTCCTAGGTTAATCCAGCATATATACTGTTAATGTTTTTCCCAATATTAACTAGTCTGTAATTAGTCTTCTTCTCATAAGTTCTACATCCAAAGAATGTGTGGTCAGTGAGTTTCTACTGAGCCACAGTCCCCCTCTCTCTATTCTCCTACTACTCCTGCCTTGTAGTCCATATGCTTTCTGCCTGAGAGCATCTCAATTCCCTGTTGGAATTTAAGCCCTTCTCTGAGTCACAGCTAATTTTCTGAGGTCCTGAAAATATGGTCAGCCTTTGTTATTTCCTTCTCTTGAGAATTTGATTCTTGTCCTCATTCATTCAGTAAAAGAGAATCATGAAAATTGAATTTCTCTGTCTTCCTGGAATTCCACCCACAAAGAAATATAGCTTGGGACTTTACAGTTTCATAAAATAAATACTTTTTGGACTACAATAAGAATAGAATATCAAAACAGATTATCAAGAAAAGAAAAATAAATTGGTGATCATTAAGTATCAAATCTGTCTATTTTGGACAGTTTTCGGTATGCACTTTCCAACTTGTTAAGTGTAAAATCAAGTCACCCTGTGAGCCTGTCTTTGAGCTTGTGTACCCCAAACACTTAAGTGATCTTGTCTTATTCCCTCCAAAATAATGGGCAAAAATATTTATCAAGTTAACTGTTTTGGACAGTGATGTGCTAGGCTCACAAGAGAAAATATGGGTTTTTATATTTTAATTATAGACATTTTTCTAATATTAATGATACTACCTATGGTTTGAATGTGTTTCTCAACAGTTCATGTGATAGAAACTTAATCCCCAATGCCAAGTGTTGAGAGCTTTGCGTCTTTAAGAAGTGATTAGTTCATGAAGGTAGAGCTCTCTTGAATGGATTAATGCCATCATCACTGGAGTGGGTTAGTTACCACTGGGGATCAGCCCTCTTTTTCTCCCTATCCCGTGTGCTCAGTCCTGCCTTCTGCCCTTTTGCCATGGGATGGGCCTCATCAAATGCCAAAGCCACATTTTTGAAGTCTCCAGCCACCAAAACCATGATCCAAATAAATTTCAATTCTTTATGAGTTACCTTGTCTGTGGTATTCTGTTATAGCAACAGAGAATGTACTAAGACAGGAGAGAAGGCTTTTCTCTTCACTTATGTTATTCTCAATGAAAAATCTTACCAGATATGAATTTCTTTGTAATAAGACACTTATTTCTTGGTTAGCACAGAACAGAAGCCTTCTCTGTCCAGCATCCTTTTTCTCATATCCCCATACTTATTACTATGTATACTTAGAAGCTCTGCTCCTACCTATGTGATTACTATTAATAACTGGGTGATTTTATCTAAGCATTAATATCAACACCTTGAAATCATATTGTTCCAACCTGCTTCTCCACCCTGGTTGGGTGGTAGGAGGAAGTGTCTAGGAAAGTCAAAGTGGTGGTTTACTTTTAGCCACTTTCCACTTCCACAATACAGGCAGGTCTTAATAATTACAGCACTTTTTTCAGTGAGCTTCAGAACTCTCCTGAGCACAGCTATCAAGGTAACTGTTCTCAATCATTTGGAACACTAATTTTGGAGAAAAACACTAACTTATCCATGAAATATTCTATATAGGGGTTCCCCCTGGACCTTTTGCCACCTAGACCTCCTTATCAAAGAAGGAGGACAAAAGAAAAGGAAAGCATCAGTTAATATAGTTGTGTGCTTTACTATACCTGTATTATACTAAGGTAACAGACCAGACCACAAAAGAGAGAGCTGATTTATTTGAAGTTCTTAGTATTATTTAAATATTCAACCTAATTGCTATATAATCTTTCCCATGGTGTTTTCATTATGAGACAATGGCGGAAATCTGTGAAGTGTAGCTGGTGTATCATTTATTTTCCAGCAAGAGTGGGTATAAATACATTAAGAAGTTAAAGGTGGCATTGAATCCATTGAAACAAGATTTATTAATAATTGACATATACCTTTTAAAACTGATTCTTCTATGCAGATTCAAGCTGAGTTCCAAGACTCAATTATCAGTGTTGAGTAAACATAGAGCAAAATGATATCAGTGAACACTCATTTAGAAACAGAATCAAGCTGACAATGTAAAATATATGTGATCGTTGTATTCACCTAATATATATTTACTAACCCCAAAATATGTTGTAGATATCACACTAGATGCTAATAATAATAACATGTAACTAAGGCATAAGACATATCTTTAAAAAACAGGTAAGATAATAGGAATCTGTACTTATACACACACACACACACACACACACACACACACACACACACACACTAAAGGCCTAAAATTTTAAATGGAAGAGTGATTTAAGAGAGTCCTATCCTTCTTATGAAACTAAAGACCTTAGGAATGATCTGGTCCAGGTTCACAATTCTTACTTTTGGCAGACCAGGGCAATTTCTCACACTGCCAGATTTTTGATCCTAAATTTCTGCATCAGAATTTCCCTAATTCATTTTTATTTTCACCAGCATTTTTGAGGACCCACTATTTACCTGGCACATATTAAATGCTTTCAAATATCTATAACCTGGTCAAATACATATATACAAAATATATATTATATAAATTATATAGCATAATAATTTATATATGTATAAATCATTTCTAATTTATGGATTAATAGATATAGTATTTGTTCAACTAAACTGAACAGTTTTTTGAGTGTCTAAGTATATCAGACTCTGTGTTTGGTATCAGGAATACAAATATCTCTGTCAACAAAAAGTAAATACGCAAAGAAAAATACAAAGAAAATTATATGTGAAATATGATGTGATAAGTGCTGTGGCACCAATATACAAAAGATATGGAGATGGCAACTTATTTTGGCCTAGAAGCCCATTGATGTCTCCAGGAAGAGAAAAATTCCTGAGTTGACACTTATAAAAATAATCCAAATTCAGTATGGTGAGACAGATGCATGTCTAGAAGGACTTGAGAGACTAGATGGCAGCACCGTTCACTAAGAGCACAAGAGGAGGAGGAGCTATCTGATAATGGGGAAGCAGGGCTGGTGGGATGGCTTGAGAAAATGATAGATTAATGGGTTAGACTATTGCTGAAATATGAAATTAATTATTTCATTAATTAATTACGTGCAGCAGACACTTGGATGAAGAAGACTGATTTTAAAGAATAGGTGTGAGCTGGAGGTAGAATTTGGGCAATCAAAATAAATGAAGAAATATGCTCATAGACGTATATCTAGAAAGAAACAGAATTATATTTAAATCCAAGATATCTGGTTTGGAAGTTCAGGATCCTTTTGAAGAAGAGCTATTTAGCATTACCTGTTATTCCATTCTAAGTAAGGATCTGGTATCACCGGAAATCCTATTTTAAGTAGGCGTGTGTGTGTGTGTGTGTGTGTGTGTGTGTGTGTGTGTATAGGTACATGGAGTGTGTGTGTATATGTTTACTTTTAGTTGTTTTGTTTGTTTGTTTGTTTTTCAAAAGAATTCCTTGCTTGATACTGTAAAATATCACATAGCTTGAAGTCTTCTGAGGGTACTTAAAGAGAAGTTTTGCTCCATTTTAGAGAGAAGAATGCATCGAGACATGAAGAAGTCCATATAAGAGAGTTCCAGAATCTCTACGTTAAATCTCCTAATTCACTTAACACAAGTCCCATTTGTCAAATTTTATCATTGCTAAAATTTCAATGGCATTATTCATGAACTCCTCACACTGCTATGCACCAGATGCTAGAAATAAAGTTTTGCACAAGTCAGACACAGTCCATGCCTTTATGAATTTTAGCCTTATGAATGGTACAGGCTTTAAATAAATAAATAAATGTAACTGTGTTATGTAGTTGCTGTGTAATAACTTATCCCCAAATTTAGTGGTTTAAGAAATAAATATTTATTATCTCATTTTATTTTATGTGTTAGCTTTATTTTTGTTGTAGAATAAATAATTTTAAGGGACTAGGTATTTTAAAAAAATGTAAGTAAGCCAAAAAGTAAGTTGGCACATTACCCCTCTCTGTAAATTCTTATTATATACAAATGCTGCTAGAAAATAAACAAAAATATCAACTGGAATGAAATACATTCTCAAAAGCACACTAAGGAATATTTTGTGAAACATAACCAGGCTAATATACAGAGGGAATAGGCTAAGTGTTAGGAGATGACAAGAAAAAACTTTTAAATGATCTACCTAAACATTGACATTGATTTAACAATTTGATTCTTTGGGAATTTGTTTTATTGCAAAATGCATAGTATGAAGAGAGAATATAACTTGATTTTTCTGTTGGACATGAAGATGCATTGTCCATATCCTTCAAGGAAGGCTATCTTGCCCCAGCTACTAAAGCAGACACCTTCCAACAGTCATCTCTTTTCAGTTGTCTCAGTGGCAGAGTGATGCCTTGCCCAAGGATAAACTCTTGTTTTATGGAATGGCATGGGAGCAGGTGTGGAAGTGTTGTATAGAGCCTGGCCATTCTGGCCAACAAAAAGCCAACTCTGTCAGACCTTTGGGAGAATATTCCAAACCTTCCCATGGGGTTGACCCAAGCTTTGTTGGGATTTCATAACAATTCAACTTCTCCTTTTGCTTGATCCCACCCCTACTCCCTCCCCATAGCTGTTATTATTTAATAATTATCTTGCTCAAAATGTCCATATCAGCATCTGCTTCCAGGGAACCACACTGTGATATCTGGTACCAGGGACATTCAAAGGAAGAGTGTGTTATAGTTTGGTTTTGGAGCTAAATCACTCACTGGCTATCTGTCAATGAAGATACCATTATTGGTGGTAGGGTGGACAGAGAAAGTCCTTGGCTCAAGGTGATGGTACAATTATTAAAAATCTCATTGGTGGTGAACTGGGAAAATATACCAGTGGAGGGGAATGGTCTACCTGATGACAATGTATCAGATGTTTAAAAAATATGAGCAAAAGAAACACTATTGTTAAGCATCACTGCTACCCTAAAAAAGAGTGAAAAGCTGTGGACAATTAACAGATGATTGAAAACCAAATATTGAAAGCCAGTAGGCCTTTCTGGCAGCTTATATAAAGGCTTTCATAGTCTGTATCACAAGGATAGAGAAATTTGAGGATAAGGATCAGGACTTTAGGGTTAAATGCCCAACCAAGGCAGCTATGTTATGCAAAAATGCTGGCTTTTGCCTAGTTGAAAAATAAGTGGTACCTTGATGCTTTGGATAGACACATCTGGGTATATGCCTCTGAAAATTTTGTATATTTAGAATCCTTTGAATCCTCTTAGCCTGCAGAAATTATCTGTCCCTCAATATTAAGATATAACATCCCTGCCTCTACTTGCTTAGAAAAAATACAGAAGCCTCTTGCCCACAATACAGCATGCGTCTCTTCCTTTAGGATCTACCCCACCTCCCATCTTCTCCAATCCTGGTCACTAGGCCTTTAACAAAATCCAGCCAAAACATTCTGGTACCAGTAAGAGAGGAAAGGAATTCTACCTTAAAGGAGTATTAAGACCTAGTCAGTATGGGCCAACAGGGGCCACAGGAGTAAGGTAGAACTAGATTTCAAAAGTGCTTGATCAAAAAGTCTGGTACATAAAATTGAACAGTTATGAGTGAGAGTGTACTGGAAGCACACTCCAATGATAAAAGATTTAGCATTCTGGTGAGGATTCCAAGAAATGCTGCTAATTCACTGCTAGAATGGCTCCTCCATGTGTGGTAAAAGCAATGGCTCCTGCTATGCAAAGTTGAAACGCTAGGATATCACAACCTCTACTAACTAGTAGCTTCAATTGATGCCTCTATGTTAGGTGTGGGTTTTTCTAATAGAGTAGATTAATATGGCCTCAGGTTCCTACATGCTCTCAGGCTATTGATTTGGTAAATGAGTACTTTTTTATTCCATTCAGAAAGGAAAATTAGAAACTGTTTGCATTCACATGGAAAGGGCAATGATAAACATTAACTGTTTCTCCCAAAAGCTATGTTAACTATAGCCTTCTCATAATACAGTCTAAAGATATCTGGGCTGTCGTTACTGTTCCATCACATTGTTTACATGCTCATTAAGCTGGGTGAGCAAGAAGTTGCTACTATTTGGAAAGACACACATGTTTCAAAAAGTGAAGATAAATCCTATGAAGATTCAAGGGCTTGCCAAATTGGTAAAACTTTTAGGGGTGCAGCTGTCAGAAGAGGGTTGACATAGCCTTTCCAAAGTAAAAGACAGATTACTGAATATTTCACCTCCCACCGTGATGAAGGAAGTACAACATATGATAGATTGCCAGCTTTGAGTGGGACCTGGAGCAGGAATGAGCACTCCACCAGGCTCAGGCTTTAAGACTAGCAGTGCTGCCACTTGGGTCATATGATCTAGCAGATCCTATAATATTAAGAGCTATCAGTGATGGGAACATTTTAGAGAAAGAATCACAATGCAGGCCACTGGGATTCTAAATAAAGGGTTTGTCATCTGCAGTGGAGGTTAATACATAATGTGAAAAACAACATACATCATTCACCCTGGTAAAGAT
The DNA here is from genome assembly GCF_020740605.2 of Lemur catta. Taxonomy (NCBI): domain Eukaryota; kingdom Metazoa; phylum Chordata; class Mammalia; order Primates; family Lemuridae; genus Lemur; species Lemur catta. Next base: position 57,853,451 of record NC_059129.1, read on the forward strand.
GGAACATCTGACCATGGGACACTCATTGAATACTCATATGAAATATGTCATCTTGAACTGAGTTCTCCCCTCAAGCCTTCCAAGTCATAGGACTAGGCTGCTAGGCCTCTACCAGCAGTTAAATGAAGTGGTTCACCTACATCAAGCATAAGCATGTGTTAGAAGCTGAACTGTGCTTTTCTCAAACTCATATGTTAAAGTCTTAAACCCCCAGTATGTCAGAATGTGATTCTATTTGGATATAGGGCCTTTAAAAAGGTAATTGAAGTGAAATGAGGTTTAAGGGTGGTCCCTGATTTATTAAATATGGCTGGCATCATTCTAAGAAGAGGAGATTAGGATGCAGACACACACAGAGGGAAGACGATATAAAGATGCCTAGAAGAGAGCTGTGTACAAGCCAAGCCAAGGAGAGAGGATCTCAGAAGAAACCAAGTTTGCTGACACTTTGACCTTGAACTTCCAGCCTCTAGAACTGTGAGGAAATAAACTTCTGTTGTTTAAGCCACACAATCTGTGGCATTAATTACAAACAAAATACAACACGAACAGAGGACATTAGTTAGCTGCATGAGCAGAGTTCAGACCCACATATTGTCCACTAGTGTTTAACAATGACCCTCCTTAGCTCACACCTATGTCCACACAGGGGAACCTGTACAACAGCTTACAGGGCAGAAGAAAGCCTTAGAGTTTTGTTGTTTGTCTGTTTGTTTGTTTTATGTCAGAAAGAAGACTTTCACCTTCCTACTATTAGATACTTCATTGTCATTCATATAATTTAGGTTTCTTTAGCAGTTATGTAAAATGTCTGATTCATATCTAGCTACAGTAGAGTATGGACAAGAGTACAATCTTTATAATCAGATGGACTCCATACCAGGTTCATATCTTGACTCTCTCTCACCACTCTGAGGCTCAGTGTTTTCATTTGTAGGAATAAGTTAGTAAGAATAATTATACTATCAGTTGGTCAGAAGTATGAAATAATACATATAAATTGTTTCACACACTGACACTTAATGATCATATTATCACACCTGACAATGATCATATTATCATTCCATATGTATGTGTATCACACACATATATACATATATATACACACATACAAACATGTTCCCCTATGTAAATCCAGGTTAAAAAAAAACTTTGCATTTTGTGCCATAAATTGTATCTGGTGCAATGATAAAACTAGGCTCCATTTTCTAGCCTGTCAAGATCTTTTCAACTCCAAATTCTGTCATCTAACAAGCTCACAATTTCTTCCAACTTCCTGTCAAACTCAAATTTGATAACTATGTCACCCCGATCCTAGAAAGAATAACTGATTATTTAGTAATCAAGTCTATGGCCATTTCTTTCTATTCTTTTTTTTTTAATCATCTATTGCATTTTCAAAATATAAATTGTTCAGTTTAATTAGAGAAAGATTACTGTTAGCAGGAACCAGAACTTTAACTCCATAAATGTATTTTTGGATTCATGTTCTTTCATTGTTTTTTTACTTTTTCTCTTCTCAAAAATGCAAGGAGATTTCTGTATTCCTTTAGACCAAGTTTCAATTTTATACGTAAGAACATTTTAGTGAACTCTGAACATTTTTTTCAGCCATGATATAGACCACTGGTTGTAATTTTTTTTTATCCAATCTTAACTTTTAGTCTACATTTTAAAAGCCAGTTGGCAGAAATATTCTGTGAGAAGACAGGGTAGTGAAATTAACATTTTTTTTCTTATGCTTAAAATATCAAGGGAAATTTCCTAGTAACACATAGTTCTATGACTAAATCATGATAGAAAAATAAATAGTGACATGGGTCAAACGAATGTCAAGCAGCTTGAAAGCTACCTAAACAGCCTCGTACATCTCAAGGTTTTCTGTGCATGTGGTCCCAGTCCTGTCAATCTGTTAAATTACTGATGCTTCAATCCATGAGGTCAGAGTTAAGGTTTCTTACACAGTAATGTCAAATAGCCCAGAAAAGTCTATAGCATTTGCATCACAAAACACTTCCCCCAAAAGCTGATAATTCTTGTGCAGACAAGAGGGAATAAATGGGACCTATGATGATTACATATTGTGATATTTTTGAATTACTAATTACAACACAGCAAAGTTTACTTTCAAGTCTGAAAAGTCTTAGAGGTCCAAGCAGGTGGGCCACTGTAATATTATTAGTGTAGAAAGCCTAAAGTGAACCTGCATCTCTTCTGCCTCCTATGAAGCATTTAGGTCACAGTAATATTTGCTAAAAGCAGCAAAGAATTTTGCTAATTATAGCACAGAAATCAAGGGGAAATTTTCTTTCTTTCTGTGGATTGATGGCACCCTTATCAAGTTTTCCTCCAGAGCTCATCTAGATGCAAGAATATTATAATTTTGTTTATTTTAATCAGGCCTTTAGCCAAAATTGGGCCTACCACTAAAAAATTGCATAAAACAGGATTTCAACAGCTGATTATTAATAAAATTAAATGGATTCTTCCTATGTCAATCTGGTTCATAAATTCACATGTTTTACTTGATCACTGCCTACTTATTAATCATGATTTTTTTAGACACAAGTTGGAAAAATCCAAATCAAGTAAGCTTAGACAAAAAGGAAACTTCTTGGCAGGAAACTAGAATGGATGGGAGAATCAAAGGATGCTATCAGTAACTAAGTGGTGGGAAAGGACATCTAATTTTGGCCAAGATGAAGTAACAAAGAATGGATTTAATCCCCTGCCTGAAAACAAACAGCAAACAACATACCTATTATATATGGAAAACAACAAATTTCAAGGCCAATGGATACCAGACAATTAGGGTTAGAGATTCCTGAGAAATGGGTAACAAATGAGGAGAGTCCTATGATTGCCCCAGGTAATTACCTTGACAGGATTTCCAGGCTTCAATGCAGGCTGAAGGAACTGAGGCAGCGCCAGCAGACTTCCCCCATAGAGGAACTGAGAATCTGGGAAGAATTGAGCCACTAGAGTTTACAGGACAAAGTATTGGAGAGAAGGACAGCTGCAAGGAGAGAGCTGCAAAGGGAGAGGACTCTGAAGATTGTGGAACATCTGACTTCCATATTTAGCAGAGTACTAATTGTTACATGTATGTAAAAAAACTACCCAAGGTTGGAGAAATAATCATATGAGATGATTAGATCAAACAGTGCCTGGCACTCACACCCAGCCAGGAATAGTGCCTGTTCCTATCAGCTAAAGTGAAACTTCTCACAAAGCACAGAGCATTGTGGAGAGCACTAAGAGTCTTGCCTCAGTAACTAGAAACAATTAGACCTAGAATAGATGTCGTTCTGGTCCCGCCTAACAAATCTTAAAAGAAAGACCTGAAAAGATCAACCTATGTCCAAGAACGTTACAAAGTCCAAGAATATATATTAAGATACAAAAATATCCATCCCCAATAAGGCAAAATTTATAATGTTTGGCATCCAAAGATTATCAGGCTTGTGAAAAGGCAAAAATATGACCCATAATGAGAGCAAAAATTAATGAATCAACCAAACTGAACTGGATCTGACACAGATATTAGAATTAGTGGACAAGAACATTAAAACATGTATTATAACTATTTGTTCAAACATTAAATAGAACATAGAATTTACCTACAAGATGCAAATCAAACTTTTAGCATTAAAAACTATGTCTGTGATAAAAAACACATTGGTTAAGATCAATGGCAAATTAGACATTGGAGAAGAAAATGTTAGTGAAATTGAAGACATAACAATAGCAATTATTCAAAATGAAATACTGAGAGAAAAAGGAGTTTAAACAAATTAAAAGTGTATTGGGCTGGGCGCGGTGGCTCATGCCTGTAATCCTAGCACTCTGGGAGGCCGAGGCGGGTGGATTGTTTGAGCTCAGGAGTTTGAGACCAGCCTGAGCAAGAGCAAGATCCCGTCTCTACTAAAAATGGAAAGAAATTATCTGGCCAACTAAAATATATATAGAAAAAAAATTAGCCGGGCATGGTGGTACATGCCTGTAGTCCCAGCTACTCGGGAGGCTGAGGCAGTAGGATTGCTTAAGCCCAGGAGCTTGAGGTTGCTGTGAGCTAGGCTGATGCCATGGCACTCACTCTAGCCTGGGCAACACAGCTAGACTCTGTCTCAAAAAAAAAAAAAAGAAAAAGAAAAGTGTATCAGTAGGGTAGGGTAATGGCAAATAACCAAATATTCATGTAACTGGATTTTCTGAAGAAGGAGGAGGGCAAAGGAAAAAATATAACTTTCACATTTATTAACTTTGATGAAAACTATAGACCCAGAGGTCTAAGATGTCCCACAAATCCCAAGCATAAGAAACATAATGAAATTATTGCCACTTTTTGGCTACTACCAATAGTGCTGCTGTGAACATACATGTGCATATACTTATTTGAGTACTTGTTTTAATGTACACTTATGTTCATAGCAGCACTATTGACAATAGCCTAAAAAAGGAAAATAGCCCAAATTTCCATCGATGGATGAATAGATGAACAAGTTGTTGTACATAAATACAATGGAATATTATTCATCCATAAGAAGAATTGAAGTACTGACACATGATGAGCCTTCAAAACATTATGCTAAGTGAAAAAAATCAGGCACAAAAAAACAAATATTATACGATTCCACTTATATAAAAAACTAGGAGAGGCAAGTTCCTAGAGACATAAAGTAGATTAGGGCCTACCAGTTGCTACCAGAGGAATGGAGCATGACTGCTTAATGGATAAGAGGTTTTAATTTAGAGTTATGGATATGTTTTGTTACTAGATAAAGGTGATGATTGCACACTCTGGATACACTGAACGCTACTGAATTGTTTACTTTAAAATGATTAATGTCATATGAATTTCATCTCAGTATATTTCTTAAAATAAAAGTAAAGTTAACATTTAAAAAAATAAAGATATACAAAAGCTAAAAGAGTGTACCACTAGAAAACTTTCACTCTAAAAAATATCAAAGGAAGGCATTCAAGCAACAAGAAAATGACACAGGATAGAAATATGAATGTATTTGGAATAAAAAGCACCAGACATGGGTAAATACATAAAATATTTTTATTATTATAAATGGTATAAAGGGCAGAGATTGAGGTGGGTCTTAAGAACAACCCTGACCTGGCATTTAAATATCCCCTGATTTGTGCCTCCCCACTCTGCTTCTCTCAGTATGTTAGCTTTGCCTTTCCTCATTGATGTCATAATAATGCTCACAAGCACCTATTGTAGTGTATGTTGTGAGTGGCACATAATAAAAATTAGCTAAAGACATCTCATTTATTCAGTAGCATCATGAAGTTAGGTATTCTATAGAAATGTTATCTGGATAACTGAAATTTAAGCACTTTTAAAATTTTCATTATTTGGAAATTGTAATTGTTATATGTAGAAATCTCTTAAGGATTTTCTTTTCTTTTTTTTCCCACTTGAGTGCTCCAATATCAAAATAAAATATGCAATAAAAGTAGCTCAAAGTTATCATGTAGTCATCATATATTATTGGGAGAACCTAAGGGTTGATACAGTTTAAATAACAATTTGCCCCCCTCTAAGTCATCTCAAATTGACTTGCTTTAGGTTCTTGGATCCATCTTTTTTTAACTTTTGTTCTGAGCCATGACATCAGGCCCCCACACACTCCTACTTGCTGGTCTCTATGCGCACATTTAGGCCACATACTCCTTTCACCCAGTTGTCTTGGCCGTGATAAAGACCCTGCTACAAACGATTACCTCTAATTTGCTTTGGACTTTGATCTTAGGTAAAAGAAAAGATAAAGCTAGAGAACCTAAAAATATTTAAAACTTTACTTACTTCAAAAGTTTCTTCCTAACAGAAGAAAATTGACATATTGTGGTTGATTTTATGTCCCAGAACTGGTTCATTATGGCAAAACGTAGTCAGTATTCGAATTTGACAAGGTGGTATTCTATGGCTGAAGTCATCTAATCTGCTCCTATATACCTATTTCTTTTTCTTTTTTCTCATCTTTTAATGTGTCTTTTTCCTTTCCCACATATAACACTATTCAGAGAACTACAATCACAGTATGAATGTGAGTCAGGGTACCCATTCTGGCTTATTCACTTATTCTTTTAGGTAAAACCACAAATCATATTACCCACTACTTATATAGAGAATGACAGAGGCAATATACCTCTATAATGTCCTGGAGATTAAATATTAACATGTCTAGGAAATGGAATATTATACATCTTTTTGAAACATGTATGTAAATAAAATATTTAAAAATCACAACCTACATGAAGGAGTCTCATGAGAGGAATATAGTGTATCAGCCAGGGTTCAGTCAGGGGAGCAGAGGAAGTTTAATAACTGAAATTAAGCCTTACAGAGCTGTGAGAGGAGCTGGGGACTGAGGGTCCAGAATGGGGTTTGCAGGCCAGAGGAGACACTTGTGAAGGGGGAGCTCGTGGAGAGGCCCACAGTTCCTTTCGAGTATCTGCTTCCTCTGTGGCAGCAACTGTACGTGGACCTGAGGTCCAAGTGGGTAAGCAGAATTCAAAATCAGGAAGAAATAGATATTGATTGGAGAAGATATAGAACATATTGGAATACACAAGGCTTCTTTGCATGCACTTGTCATCACATGTGACCAGCAAAGACTTTAAGAGAGTAAAAGACACTCTTTCAATTCAGAAGGTGTGCTCCTTTTCTGGCCAATGCCAACACAGGACCATACATAGAAAAGGGAATTCTGAGAAACTCAGCTCCCAGCTAAACCAAGTTGACACAACACAAACCAAGTTGACACAACACAAACCAACACACATGGCATATCTATAGTGCTGATAATTTTTTCCAGATGGTCTTGTTGCATGAGAGAACATTTTATTGGTTCCATAGCCAAGATGATCATTTGGAAACACTCTAGTGTTATAGCAAACATATATCAATACTTTATTTGGTAAAGAACTTGGATTTTCACTGTATCAACAAAAACAAAACAGACAAACAAACAAACAAACAAAAACCATCATAAAGATATTAGTTTCTACTCTTCTTCAATGTCTCAGAGAGCTGTTTTGAATTGTCTATCACTTGAGAGACTGGAACGACAAATCATTCATCTATTTTGTTAGCAGACTTATGCAAAGTACTGTATTAACCCCAAAAGAATCCCAAATCCTGGTTTCTGTTAGTAAAATGACACAAACTCCCAGAAATGGAGGTGAGGAAAGCCTTTCTCTATCATGTTCTACTAGTTGATGGAAGATCCAGGTCAGGCCCCATAACTATAAGTCCTGAAATACACCAGTCAACATCCACCAAGTGCCTCCATGAAGCATTGTTTTCCTAATAAATAGCATACTTGTATTCCCTTAATATGCCCTTATACTATTAATACCTGTGATAAAGTTGAGGTGGCAGGGATTTACTTTCCAAGGTGGAGCCATAGTAAACAACAATGTAAACACACAAATGTCTACAGTTCAGACAACTGTAGTATGTGGATAGCACAGAGATGGGGTCAGAAAAAAGAAACTGAACATGTGGATAATCATGGTCATCGATTCTGGTTCTCATTTAGTTCATACGTGAAATTAAATCCAGTGTTAGGTGACTTGGAAAAAGTTAGTATATTCATAACATGGAATTTTGGTAAGGTTGGTCCTGAGATTCAAATATGTATTGTTAAGTAAACCCTCTGTTCTATCTTTCCTTTCATAGTGAGTATACTTATATGTGACACACCCAAGTCATCTTGGACCATGAATACTTAGAGAAATGACAGGGAAATAAAAAGTGTGGTTTTCCTTCTTAGGAAAGGAAGGCATTATTGATCTGTCCAGCAAACTTTGGGACAAACTGTAAAATAGTCTTACCTTCGTATCTGGTGCAAAAATAGGCAAGGGTGATAATTTCACTATTTACTTTACTATGACTGCAAGAAAGACTCATAAGGTGATGAGGCCTAGAATATAATAATTATATTTGTGAGGGGAAAGAAACATCTAAATCTATGATTTGAATCCTGGCATGCTATATATTTGTATTATAAACCGATTAGTAACTCCATAGCTTGGGCAAATTGATTTTGAAAAATGTCCAAGACATAGTGCAAAATCCTTTATACCACCAACAGAAGTGGATTCAGGGAGGGTGCCATTGGTGTTGGACTTAAGCATTTAATTCAAATAACACTAAAATTGATATATTCTGGTAAATTTCTTTAAAGCCCAATGGAGGTAAAACCAGAAAATAAATGCAACCCTAACTGGATGTGATAATTATTATCTTAACATCAGCATTATTGTGTGAAAACAGGGTCATCTAGCCTGAAAATCCAAATTGAACTGAGTGAAAGCAAGTGGGTTTCACTAACTAAGCTGGAAACATTTAGTCTCCAAGTTTAAAACTTTATAAGCACATCCTGCAGATGGCTTTTCTACAAGAAGCTATACACATGTCAATGTCATGTTGAAGAAGCAACCACCTCAGCAGATGAGGATTTTATGTTCATATGAACTAATAGCCTTTAAAGGAGCCACATGCTTTCTGAGGACATGTGGTTTCAGCTCCTCCCTTCATGGCTTTGGGCAAGGAACCCTTGTCATCAGGAGGTGGCTCCTGTGAAGCTGTAATGGCACGTTTTCCTACCGTGAGAAGGTGAAACAGGTCACTATTTGCCAAGGGAGTTTGTTTTTCCCTAATTTTTACATTAGTTAAAAAGAAATGTGGTGAGTTTATTTTCAGAACCACTTGAAATAGGCCAGAACATTCCATTTGTGTTTCTTTCACTCTGGTTAAGGAGCAATCATATTGACTTGCACATACTTCAGGTATGTTGAAGACTGTGTCATATATGACCACAAATTTGGTTTGAAAGTATCTCTGTAGCCCTAAATGTTAGGATGCTACCAGGTTCTCTAGGAGCCTGCATGCTAAGCCACAAGGTTAATATATGAACTTCCATACTAAAAAGACTATGCAACTTCTCATGGCAACCATATGGCCCCAAAGTGGACAAAGATTTTGTAAAATGCTGTGCCAGTGCTAAAGTAGGAGATGTTGCATTCTAGGTAAAATATATCAACATGATGCTAAAGAGATAAAATATGTGTATATATGTATGAATGTGTATATACACATGTGTATATATGTATATGCAATATATGTATATGTACATATGAATAAATGAAATGGTTAATGGAAAGCCTGTATAACTAACTGTTTTAGAAGTCATCCTTGAGCCCTGAGAACACAGGGCCTCTTTAACTGTGGCAGATTTATGGAATATATAAACATGAGTTCAAAAAGAAATGGATGAATTCAGAACTACAGAGGTTAAATTTCCTAAGACCTGTCAGAAGACAAAAAAATATGCTGCTCAAGAAAGCCTCAGAGGAAAGTGTCACAGCTAAAAGGAAGTCAGACTAAGCTCATCCTTAATTAACTACTACCGTTGATTTTTAGGCAGCAAAAAAGCAAGGATGGTTGATGGTGGTGTTCCAGTGAGAGAACCTAATTAGGGAGGAGGCAAGGGGCAAGCCACTTTTGATAACATGAAGAAGAAACAAAACAGTGGTGGAAGAACTCTAGAGGTTAGTGCAACAAATGACTCTGAACCTCAGTTTTACAGGAAACTTTAAAGGATACTAAGACTAGAGACAGCACCATCTACCTTTGGAGGGAGAGTGTGTCTCTTGCAATCTTTTGAAAATCAACGCATCCCGCCATTTTTCTATTGGCTGTACTCACTTTTGGGTTTGAAAGGTAAAAATTTTGAATGTTAAAATTATGTTGAAATTTACTTAGAATACACATGGAATGAGGAACATCCACCTTTAGTAAACTCTTGTTTTCAAAAGCAGGTAAGACCTTGGAACTACTATGTGTATGGACCCAGGTGGTAGGTGTGTAGGCAGAACCTGTGATGATAGGACAGGGTGGTGGAAGAGGCAGTCTACTAATACATCCATTCTGAAACCTTCCACTCAGCCATCAGAAAATAGTGTAATAATTAAATGTTCCTGACACTCAGTTCCACTAAGGAGCAAGGCAAAAGCATCCCCAAAGAGTGGCTGTGGACCATCCTTTCTAATCCTCTGATTTGAGGTTCCAATCTGGTGAAAATAGTGTTCAACAAATGAGTAATAAGGTAGAAGCAACTTTGGAAGTATTAATAGAATTGGTACCCCCAAATTAAAAGTATGCAAGACACCCTGCATCCAGGATCTTTATGCTATTTCCAACATGCTTGATTGATACTATTTGACCTGTGGAAATAAATTTCACATCTATGGAAAAATACCAGATGTTCTAACTAAAAGACTGTATTTTCCTTCCCAATAACTGCTTAGAATGGTGTACAACTTTTAAAGGGACTATAAACTTTTCACATGGGATGAGTAGAAGAAAGCATATTGGCTGAGCCAGAGTTAAAGTTAGGATGCTGGCATATGAAGCAGGCAACACTTCCTACCCACAAAGTAATCTGTGTGTGTGTGTATGTGTTTGTGTGTGAGTTCACACATAAATGAGTCAAGCACACTTAAATGTTATAGACAGCTCATAGAAAAATTGAAACACACATAGACATTTAAATGTTATAGAAAGTTCAAAGAATTCTACTCTGCCTCAGAATGTTTGCATATGTTATATAGGTGTCCAGACACATTCTCTGATTTACCTGTGAGCCAAGAGGTACATGAGAAAAAAAATCCATTCTTTCATTCCATAATTCAATAAAGTCCCTGCTATGGACAGATGTGTTTGCCAACAAAATTCATATATTGAATTCCTAACTTCCAATGCAGCAGGGGTTTTAGGAGGTAATGAAGGTTCAATAAAATCATAAAAGTGGGTATGAATCTGATAGGATCGGTGGCCTTATGAGAAGAGAAATAAAGACCTCATCATATTCTCACCACATCCCAAGGAAAGGCCATATGAGCACACAGAAAGAAGCTGACCATCTGCAAGCCAGAAAGACTGCCCTCACCAGAACCTGACTTTTCTGATACTCTGACTTTGGACTCTAGCCTCCAGAACAGTGACAAAATAAATTTCTATTATTTAAACCACACAGTCTATGGTATTTTATCACAGTTCAAGCAGACTAAGACAGTCTTTGTCTTCAACAAGCTTACATTTTAGAAATAAGGGGTATGAAATAGTTCAGTAAATCACCAAATGCATGTATAATATGTTACATAGCCAGAAGTGCTGCAAAGAAAAATAAAGCAGAAAAAAAGAGGAATGAAAAATAATGGAGAATGTTATTTCAAAAAATATCAGTGAATTTCCTTTTCCTTTTTAATAAAGTGAAACCTAAGTGGAGAGTAAAAGGAAATGAATCAAAGAGAACAAAGTCTCTCTGGGGCACAACATTCCAGAAGGAAACCAAATGTGCAAAGGCTCTGAAAGAAAAGCATGGCCACAGTTTTAAGGACAGCGAAGAGGCCAGTGTGGTTGTAGCAATGTGGGTGACAGGAGGAATGATAGGAAATGTAGTCTAGAGTCCAAATCACTGAGAGCCTTGCAAGCCATAGCTAGCACTTTGAATTTTATCTGAGTGAAGTGGGGAGTTTTTGGAGAAATTACTTTATTTGACTTAAATGTTAAATCATCCTTTAGCTGCTTCATGGGACATTAACAGAAGAGAGCCAAGGATGAAAGCAGGAGGGCACTTAAAATGTCATTACAGAGTGACATCACCAAGATGGCTGACTAGAGTTGCCTATCACTCATTCCTCATACAAAACAGGATCAAAACAATGAATATACAACTATATTTGACTGAGAATGTATGCAGAAGAGCATCAGGAAGCAGTGAAATTCCCGTGGAGCACAAAACCCAAGATAGCATCACAGAGAGGAAAGTGAGGCATCCTGCCTGCCATATAGGCTCCAACATCTGGACTGACTCAGAGTGCAGGAGGCCTTCCTCTTATAGAGAAGGAGTAAGCTGGAGATCCCCATTGGTTGCCATTGCCATCACCGACACTAGCAGTCCTTGCTGCAGAAGAGTTCCTCAGTCCTCACAAGCCCTGAGTCCAATTTGAAGAATTGCCAGGAGTTCATGTGGCTGTGTAGCCTACGAGTAGGAACCACCCTTGTGCTCCTGGCCCCACAAACTAAGCTGTGGCAGCATGGCATCATCTTGAATCCAGACACACACCCCTAGAGTGCATCCTGTCCTGGGAGCCATTAAACACTAAATTTCTCCATCCCTGAGGCCCTGCTGTCATTCCACCACAGTAACATGGGTTCCTACACCACACTATTCTGGCTGCCTAGAATTTAGGCCCTACAGAATGACCCAGACCTTTGTATCCAAAACTATGTAGCATCTCTCCCCTCCACCCTTGAACAGACAGATTTGCACAGTGAGGGAAAGGTATTAACACATCTAGTTCAGCAGCAGTCCTGCCTCCTAAAAAAGACCACTGCACAGCCAACCAGCATGCCATGCCTGTGTCCAGCCCAACAGCCAGTCCAGCAGAGGTCCCACCTTTCCAGAGAGACCACTCCACAGCCACCCAGGAGGTTACACCTGCACCCAGCCTGATAGCCAGTCTGGTGGTGGCCCCACCTCCCTGGAGAGATCACTGCACAGCCATCTGGCCCATGGTGCCTGCACATGCCTGACAGCCAGTCTGGTGGCAGCCCTGTCTCCTCAGAGAGCCTACTGTACAGCCCATTGGCATGCCATGCCCACTCATACATTACCCAACAAACAGCCTAGCACCCTTGCCCCCAGCAAAACCATGCCACTGCCATCCCAAACTCCTGTAGCCTAGACCACTGGGACAATCATAGACATCATTGGCAAATATTATAGCTGAAGAGACTGCATGAAGATTGTGCTACTGAATCCATCCAGAACCAAAGCCAATACACTGTTCACCAATTGAAAACTCAGGGCCCATGTACTGAAAAACATCTCTGTCTTCAAAAGCTACTCTATAAAATCAGAAATAGTGGTTTTTTCACTCAATGCACAGATATCAACATAAGGACACAAGAAACATAAAAAAAGAAAAGAAAAAAAAGAAAACAGCACCTCTAAAGGAACACAATAAGTCTTTAGTAACCAACCCCAAAGAAAAGTCTATTTATATAATGCCTGAGGGAAATTTAAAATAATGATCTTAAGGAAACTCAATGAGACACAAGAGAATATAGACAAATAATTCAATGAAATCAGAAAAAAAAATCTCATGATTTGAATCAGAAATTTAACAAAATGAGAGATACAATAAAAAAGAACCAAACAGAAAACTTGGAGCTGAAGAATTCAACAAATATAATAAAAAATAAAATTGAAAGCTTCAACAACATACTGGACCAAGCAGAAAAAAACATCCTGAACTTGATGATAAGTCTTTTGAAATAACCTGTCGGAGGAAAAAGAAGAAAGAAGAATTAAAAAGAATGAAGAAAGCCTACAGGACTCTCAAGACACCATTCAGCAAGCAAATATTTGTATTATAGGATTGCCAGAGGGAAAAGAGATGGAGAAAGGCACAGAAACCTTATTTAGCAAAATAATAGCTAAGAACTGCCCAAGTCTTGAGACAGATGAACCTCTAGATCCAATTAGCTGAAAAGGTCCCCAGTTAGATCTAGTCCAAAAAGATTCTCTCCAATGCATATTATAATCAAACTTTCAAAAGACAGAGGCAGAGTTTTAAAAGCTTCCAGAGAAAAGTTTAAAGAATCTCCCTTAGACTATCAGCAGGTTTCTCAGCAGAAACTTCACAGGCCAGGAAAGAATGGAATAATATATTCAAAATGCTGAAATAAAAAAAAAAAACACTGCCAGCCAAAAATACTATAAACAGCAAATCTATCCTTCAGAAGTGAAAGTGAAATAAAGACCTTACCAGACTAGCAAAGGCTGAGGGAATTCATCACCATCATACTGGTCTTCTAAGAAATACTTAAAGGAGTACTAAAATGAAAAGGAAAGGACAATGATTAATATCATGAAAATATATGAAGGTATCAAACTCCCAGTAGAGTACAGTTAAATTCACAGTGAAATTCAGAATACCCCAGTGCTGTAATGATGCTATGTAAATTTTTCAATCATCTAGTATGAAGGTTTAAATTCAAAATGATCAAAAATGGCAACAGCTAAAATTAGTGACTAAGGAATCCATAAGAGATAAAGATGCAAATTAAGGCAATGAAAATATAAATTGTGTGTGTGTTTAGGGGGGAGTGCAGAGTATTTCTTTTTTTTCTTCTTCCTTTTTTTTTTAAGAAACAGGATCTCATTCTGTTGCTCAGGCTGGAACACAGTGGCATAATCATATCTCAGTGCAGCCTTGAACAGCCTCAAACTCCTGGGCTCAAGAGATACTTCCACCTCAGCCTTCTGAGTAGCTAGAACCACAGGCAAGTACCATGACACCTGGCTAATTTTTTTGTCTCTCGTACAGAAATGGTCTTACTATGTTACCCAGGCTGGTCTCAAACTTCTGGCCTCAGGCAATCCTCTTGCCTTGCCTCCATAAAGTACTGGGCTTAAAGGCATGAGCCATTGTGTCCAGCCAGAGTATTTCTATGTGACTAAAGTTAACTTGTTATCAGCTTAAAATGGTCTGTTATAATCACAAGACTACCATAACTCCATAGAAACAACAAAGAACTAATTTACAACAGATACACAAAGGAGAAAGAGAAAGGAAACAAAGCTTAGCACACAGAAAACTATCAAACCACAGAGGTAAACAACAAGAGGAAGAAAGGAACAAAGTATCTATAAAACAACCAGAAAACAATGAACAAAATCATAGAAGTAACTTCCTACCTATCAATAATAATCTTAAATGTTAATAAATTAAATTCTCCAGTTAAAACATATAGAGTGGCTGAAGGGATTAAAAAAAAGAAAAGGAGAAAAAAAATTTAAAAAGACCTAACTATATGCTGCCTACAAGAGACTTACCTCACTATTATAGCAGACAAATGGACTGAAATTGAAAGGATAGAAAAAGATTTTCCAAGCAAACAGAAACCAAAAGTAGAAATAGCCATACTTAAGTCAAATAAAATAGACTTTAAGTCAAAAACTGTAAAAAGAGACAAAGAAGGTCATTACATAATGATAAAAGGATCAATTCAACAAGATAAAGTAATAATTGTAAATAAATATGCAACCAACACCAGAGCACCCAAATATATGAAAGAAGTATTTTTAGACCAAAAAGGAGAGCTATACTACAATACAATAATAGTAGGGGACTTCAACACCTCATTTTCAGCAATGAACAGAACATCTAAACAGAAAATCAACAACAACAACAAATAAATCAGACTTAAACTGTACCATAGATTGAATAAACCTAACAGACAATTAATGACCATTCCATCTAACAGCTACAGAATAAACATTTTTCTTAACTGCTTATGGAAGATTTTCCATAATAGGTCAAATGTTAGGCCACAAAACAAGTTTAACACATTTAAGAATATAGAGATTATCTCAAGTATCTTTTCTGAACACAAAGGTATAAAACTCGAAATCAACAAGAAAATTTCAGAAACTTTACATATACATGGAAATTAAACAACATACTTTGAAATATCCAGTAGGCCAATGAAGAATTAAAAGGTACAGTAAAAATTTCCTGAGACAAATAAGAATGAAAACAAATCATACCAAAACCCATGAGACACCCAAAGCAGTTCTAAGAAGGGAGATTTACCAATAAAATCCCATAATTATAAAAGAAGAAATATTTCTAACCTAACAATTTTCTAAATAAAAACAAACTAAATCCAAAATTGCTAAAAGGAAGGATATAATAAAGCTCATAGCAGAAATAACAAAACAGAGACTAAAAAAAAAAATAAAAAATGAACAAAATGAAGAGCTGGTTTTTGAAAAGATAAACGTGACAAATATTT
This sequence comes from Lemur catta, assembly GCF_020740605.2. Lineage (NCBI taxonomy): Eukaryota > Metazoa > Chordata > Mammalia > Primates > Lemuridae > Lemur > Lemur catta. Next base: position 57,869,346 of record NC_059129.1, read on the forward strand.
AGGTAAATGAAGAAAACGAGAGAGAAGTCTCAAATAAAATCATAGATTAAGAAGGAGACATTACAACTGATTACACAGAAATACAAGGGATTGTAAGAGACTATTATAAATAATTATACACCAACAAATTTGATAGCATAGAAGAAATGAATAAATTCCTGGAGACATACAATCTACCAAGATTAAGCTATGAAGAAATAAAAAAATCTAAACAGATTAATTATATGAAAGGGAGAATTCTCCAATGAAGAAGAAATTGTATCAGTAATAAAAAGTCTTTTCTCAAAGAAAGCTCAGAACCTGATGGATTTTCTGCTGAATTCTACCAAACATTCAAAGAAGAACTAATGTTACTTCTCCTCAAGCAATTCCAAAAAGTACTTCCAAACTCATTTTATGAGGGCAGCATTACCCTGATTCCAAAACAAGACAAGAACATAACACAAAGAGGAACCACAGGCCAATATTCCTGATAAGCATAAATGCAAAAATTGGTGACAAAATGATAGCAAACAAAATTTCACATCACAGTAAAAATATCATTCACTATACTCAAGTGAGATTCATCCCAGAGATGCAAGGATGGTTCTATCATACATGCGTAAATCAATCCATGTGGTAACAAAAAGAGAGTCAAAACCAAGTGATGATTTCAATAGATATAAAAAATGCATTTGAAAAAATTTCAAATCCCTTCATCACAAAATTCTCAAAAATTATCTATAAGGTATATTTAACTCAATACAATAAAGGCCATATATGACAAGCCCACAGCTAACATCATTGTGAATAAGGATAAGCCAAAAGATCAGGAATAAGAAAATGATATCCACTTTCACAACTTCTTTTTGACATAGCATTGGAAGTCTTAGCCAGAGCAATTAGGCAAGAAAAAGAAATAACAGGCATGGAAATTGGAAAAGTAGTAAAATTATCCCTATTTGCGGATAACATGATAAAAAAATTAGAACTAATAAACAAATACAGTAAAGTTGCAGGATACAAAATCAGCATACAAAAATCAGTAGTGTTTCCATATATTAATAGTAAACTATCTGAAAAAGAAATTAAGAAAACAATTCCAGTTTGTGCCACTACAAATAAAATAAGGTACTTAGTAATAAAATTAACCAAGGAGATGAAAGAGCTCTACACTGAAAATTATAAACAATTGAAGAGGACACAAATACATGAAAAGATATTCTCTGTTCATGGATTGGAAGAATTAATATTGCTAAAATGGCCATACTACCCAAAGTGATCTATAGATTTAATGTAACCTCTGTCGAAATACCAAAATTATTTTTCATAGACATAAAAAAGCAATCCTAAAATTTATATGGAACCACAAAAGATCTCTAATATCCAAGCTATCCTGAGCAAAAAGAACAAAGTTGGAGGCATCACATTACCTGATTTCAAAAAATATTTCTTTTTTTTCTTTTTAATTTTGTTACCATCTTTTTTATTAAGTCACAGGTGAAGCAAAGGCTAAACACATACTTTCAAAAAATATTTCAAAGCTTTAAGAGCCAAAATAGCATGATACTGGAATAAAAGCAGACATATAGACCAATGGAACAGAATAGACAATACAGAAATAAATGCACATATGTACAGCCAATTATTTTGGACAAAAGGGCCAAGAACACACATTTGGGGAAAAGACAGTTTCTTCAATAAATGGTGCTGAAAAAATTAGGTACCTATATGCATAAAAATAAGAGTAGACCAAATTTCTCACCATATACCAAAAAATCAACTCAAAATAGATAAAAAATGTAAATGTACATTTCAAACTATGAAAGTACTAGAAGAAAATATATAGAAAGTGCTTTACAACATTGCACTAAGCAATGATAAGAATAAGACCTCAAAAGCACAGACAACAAAAGGAATAGACAAATGGGGTTAAATCAATAAGTCTAGAAAGCTATAAGGTAGTTGAGAGAAATATACAGGAAGTGTGCTGTGGATAATAACAAAATTAGGAGTCAAGAGAGATAACAAATGATATACATAAAACATGAGACAGAAAAATGGGAAAGATATCCCAAGAGTGATGGAAAATAGAAGAGAACAGGTAAGTAGGATGGTAAGATGCTACACAACCTGAGCATAGGTACTACCTAGCATCTAGAAAACTCTGATTATATCAACGAGTCCCCCACATAACTGATCCCATTCTTGAGGACTTGGGAACACAGAGAATTGGTGGTAAGTGTTGAATATCTGATATTTGGATGATGTGTGTCTCAAAACTCACATCAGAGGGCACATTGGAAAGAATTTTACATGGTGCTCATAAATTAGTGGGGCTAAAGGATAGTTAAGACAAATCTGAGTACAATTTCAAGGGTTTTCTGAAATATTTGGGAAGAAGTGGTCCTGGAAAACAGTGAAACTCTTTCTCATCAAGATGATGGAGAGGTCATAGCTTACAGTGTACAATTTATTACAATTTCATTTTGAGGAAGGAAGAAAAGGATATCCACGAAGTGGATGGATAGATTAATAGGTGGATGGGTAGGTAGCTGGGTGGATAGAAGGATAGGTAAATATTCAGAAGTTGTTCGGATCAACATATTGATGATGATGTATTGATGTATAATATATAGTTGGGAGAGAGAAAGACACAGAGGGAGACAGAGTGATAGTGAGAGAGACCTTCATACCACAGATGGAGATAGAATTTCACTTTATTCAATTTCCAATCCTCCTGTGCTATTGGACTTGTGCATGCATGCACACACACACACACACACATGTATATAATTTATAATATTGTTTAGGTAGGAGAAAGAAAAGTGCAATCATTGTGGGTAAAGAGCAAGAAAAACAGTATAATTTCAAAAGCAAATTTGGGTCATGAGAGGAGAATGGAGTAAGACTTAGTGTTTTAGGGATGGCACATATATATGAGTGTGTTTTCACATAGATGAATAGTACTTGCTGCTTATTTAGTTGTGTTATTCTATTTTTCTTTACCATTCAGAATTTTCAACCTTAAAGATTGTTCTGGTATCTGAGTTGCTAGATCCTATATTTGATAGTATAAGAAAGGACTTTTCTCACTCATGATATTTAACAGAGGCACAGGGGGGAACATTTATGTCTGTTTTCATTGGCACATTTGTAAATCTTTTTTTCCCACCACCATCCATAGAGGCACCAGCTATAAAACAAAAGTCCTGAGTAAGTTGACCACTCACATTCTCATTATTCATACTGTTACTAGCTTTTATTTAGCATTTCTTTCACATTAGAATCTTAAGGAAGTGAAAGAACTCATTTTAAAATACCCTCTCAAAAATCAGGGAGGGGTGATTTTTTTGGAAATAAAGAAAAAAACAATCCCTTAAGAAAGAGTTAAAATAACTTGCAAATTTATTTTTTCTCAAAAAAGCCATTTGGAAATGGAATCCAAGGATTAGGCATTAAAATAATTGCTCCTACATTTCAGAAGAGGTCTGCCCTGGCTCTTACTGCATGAGAACAAGAGTCTAGACTTTCCTGGACTGCTCTCATTCAAGATCATGGCCTCATGAGTCCAAATTCACTGGAAGGGACATAAAGAACCCTTCTGAAAAGAATGGGATACTGTCTTCAAGTTGAGACTAATGAGGGACAATATATATTAAGTTTCTAACATGGCTCCTGTTGGTGGTGAAGAATTAGAGCAAGATATTCTATTCTAAAGTTCTTAACAAACAGAAGTGGAGAATTAGAAACCTCTAATGGAACCTGAAGTTATAGCGCATTCAAGTGCTGACATAGTGTTGACAAGCAGAAAGTAAGAGAAATGGATGCTCATTATACATGGTAAAAAAGGCAATAAATCATAATGCTTGCATTTGCTGGGGCTTCATTTCAATGGGATCTTGGTGAGTGAAACATGCTTTTACATGACAGTGGGCAGCAGGCATTCAAACCTCATAATGTTTCATATTTTGAGGAGTGGCATTACGAGTTCATTTTGGGCTTATTTTGAGGTATTTAGCACTTTGGATTTGTGAAATGTTAACTTGCCTAAGGCCTTAGCCAGCTGAAGACTTTAAAGAAATAGTGGTTTCATTTTCTACATAATGCTAGATATACGGTTGGCAAGTGGAATTTTTGTCTCCATGATGTGAAACATGTATTAAATATTTGTTGAGTTTTCTTTTCCAAATATTTCCCTCAGAGTAATAGGACCAGTAAACTCAGTCTTAACATTATAACTAGCTTGATTGGCTTAAATTTATTAAATAGTTGAAGATTCAAAGAGCAATTTTAAACCATTATAGAAAAATGTCTACAGTTGCTGTTTTCATTTCATTTTTAGCCATTTAAGTAAATATCATGGAAAATTCAAAAGGGAAGTTTTGTTTTCTTTTTGTCTAGAATTTTTCTTAAAGTCATTATTCATTGTGGAATCAAAAAAGAATAAGAACTAGATGGAGGCTTAGACATATTCATGAGGTCCCTTTACCTGTCTTTGAATAGGTATGTGTCTAAGTGCTCACTACAGAGTACAATAGATAAATATACTTGGATCACATCAATGATCCATCTGATTCAGTATCATAATTCTCACAATGTAATTATAAATAATAATGACAGTTCTTCTTGTAAGTAAGGAGGAGAGAAGAAGAGAGAGCAATGTTTAATAATGTAACAGGAATTTTCAATGTACAGTACCAAGCAAAGTATTTTTAGGCCATATGCCAAACAAAATGTGATTTTTTAAAAAGAGTTAAAAATGCTTCTTCCTTTTATTAAAGCAGATATTTTGAATGTTCATTGTGGAAAGAAACACAGAGGTATTAACAAGAACATGGAAATAAGTCTGGATGCCCAAGATAGAGAGAGAGAGAAAGCCACAATGTTAAATACCAAATGTGATTTTCAAGTAAACTATGCAGCCATGATTAGGCATAACACATTTTTAAAAATTAAAATGTTGAACGGATATTGAGTTAGTGACTTTTTAGCAAAAATTGATGAATTAACAATAAACACTACAAAATAATTAAATGATAAAGCAATAGAAAGCCATGTGGGTCAAACTGTGTAGGATTGGCAGAACCTAGGAGAAGAAAACTCCAGAAAAAAGGGATGCATGCGCTGAGCCACAGTGACCAACAGTTATCATGAGCTTATCACAGAGGAACTGAGAGTTACACTCCAGAAAACAGTGGTAAAGAACTGGACACCTACTCTCCACAGTGTGCAGGCTGCCTGAGTCCCCCTCCTTAGCAGGAGGTCCTGGCACTGGCCTTTCACCCAAAGGCTACACAATCTGGGTACAGGCCTTGATAACCTGATTGTAATTCCTGCAGTATGTCAAAATGTCTTCATTTCCTTGAGGTTAATTGTATAGAACCAGTTCATGAAAGTAGAGATTTCTCCTGACCCCTTCACTCTCTGTCAAGATACAATATGCACCTTATATTTCACAGACATGTAGAATAATTAAAAATTGTCAAGGAGATATTTTGAAACAGCATTCTCCAGCAGTTTAGCACCTTAGAGAGTCTTTCCTCAAGTTCATCCAAGGTCCCTCTGAACATAATTTTGTTATCTAAATTCACAATTTATGTCTCCCTAACAGTCACTCTAATGCAATGGCTAATGCCCAAGAATAATCTGATGCAACTGAAAAGGCAAACACATAATAACATTTATAAAATAAGTAATGACTTTGAAAACCAATGAAGCATCTCAAAATACTTAGAACTTTAGGCCCAGGAACTGGTAATAACTACCTTGTTCAGAGTAAGATAATCTACACATATTCTAATTTTCCTCCTTTTGTGCTTCCCTTCTTTCATGCTTTAAGAGTGCACAGGACTTTTAGTCTCAGGTAAATTCCATTAGAATCCTTTAACATGGTCCCCGATGTGCTTGACCTCTCACACAACTGTTCATACAGAACATACCGTAAAGGCTGCTAGGATTCATTTGCTATGTCTTCCCCTTTTCACAGCTCTTGTCCTATTCTTTGAGGGAGAAGAAATTACACTTAGCTTGAAACTTTTGTTTTAAATTCCCTTTGTGCTCTTTAGGTTTTGGAGAAAAGATGAAGTTCGTGCTAAGTCAAGATTAGTTTCCAGGGCTTACTAGCAAAGGTGAGTCAGAATATTCCAGCTTGTTGCTGCCGTTATGCACCAAAAAGGCAGGTATAGCAAGCGTTGTTAAATATTGCTTCGGAGCCTGTAGGTAGCAATAGCAGCCTAACACATACAAGAGTTTGGGTGGGGTTCCAATGAGCATACCTGTTTGCTCCAAGAATGAATGAAGATGTAAGGGACAGTAATCACTTCCACCCTGACTTGATTAGAGTCTCTCTACTGGTGTTTATCCCTTTGTCTTCAGGCCACCCATACAGAGAGAAGTGCCTGGGGCATGAGATAACAGAACCCCTTGCCAACCCAAAGTCTACCAAAAGTCTTTATCCTGTATCTGATCCCTGCCTTTCTCATTGCTCCCATCCTGCAATTCCCCCAGATTTTCTACTCTTTTTTTAAAATTACCTTGACTTAAGTCCCTCTTTCTCTTTGACCTAACTTTCAACATGAGTCATCACTTATCCTCTGTCCATTAGTTATTCCACAAAAACTCTCTGTAGATTTTTGGGGGGCAAGAGATGAGAGGAAGGACTCCCTGTGATTTAATCTCAGGGTGCCGTATGTAAAACCAAGTCAAAATGTTCATACTGTAGAAAGCCATCTTCTCTCCACACCTTTTGTGTGTTATTTTACTGAAACAGTGTTGATCTACTTTCCTATATAAAATGTCCCCTATCTTTGGTAGGAATCAGATGCAGAGATAAGGGTAGAGAAGAAAAAAAACCCTCAATTTTTCCTATGCAATATTTCTAGTTAAAACATTATAATCAATCATGATTTAAATATTTACTTTCTTTCTACATCAACCCCATATTACTATAGCTACTAAGCTTTCTATTGACTACGCTATATAATGCTACTAACATTCTATCAATCTGTTTCAATACTTCTTTCATAGAGGCTTTGCAAAACACAAGCCCACTAGATATACTCCTGTATTCCTTGAAATGTAAGTCATAATAATGGGTCAATCTGTTTTTGTTATTTTCTATTGACCAATGTTATTGCTAATATTCCATTTTTGATGGGGATATAGGGGGCATGGTTTGACTCTGCTATTGTGTCCGTTGTCATTTGTGCGAAGTGTCCAATTCAACTGATAAATTATTGTGTTGTTTTATTTCTGAACCTATGAGCTATTAAATATCTTCCTGGTTTCTCTCACGAGGTGTATCTGTTACTATAAATTGTGATAAGTGAAGGTCTGGAGGGAGTGAGATGTACACTAGTTAATTTCAAAAGTCTCTACTGAGACTAGTCATTGGAAAGCCAAGGAAAAATGAGAAGGTATCATCAGTTGAACATGAAAATATATTTTCTGTCATGCTTCTGTGCCATTTACAAAATGCATCTTATTCAATGAGGCAGTGGGAGAGAAAGACGGGGAGTGGGGAGACTGAGGGGAAAAGGAAAAAAGGCTGATGAATGAAAGGAAGGAAAGGGGGAAAAAGAGATAGGAAGGCATGCAGAAAGAGAGTAAGAAGAAAGGAAGGAAAGAAGGAAGGAAGGAAGGAAGGAAGGAAGGAAGGAAGGAAGGAAGGAAGGAAGGAAGGAAGGAAGGAAGGAAGGAAAGGGGCAGACAGGAAGAAAATACACTGACTCCCCAAGCACAAGCATTCACAGTTGCATTACTACTATGTATCATTGATATTTTGAAGATGTGTCTCAATCTAGTGATCTCAGTTATGAGATCCATACCTAAGATACTTACTTTGCTACAAAGCTGCCCTTAAACTGTGACAAATTCACAAAGTTAGCTGCCCAGTGAAGTCTCTTAGAGGACAGCCAAGGGACTTTACCTGGTGACATCACTCTACCTGACATATGCTAGGTGGCTTTATTATTATTATCATTTTTTAATTTATAGCTGTATAAGTCAGTTATACATATCTTAGGATGGGTTACTAAACATGGCTGCTACACTGTCAACAAATTGAGAGGAGTTACATGTACTAATACAATGGGATATTTAGCTGCATAACCCAAATGAGAATACCTGAGAACCAGAAAGTTCTAATAAAGTACTAGGGTGAGAAGGGGTATGTGTGTGGTGAACTTATTGTAGCATAATGAAACTGGTTGTCCTGAATGAAAAGTACAAAACATAAAATAAAAACGTAAAAAAATGAGATGGAAGAGTTTCAAAGACAATGTCAGCTACTTCAAAATGGTGCCAAGGGATAACCTTTACCCTAAGAAATAAATATGAGTTATTTTTCCATATTTGCCATTCTCCTCTTTTATTTCCTCTCTCCTTTATCATGTAACTTGATCTTCCCAGAAGTATTCTGCCTTTTTATTTTAATACTTTACTTTTTAAGGCACACTTGAGAGTTCCAGTAGTTACAAAACAGCAATTCTACTTGTAATTCCAGAAACACCTCAAAATCAATCCCATAAATCTAAAATAATACTAATTTTCTTATGTGACCATCCACCATTATTAATGACCTTTGGGTTTATCCTTCATGATTTTGATCAGTGGATCATTTTTTTATCCAGTAGTATAAGGTGGAAAACTGGGGTTCATTCTTTTGTCTTTCCTCTCCCTCAAGCTGCCAGCCAATAGTTTCTCAAGATTTGTTGACCGTCCTTCCTAATTATCTCTTGCATATCCTTGTCTTATCCAGTCCTACTATTCCTACCTTGGGACAAGCTTTCATCATCTCTTGTCTAGAGCATTTAAATCAGAAGTCAATTGAGTCTTTCAGCTCAAGGAGATTCATTTTAATGCAAGATGCAAATACCCAAGATGCAAAAAATGAATAAAAAATTGATCTGTGGTTTTATTTATTCATTCATTTAACAAATACATCTGAGTGCCTACTTTGAATAGACATGTGTTGGGCAATAGGGAAACATCAGTAACCAAAACAGATAATTTTTCTGCCCTTGGGGAGTTTAAATACTACTTGAGAGAGAGAGAGATGTGATAAAGAAACAAATAAAATGCTAACAGATTGTGATAAGGGCTTATTAGGAAATATGATGCCACATTGAAAGTGGGGATAAGGATAAAAAGTAGAAACTAAGGACAAAGATTCTCTCCTTGACCAAACTCTACTCTGGTTCCCCTAAACAATTTCACTTAGGTCTGAGTTTTGGACTTCCAACATTAGCAAGAGTTCTGCTGCGTCAGTTTAACCAGAACCCCACACACTCAGTATCTAGTCACCCTCTGTATCTAATCTGGTTCCTTTTCCTTAGCCACCCCCAGGTATTGTCTGATCACCATGGCCTGCCTTCAGCAAGAACCCTGCTAGGTCAGTTTAGTCAAAATCCTCCCTTACACGGGACGTTTTCTTTTAGTAATTTTTCATCCCCTGACCCACACTCTGCTCCTTGGCTATAAATTCCCCTTTGCCCATGCTGTATTCAGAGTTGAGCCCAATCTTTCTCTCCTATAGCAAAATCCCATTGCAGTGATCCCTATACCTACTGCAGTAGTTTCCCCTTTAAATAAAGTATTCCTTACCATTTTAACAAATTTCATGAATAATTTTTTTCCTTTGACACAAGAATAGTCTTCCCAAGCAATTTGGGGAAGTAATTTGATTAGACACTCTGCTACTTCACTGTAGGTGTCTCTGGGCCCCCCTGTTCCAAAGATACCATGTTCTCATCACATTTTGAGAAAGTGCAATACACTTAAGCTTCTCCTGCATATCCGAGCATATACTCTGGCACTTGTAACACCCCAGAATTACCCTTCATCTGTCACTGTCTACATATTGTGTACTTTAGTTTATTTTTTATAAATAAACCTAGATTAATTAGGTATCTAATGTACTTTCATGTAAGCATTCCAAGGATGCAAAATTAATTTCATAATATATTCTAAATTTCATGGTCAAAGGACCCCTTAGATTTATGTGAGAATAAAAAATTAATTGCCTCAAGTTTCATATCTGTTTTCAAATCATTATCAACTGACCAAAGTTTGATCCAATTTCATAAAACCACGTTTGGGCACTAATGTTTTTGATTATTAAACAATATCTTAAATTCCAAAATCATGAGTTTAGAAGTCATTGTATTAATAAAAAATGAAAGTCAGAGACCAGTTTTAATCCATTTGTTGTCTACAAAAGTAAGGGAAAAATCTTGTAAAAATGAGCTATTAACTAAAAATATTAAGTCTATTGTAACTTTTAAAATATCATCTACTGCTCAAGTTCAGTGTAGACTTGAATTCAAGCAAAGGGTATTGGAGATTCAATTATCCAATAGATTAAAACATTTTTTCCAAATATAACATACAAGAGGTTAAAAACAACCTCAGCACTCTACTTTCATTGTAACCTCTCCTTAATGTTAAAGGAAAAGGTAATATTTGACCAAGGAAGTTCAAGGGGCAAACCCATGTTAGAATGACTGGTTGATAGAAGTTAACATCACCCCCTTTAATGTCTAAATGGCTCTTTAACACTCAGAGATTTAAGTACTGGATTTAGAAAAAGAAAGGAAAGAACTTTAAAAGGTGTTAACTTCATCTTGTGCCATAAAAGAGGAGATGTTTAATTAAGCCACTGGTAGTTCTTGGGTGGTTTTCAGTTTAGTTTTATACTTTTGAGATGAAAGGGTACATGCAAAATTATGTACAAAGTACCTTTTCAAAACTTTGGAAAGGTCAAGGAGAAAATAGCTGGATTTCAAAAGCTGAACTTTTCAAGGTTTTTCTCTGATTTTTCTAAAACAAGATAGCCTCCTCCTCCTCTTAATAGTTCTTCAAGGCCCTTTTGGTAGCCAAAATCTTTGTTCTTTTTTTTTTAAGCAGCTTTGTAACAGAAGAACTAAAAATTAATTATGGCTATGGAACTTTTTACACAGAAGAGTTTAAAAAGCACAGACGTAAAGAAGGGAAAAAGATGAGGGCCCATTTATCTTATATTGACAGGACTAGCTTCAAAAGATGACCTTGAATCATAATCATCCTAATGAGCTCAAAATATTTCACTTTAACAAGTGAAACTATAATCAAATCAGTTTCTGAAAGCTCTACTAATGAGCATTTCCTTTGATGAAAACATGGTTAACTGTCTTAGTCTGCAGGAGGTGCACTACAGTAAGGGGCCAGCTCCTGACAACTCATTAGCTGACCTGGGGAGAGAGTAATTTGAATGCTTTTGATAAAAATTTCAAGGCTTTTTTAAACTTAAATTACAATTAATGCACTTTTATAAATAGTATAATTTTTCTAAGTTGGGGGAAACTAGCGAGAAGACTTCAAAGCTGTGGAACAAAGTTTGTTTACCACATTTGGTCTGTTGGATCCGCAGAAACAGGAAGAGGAAATATGTTTAATTAGCAACTGCTAACTCAGGGCCAATCCCTATATTGTATTTTTACAGGCTGTATTTTTACAGGTTGATAGGACGTTAAATGAACTTTGTGGAGCTACATTTTGTAAGATTTAAGAATGCAAATTGGAAGTCACTGTTAGTTACCAGGACTCTGAAGAAAGTCTTATGAAACTACTTTCTCCATCAAAACAAATCACTCAATTTCCCTAAAGCAGCATAAGCTTAAATGAAACCCGAATGCAAAATTGTGGTTTACTTTTATTTTCATTCCTCTTCCAAAATCTCCCCCCATTAGATTTATCATTTTAACTACTGTTCTGCTCTAGTCAGCATCAAGACATGATCTCTCTCTCTCTCTCTCTTTCTCCCTCTGCAAAGCAGACTTGCTGTCAAAGTAGAATGTAAAACAGAAGAACAGTTCAGCTGTTTTAAGTATCACTGAAAGACAGATCTTAGTTGCTTCAGAGGGCCCATTCCTTGTCGTCTCCCTCCCGCAAAGCTTCACTTTGCTTTTGAGGGGTGTTCTAGTTTCTTTCTATTTGTCATATTTTCTTCCCGTGTTCTGCAAGGGAAACCACAGAGACGGTTTGTGTCATAGGCACATGAGACACTGTTCTCAACTTGTCAAGTATCTAATCTCTCAGTCTCTCTCTATGGCTCTCACTTTCCCTCTCTCTCTCTCTCTCTCTCTGTATCACTCTTGGCTTGGATTGACATAGAAAAATATTTCCAATATTTTGGAAGAAATGCTATTGGACAGACAAAGGACATCAAAAAGAGAAGAGGATTTTATTTTACTTCCCAAAATTATCCTTCCCTTTCTCCAGATAGCTTTAATAAGATGTGCAGCAGCCATAAAACAGCAAAATATTCATGTTGATCCCAGTGTAATATACACAGTAGATTCTTGTTATTCACAGCAGTTGTGTTCTGTAAAGTCACCATGTATACTGGAATAACAAATACTAAATCACTGCTTCTGGGGAAAATACTGGGTTAGGTTCCTGCAAACCTCTGGTCACAATATTTTTGTCAACTGATAAATATATAACTTTGTTTTATGTGTGTTTATGTTTAAAGACATCTTATTTAATATATATTGTTGCTACATTAACATTGAACTCATGGACATATTAAAGAAAAATGTTATTTTGACACTTGTTAAAATGGTAAGGAAGACGTTATTCAACACCAAATACAGTAAGGACAAGTGGGGATTTATAGTCAAGGAGCAAGGTCAGTGGATGAAAAATTACTAAAGAGGAAACTAAGAGGGCAGGGGGATTCTTGCTAAACTGGCCTAACAGAGTTTTTCTTAAAGTCAGGCCAAAGACTTACACATCAAAGGTGGGAGTTAGGAACTTGATCAGATGACAAGGGTCAGGGATTCTCCCTAAACTGATTTTAGCAAAACTCCGCTAAGACTGGGCTCTGCAGGCCAAGGATGGGATGAGGCCAAGGTCAAGGCCTAGTGAAAAAGAAGGTTCATGAGAACCTGTCTAAAGTTTGCCCACAGTGTTAGGTAGATAGTGATCTTTGGCCAACAGTGCACCAAGAACTAGGAACAAACAGCTGATCCAACAATAGAGAGAGTGTTTGACAGCCAACAGCACCAAAACTCAAGCCCAAACAAAGCTTACCTAACACATGTATTTTTCCATAAAGCAAATCACAGCCTTCTTGCATTTAGAAGAAATGGAGAGCTTTTCAGCACTATACTTGAGTGCTATTTTAAGGAGCAAAATCACCAACCAAAAGCACAAAAATGTGAAAAATATTACACTGAATAGACTGACCATGAAAAGGACACTTGTTTACAGTATGAAAGTTGGGACAAGAAGGCAAAATGTTCTAACTCAGCTGGCAAAGTATGCTTCAGGTGACACAAATACTTTGGTTCTGTGCACAAAATGTACACAAATCAATACAGAAACAACTAAGTATGGATTTGGGGGGTTAGAAATAAATTTCAACTAGTAAGAGAATTCTCAAATAAGGACTGACTATATGCACATACACACATGCACATGGATGTCTATCTATATATCTGTATCTACATCCATATCCATATCTGTGTCTATATCTGTCTGACAAATGTTAGTCTTTTTAATGAAATAATATCAAGGTTTAAGAAAAAAAAGTAAGGTTTGAATTCCACATAACATTTTTATTGCAGGATAAGGGAGTACTACTTCTGGAAATACTAGAAAAATTAACCCAGTATAAATTAAGCAGCTAAGATGAAATATTAACCTGATAATTCCATAACTGACTTAAGAATATGCTGTTAGTTTATATGTGACAAACGTCTCACTTCCTAAATCAGAATAATCTATTATTATTTTTCCTAAGTTCCTATAATTATACTCAATACTACCAACTCAGCAAAGTAAAAATTAGTGAATGCTTTAAAGGTAAGATTGACATTTAAAGATTCTATCCAATGTGGATTTTATCACTAATTGGGGTAGTTTGAGATCCTGAGGTTAGTCAATGGTCCAGAACTAGGACGAGTACCTCTCCCACTTGCACCCATGGGTCACCTCTGAGTGGGAGTAGTACATTCTTTCTTCAGTTTCAGGAATGAGCCTTCTTTCTGTAACTTCTCCCTCTCAGTTATGGGCAGAAGGCTTGCTTTCTCAGTCTGTTAACTTGAAGGGAGGAAGTAGAGGTGGCCTTTTCTGGAGACTAAGATAGCAAGGTCAGGCAGAAATGTCATCTCCTTCCAACAGATCCACAGTAGTGCCTCTGCAGAGGTAGGAACAACTGGCCAGATGCTTATACCCTAGATATGCCCCTTTCTCTTCTGTAAACAAGATCTTACCATGAGGGACTAGAGAAGCTGTTTCCAGTTAATCCAATAAAACTTGTACCCTAAGCATCTGCTTCATTACACATAATTAGAGCAGTCTTGCCACCCTATGCATTCTCCCAATTTACTCCAATGCTTAGCTGCATTTAGTCAACCATGCTAGAGAGCTTTTCTTCCTTACCAGAACTCTAAGCAGCTTTATGAAATTGTAGAAATGCTACAGAATTCTACACCTCCCTCTTTTCTGGCAGGGTGTGCCCTAATGTTAGCAACTTGCATTTTCCCTCCCAAGTTGTTTAAACACACTCTATAGAGGGACGTGAAAACACTTTATGTACAAAGATGTATGCAAGGAAGAGGGAGGTGGGACAGGGCTCTTATAGATACTGTGGCCACCTTTGTGTCTTTGACCAGATCTGCCTAACCCCTATCTCCGGGCAGGAAATTCGATTCTTTGTGTGCGGAGGAACAATAAGGGGACCGGATTTGGGGCACACATTCTCCTTTGTGCTCTGTGTGATTTGTGAATCTCTGGGGATATGTGAGGTTGAAAGATTGTAAGATATATCAAGTCTTTTGGAATACCTGGTATTAATAATTCTGCTAGTAGTTTGTGGAAACTTAATGGAAAGAATTTGTACCTGCCCTAAATATTTTTAATGGATTTTTTCCTTATTTTATAAAAGAAAATCCTCCTGTTGCTAGTATAACTTTTAAAGGGGCTTTGAATAAAATAGTTGATACACTTACTAATCTTACTATAAATAAATATGCTTTCTCCTGTATGATAAAAAGTTCATGTGTCATGAGGAGATATATAAATTGTTATCCTGAATTACATTTATAGCCATTTAAAATTTTATAATGAAAGTTACTATGTAGGAAAACTAATATACTTGAGAAAAATTCACTTTTATGACAAACTTTGCAAGAGTATGTGAATAGTTGTTTTATTGATATATTTTTGTTTTAGATATTTTTCAACAAATTATTCATTTACCAGCATTCCTTTATCTTTCAGGTCTTTATTTTATACAATTTTGATAACCACGATGCCATTACAGAATTTTTTTTCTCCTGATTTTATTCTGTGTGTAAGTTAGCTTGAGTTACTTATCAGGCTCCAAATTAACATAGGGGATGTGTTGGTTCTGCAAAGTATAGAATACCATACACAGGCATTGCATAGATCACATTCCCTGCCTAGTGGCCTACTCTCCTTATTCCAAGTGGTGGCAGTCCAAGAATCTCACCTGTTCAAAAATCACAAGTCATTTTACAAAATAGTATCAGCCCCTCAGGAGCCAAAGATTCATATCTTTAGTTTGAAGAGACCCCATATACAAAAATCTCTTTAATTCCTAATTTATGGTATTCTACATTATTGTTTTGATTTTTAATTTTAAATTAAATACCATGCTTTTTTATATTTTGTTTTTTTAATTTTTAAGTCAAATATCATTATGGTTCTAGATTAAGGTTATATATACTCCTATTATAAAACTTCAAGACAATATAGAAAATATTTAAAAAATCTGAAAATTACCCATACGATAACCACTCATTAACATTCTTAGTAACTATTACTTGAGGTAACTGTTATTACTGGCAATACTATGATGCATAGTCTTACTCATCTATCTTTGCATAGTTATATATAAAGTGTTTTTATAAAATACATTACTATTATTGCTGGTCCAAGGATATACACATTTTAAATTTTGATAATTTTGCCAGATGTATTTTCAAAATGGTTGTATCAATTTATAGCTCAATTAAATTGTACAAAGTTGTAGCTTTCCTATACCCTTGCCAGGACTGGGTGTCATCAAGTGTTTTAATAATTGCAAGCTGATAACTGAAGAATGTTGCCTACTTGCTCTTTTGATTTTTATTTATTTATTGTGAGTGAAGGTAAAAAATGGTTTTATACTGTCTGAAAAGTTAGGCAAGATGGCTTTGGGACTGAACTTAACTAAGAGCTCACTCAAAGAGAAAATTTGTGTTTGGTTATGTTCAAATTTTAGTTTCTGAATAACCACTTCCAGAGAAAAGAATATTTGGTTTTATTCTTTATAATTCTCCTTGGAAGAGTTTTAATAGCTTTGGTCCAAACTCCCAACCCTAAACCCAGAATCCAGACTCAGCGTTTGCCGGCCTTTTCTATGTAGTGTGTATAACCTGATAATCTTACATTTTCTTTTGACCTAAACTCAGTGAAAGGAGAAATTAAATTGTCACTGTCCTCCATATGTTTATATTTTATACACATTCTAATGATACCTATATCATTATCCTACTAATAATTCAACTACTAAAATATAAACTGACGAGATGGCTAAATAGTGAAAATTTAACTTTAATAAAAACTTGCCCATAAAAAAGTCACCAAGAATTGTTATTTATTGAGTTTTTTATTTCTCTCTTTATTTTTTTTATTATTATTTTTTTTATTTCAGCTCATCATGGGGGTACATAAGTTCAGGTCATATACATTGTCCATGTCCCGCCCATCCCCCCGAGTCAGAGTCCCAAGCGCGTCCATTCTCATTCTCCAGACAGTGCGCCTGGCACTCATCATGTAGTCATACCTCCATCCCCTCCCCCCCCACCTCCCCGGGTCTGCACCTTCAAGCATGACCATTCCCCAGAGGGTGTGCAACGCACTCATCATGTAGGCATACACCCATCCCCTCCCCCCACCCCCCATCCCAGTCTGATATCTAATTGGTATCCTTCCCCAATGTGCATTTAGGTGATGATCAGGGAAACCAGTTTTCTGGTGAGTACATGTGATGCTTGTTTTTCCATTCTTTGGATACTTCACCTCTCTTTATTATAGCATTAGTATGGAGAAAGGCAAACTGACTGCTCCCACTGGCACTGTCCTATTCCTTAGCAGTTTAAGGGAAGTCTTGCAGTTTATCTATTCTTTGGCCACAATCCATCAGAAACCTCAGGTGCATAAATTAGCCATCAGGCAGCACACAAAGGCTGATGTTTACAGTGTGCCATGACGTTCTAACACTCAACAAGTGGCAACCCACAGGCACACGAAAAGACAGTCAAAATAAATTAAAATTCATATGCTTAAGCTAAACCACACACATAAACATACACACACATACACGCTGCATTAATGGAAAATTACCAGCATAAATTTTATACAAAAAATTAACTAACACACTTTTTGTTTTGATTTGATACATGGTCAAAGCTATGATTTTAAAATAAATCTCAAGGTGCTGTTTAATGAATGCAGTACTGATAATTGTCTTTAAATTTCAGAAATAATTTACAGATTTCTTTTGATAAACAATAATTTTCAAATAATTACATTGTTTCCTTTTACTAAATAGATTTAAAAATTAGAATCTTTTTTATCAGAAGCTACATTTCATTTTCTTATGAACTTCAATAACCAAGAAAGTGTGGGCATTATTGAGAAATGAAAAAGGTCTATGGCTTCCTTAATCACTTGGCTTCCTTAATTGAAAATTTGTCTTTTCTTCTTTTTTTGCAGGTAATCAAAATCAATATAAAATAGAGAATGGGGACCATTAATATCTACAACAACTACATATAAATTAAAGGTCTAATATTTGAAGAGAAAAACCTCTGCATCATTTATAAAAATATTAAAATTCTTAAGATATAAAGAAATTCTGTTCAATGTTTTCAAAAGTAGAAGAATACATCAGAAAAAAATGGACAAAGGACACGAATAATAAATACACTAAATTATGTTTAAATTCTCTATTAATTGAAATCAAAACAGAATATCCTATTTCCTCCATCATATTGGAAAACATTAAAAGTATGAGTTTAGGTCAATGTGGGTCAGGTAGAGGTATATGAAATTATTTATATACTGTTCAAAGAAATATCCGTTTCTGAGATTAATTTTACAAAATATATCAAAAGTCTTAAAACATTCATACCTAGAAGCTTCACTTCTAGCAATTAGGGCTAAAGAAATAAATGATAGATGTACAAGTCTGGTTATTATAGTCAAGCTTATAATAAGTAGTATAAAATAAAAACACCTAAATGTTTTTAACAGGATGGTTCTGCGTAGTAGAAAAATCCTAAACACTTTAAAGAGTATGCTAGATTTCATTTTATTGCTATGAAAAGTTATATTCAAAATACAAGCACCAGAAAACCATGTGCAGTATGATCTTTAGTGTTACAAATTATTTGTATACTTATATATGCATTTTTCATCTATATATCTGTGATTTTATATATTCACAGACAAGAAAATGCATGAGACAGTGTTAACAGGGATTATGTCAGCAATGTGGTAATTGATGAATCAGAGATTCTAAGGGGGAAGAACTCCTAATTTTTTGTTAATAATCTCCAAATTGCTTGACAATTTTAAGTTGAACACTATAATGTTCATCATACAAACTGCTGTTTTTGACAGACAATCTTTATTATAACAAAAAGTAGAAACGATCACTTACTCTGCTCCACCCTACATTATTCTCCAAGTTATCTTATTCTACCTTTTCTCAGCTCATAACTGTTAGAATTTACCTAATACTTTAACGTCTAACCTATTGAATCTACTTTTCTGTAGAATTAAACCAAATTATCATCTCTTTCCAAGAAAAAGAAGGCATTTTAAAACATGAACTTTTACAAGGTCTTATTATTTTCTTCTCCAGGTTCGATGGGCCCAATTTCTTAAACACTGTGGTTTCCAATATCTTCAACACTCCAGTGGCCCTCTAGGTGTAATTCACCTTTTCAGCAATTCTCAATATGTAGCCTACAGAACTAAATAGAATATTCAAGACACGATCTGAGCAGTTCAGATTATAGTGAAACTATTACCACCCTTGAACTTGACTCTCTGCCTCTATTAATGCAGTTTAAGAATGCATTAACTTTTTTAAGCATCTGTTAACACCATATTGGCTCATATTGAGCAGTAGTCAAATAAAACCACAGGAATTTTGCCATAAATTTCCATATCCTGTAAATGTGCAATAAACAAGAGTTTACACTAGCCCAGTAAAATTTCATTTTATTAGTTTCAGCCCATAGTTCTGACCTACAAAGATCTTTTCTCAAGCATGCAACTATCATTACCCTTTCTAGCTTTGCATTACCTGCAAAAGTGCAAAGCATTTTCTTTCATCATTCAAAGCATTGATCAAATTGCTGAACAAAAGACAGCCAAGCGGAGGGTCCTAATTCCAGAGATGTTCATAGAGTTCGCATCAATCTATTACTAAATACTCTTTGGATAGTTGTTCAATTAGTATGGAAAAGCAGACTACTCATATTTTTCCATATTATCTTTAAGATATTAAGAGAATCTTCATGGAATCTCTTACATAAATATAGATACACATTTCTTTGGCTTTCTCAGCAACCATTTTACAATTGGGATATATGATATACTTTTAGGCACAAAAAAATTGGACTATAGTTCCACTGTGCTGTCTTCTAGAGGTATAAATCCCTGACTCCATGAACCTGAACTTTTCAACTCCTATTTATTTATACAAGTACAAGGAAAACTTTATTATCTTTTAAATTGTGTTTAAATAAAGTTTAATTATATATCTACCCTATTTAAAGCTTATGAGAAACAATCATTAATGCGACAGGCAGTGATGTGTAGTAGTTAAAAGCATAGACCCTAGAACCAAAGCTGCCTGGCTTCAAAATCCAGATCCACCACTTAAAATTATGTAACCTAGAGCAAATTATTCAAGCAAGCTGTGCCTTTGTTACCTTATCTATAAAATGGTAATAATAGCATTTCCCTCAAAGGGATTAAATGTGTTAATATATAAAGCACTAAGAAAAACTGCTAGCAACTGGTAAACTCTAAGCAAGTATAATTACTAATATTATTATGACATTTTTAAGGGGAAGATATTGTATTATATTAACTGTGAAGCAATAATTCTGACATGTTGATGTTTTTCTTAAATTATTTCACTCTGTGGCTTACAAACAATGCATCTCTTTCTTCCTCTTAAGACCTACATATATTATGCAAAATATCACTACATTCTAATACTTCTATCTATCCACTGACACAGTATATAAGTGTTTAACATTATAACTATTCTGATTATGAAGCTGAAATGATTCCTGGACTACATTCATAAACTCTCCTAAGAAAGTTAGGAGGGCACTGTCAGAGTGGTGAGAGGATATGTCTGGGGCTCTGAACTCTCAGGGGTCAGGTAGAAACCTTTATCCCCAACTGCATACTTTCCACAGCTGCTGACCTCTGTATCACTGGCGATACTACAATTCAGGGCTGGAAAATAAGGCAGAGGTCAATCCCTCCAGCATGACTTATGGCTGCTCCATCATCTTGTTTCCCTAGGAGAGTTTCTAGGCACTGCTTTCTAATACACCTGGTACACAGCACACTTGACCCAACTTCCACTGGCTCTGATCCTTGCTTTCAGACACTTTACTCCAGAAACTTGGAAATTTCAACAATTCCTTCATTTCCAAGATCAGGTTACCTGGGACACAAGACTTTCTGTTTCCTTTTGCACCTTTGTCAAAATCCTGCCAATCCCTTCACCTCCCATTAAAACCAATACCGGTTTTGCTCAACTTTTCATGTTTCGCTCTTTGGGAAGGTGAGCTGAATTCAGACCAGAGCTGAAAAATGAACCTAATAGAAATGTGTCAGCGAAAGGCTCTTTCTAACCCAGAGGGACTAGGGAAAAAGAACTAAAGGCAAGAATAGATATTATTCTGACAGTGTTAACCATTTCTACGTTTATCCCTCAAATATTCACTGAGCAGCCAACACTATGATAGATAGTACAAACACCAAGCTAAATAGAATTTAGTGCCAGTTCTCAAGAAAATTAAATATAACAAGGGAGATACCTGCAATTAATGATATTACAGCATGATAAGTGCTATAAAAGCAAAGAAAATATGGATTCATAATTGCAAAAATAATGTATATAAGTCATAAAAATGATCTTTATTCACAAAAGCAAATGCCTTCATTCTGCAGGTGGACAGAAAAGTCAATTTGAAGGAATCAGACTTATTCTCTGCTCTAAAGCCCTGTTCCTCAAAGTGTGATCCACAGGCCAATGGCAGCATCTGCATTGACTGAGAGCTTATTAGAAATGCAAAATCTCAAGCCCCCCACCAAGTCCTACTGAATCAGAATCTGCTGTTAATTAAATCCCCTGATAATGATTTATGGGCAAATTAAAATTTAGGAAGCACTGCTCTAAAGAAAATCTTGGCTCGTTGCAAGCAGTAGCTCCTACAAAAGCTCAGGCCTTGCTCCTATCTAAAACATGCCAGAAGAGAGTGAGTTGGCAACTTTATAGGTAGCGAAGATGCTCATTCATCCAGTGCTTAACATGCAGGAGGTACTCAATAAGTGTTCGTTGACTGAATGTATAACTGAATGACTAAACGAATGAATAAAAGCACCAATGAATAATATTTCTAATACTTTTTCAAGCATGAAAGAGGAAAGGGAGGAGAAAGTGAAGTAATGACAAAAAAGAAAGTAACAGCATGTTAAGGTAGTCACTTTAGATAATACTTTGTATATTTTCAATTAAACTAAAGAAAAAACATACAAACAGAAGACATTCAGTGCTATGTTGATTTCAATTTGAATTTTAGAGTAATTCTATTTGTAGTGTAAGAAAACTAAAATTGTGGGTAACTTTTTCAGGTTTTATCATATTTATTAACTACTTAAAAATACAAGTTTATACTAGAAGATTCGGCTATTGTTAATTTCCTAGTCATATAAATCAGCAGCATGTGATTTAAGGTGTCAGAATAATAATGAACACTCAATTTGTTCTAACATTACATATCAACAAGTATACATGTATTAGAAAGTCATACAATCCCAAAAAGATACATCGGATTGATCCATGCTAAGAAAAAAAAAAAAAAAAAAAAGGTGCGGGAATAAGTAATCCCAGCATGAAGCAAAGCATAAGTTTTAATTGTTTAATATGTTAAAACATAAAATGGAAATAAATATAAATATTTTGATAAAGAAGGGCAACGTTTCCAGAAAAATATAGGGAATCTTTCAGAATTAATTGCTTGATTCTAATTAAATATAACCTTTAGAGGAACAGAGGCTATTGAAACTCTGATTTTATTTGCATACATTAGTACAAACAGGACAGCTAAATGTTTAGACAAAGGTCATTCTATGTCCTTAAAATACAAAATATCTTAAATTTTTCCTCTAATATAAATGATTAACTACCTATACCACAAATTAGTTAAATTGTG
The DNA here is from genome assembly GCF_020740605.2 of Lemur catta. NCBI lineage: Eukaryota > Metazoa > Chordata > Mammalia > Primates > Lemuridae > Lemur > Lemur catta. The sequence continues at coordinate 57,891,851 of NC_059129.1, forward strand.
TCCTTAATTCTAGGAAAGCAACCAACTGGCCAGGACACTTAATATCATCAATCTCAAAAACACTTCAAAATAGAAATGTGAAATACCCTATGCATTTGCATAAGATAATAATTTATTTCTAGTTTTTTAGCAGACTGGCATATTACAAATTATCTCCAGTTGTGCCTACACCCTTGATCCTCAGGCAAACTTAAGAGGAATGTCATATAACCATAGAAAGGCAAAAGTTTAGCTCACCATAAAAAAGAACTTTGTAATAATCAAACCATCTAAAAGCAAAAGATTGCCAGATTTGATATAGATTTACCTGTGGCATAAGGATTTCACCTAGAAATCATTGTGATACTCTGAAGTGTATTCAACCATTTACTTTGGACAAAATAAACACTGAGTTTTTCTATAATTCTTGAATTAAAAATTACTACATGTAGAACATAAAACAGAACATGTTGGACACATATTCTAGGTCAGAAGAACTATAGTTTGTCCTCTCTTTCTGTGCCACACACAAACACTGCTCTTATTTATAAAACATACATTATTTCACTGTCATCAGTCTCTATGATTTCTTTTGATTACAGGACTTGAAAGCCAGACAAATAATAGTTCACTAACTCATGGTGCTTTCCTTCTCCCTCCTTGTCCCAATTGTGAATTAAGGCTAATACTGCAGAATAAGTGCAAATGGATCACTTTATATCTAGCACATGATTTAGAAAACTCATAAAAACATGTATCCACTGTTTTTTGTTCCCCTGGTTGGCTTCTGAAATACTCTCTAGAAGAAGGAGGGGAAAAATAAAGATCCTTTTAATCACTAGACCTAAAGGCTGAGTAAAACTTTTGTGGAACATAGATTTTCAAAATGATTGATTTCTAATTCTATGTAATTTTGAAATTCCTGGGTGCATTGTGTGCATTTATAGATTATAGAAAATAAATAAATATGTTTCCCTCTTCCCTCTCCTCCACCTCCTTCTTCTTTTCTTATGCTTATTCTCTTCCTTCCTCTACTGGAAAAGTGACTGCAAGAAAAATAAGAGAAACAAAGGAGAAAAAATAGAAAGGGCTCTTTTCTCTCTCTCTCTTAAAATATCTATTTCCAGATAATGTCATTGTTCATCATAAATTTAATGAGGCAACAGAAGAGAGATATGTAATTACATAGAACCTAATTTGACTTTTGAGAGTCTCAGCATTCACATGAAACTTATGTAAAATTTTCAGTGTATCTGCTAATGCATTTAGTACATAAATGGTATCAACAACAAACTCCAACATTTCTGTAATTACAGATATTAAAAGTCTTGTAGCTACTTATATACCATATCTATACTTGTTTTTGTGTAACACACAGTATTTTTTCAATCTAGTAAAGATTGCCCAAATCCTTGGATCACAAGGGTTTGAATTATCTGGCTACTCTTTCAACAAGAGAAATCAAACATTGAATCATTCTCTTTCCCTTGTAGATATACGATGGTGCTTCCTGCAACCACTCATAAGCACAAGTAGGTCAGGAACCAGTTATCTAAGGATTTTTTTTTTGAGAGCTACAGCAGACTCAAGCTGGAATTTGAGGAGCACTTATGCAACTATTCTTGATTTCCTATGTAAGTACCAAAAATATTTTGAGAAGAGTTCTATTTTCAATTTTAAATGTGCCTTGGTGTCTAAGACGATCTATTTTAGACTTGCAAAATCATTCTGAAGCTTACAAACATAAACAGGCTAATTTTAAAACATATAGCTGGCATATATGGTGATGGCCCCAAAGGAATCCAAATCCAAATTACAAAACTGCCAGAGAAATGGGAATCAATAAATAAAATTGTACCATTAATGAGGGCATGGTTTTCAATCCCCAAACTCTTATTTGTAGCATTATGTAACACTATGCTGTATTCCTAATTTTTTACTGTCGTATAGGAGTTGATAAAAAGAACCAAAAAGGTAGGTAAACAAAAGGCAGAAAGTTTAAAAGAACTGAAAATATTACTGAATATTAACATAAGTTCATCCAAAACAATGTACTTAAATGAAACGATGCTGAACTCCAAGGCAAATGAAGAGACTATAGATTTGCTTCCATAGGAACTGTGGTGTTGTCCATATGCTCAAGGGTCTCTTGGAATATAGCTAAACTACTTACACATATTAAGACTTTTGCATCAGTCAAGCTGTCATTGTACGAGGAGTGATTCAGGGGGGAAATCACTGCATTTTCACGACCAAAGCTGCACTGAAGCAGGAGGGAATTTTACAAATGATGTTCCTGTTGTCAGAGCTTCTGCTTTCCCAATACACCTTGTCCCCTACTTTTATCTTGATTTCCCCTTAGGGAAAATTCACCTCCTAGCTGTTGCAGTTGGTTATGTTCAAGAGCCTGAGTTGATTTTTAACATTTTGATATAGGGAACCAACCCAAATACCTGTTAAAAAATATCCTATGTTAGAGTAGCCCTGCTTTCAGCAGCTACTATGTATATGCAAGAACAAAATTTATATAAATTTTAATCTTTGCTACTTGTTTCCTTTTTTGATGATTGAATAGCTTAAAATAGAGAAAAATGTAATTAAAATAATTTCTCCTAATTAAAACACTATATTTTAAAAATCCATCAACAATCACAGTAGCTTGATTGGCATGAGTCATTAATTGACATGACAATCCTCCTAAAGTTGCTAGTAGTTGGTTTTCAGTTCAACAGTTCCACCACCAACTGGGGCTTTTTGTTCTCATGGAGTCACATATGTGGACCACAGACCCTTATTCAGAGTGTGTACCTTCTCAGAAGTCACTTATGAACTGAAGGAAGAAAACGTAGAAATTTTAATATAAATGTCAAGTAACTTACCTTTCTGGGTCTGCCCCAAATATTGTGTTTCATATTAGGTGTTTTATTTTTTTGCCAAATTTGGAATTATGCATTTATTAAGTAGTATATGTAGAACAAACATGAGATGATGTGGGTCCAATTTTTCCAAAGACTGGGGCAGAGAAATTATAAATTCTGCTCTCTTCAATTGTCCTTCTGAGGAAATGGATTGCATATGCTTTTTGTCCTAGTAAACTGGAACTAAAAATAATTCTTGGCTCAATGCCAAGATTTTAAAGCACATAGTCTAATTTCTGTAAGGACATTTAGTTTATACATAACAGCTTGATGTGACATCATCAATAGGTTCTTTTAGAAAATATCCGAACGTCTGAAATTCAGGCAGCTAACTATCTATCAGGCTCTGTGCTTTGGAGATGTAGTATTTATAATCTAACTTGCTCATCAAAAAAGCCAGAATAGAAATTTAATTGGAACCCCTCTGCTCCATCATCAGCCATAATCAAAAATAAAAGTAGCGTCTATCATGTAAGATCTTTGGTTACAATTAAATGAGACTTTGGGCTTTGACAAACACAATTCCTTTACTATATTAAAAAAAAAAATCAGGGTCTGTGATTAGGTCTCCTTCTATTAAAAGTCTTACATTTGCAAACGGTGTTTATTACTGAGAAAATGGCACAATTTAATAAAAAAGAGATGGAAGTGTCCAGCTATCTCCCTATTATCATCACATTTGGATTTCTGCAATATTTTGTGCAATCATTAAAAGCAAGGTAACAGTAATATTTTAGCCATCTCAACACCTAGAAGATTTCTATTACTTTGGCGAGAAACGTTTTCCTTGGTTGATTGGTTGACAATATCCGAGGGATAATTTTAGGTGCTGAAGAATTAAACACAGGTCTATTTTTATGAGGTGGGACAGATTGGAAACCGTTCTTTCTGCTTGTTCCAGTGAAATTGGAAATGAAAAGAATGTGTGTCATATGAGGGACAAGTGTCATGAAGCCCATCTGAATTATATTTCATCCCCCTCTTTATAGCCTAATGTTCAACAATATCCATTTTCCTGGCAGTATTGCACCCATCAAAAACAAGTTATTGACACTTATGTCTCATATATAAATCAAATCAGTCAGACAAAGCAAAGAAGGTGGTTTCAGAGAGATTGGATGATGGAGTCGAGTAATGTATTTGTTTTTCACCTCTAGGATATCTCTTTAATACTCTCCTGAAACAATGGCACAAAATCATTCCAATTAAATGGTCTTAAAATAAGATATGAAGCAAATTCAGGTGATCTCATTCTGTCTGGTGTGTCAAGAGTTGACAGCACAAAATTGAGCAGAAATAGTTTAAATTTAGCATTCTTCACATATGTGTACAAGGACTGAGAACAGAAATTGGATTTGCTTCAGTGGAGTCAATTAAGAAAGACTCAACAAGGAAGGGTTGAAGTGCACTGACAGGGCACTGAGAATTCTGAGTATTGACTGGCACTGGCTTGGGTACAAATTAAGTAAGGCAGTCTGTTGCTGACATTAATTGTCTTCAACTGAGAAATTACAATAATATATAAGTGATTATAATAATAATAATAATAATAATAATACAGGACAAATGTAATGAAGAGACATATTCACCAATGATCGGCTATCAGACAGCCATATCAGATTCATTCCGATTTTTAACATCTCTGGTCACACAGTTTATTTCATGCAATTCTTCTGCTGGGACTTCAGTCACCATACCTCATTCGATTTCTTGGTGCTATTCACATAATATTCTTTCTGCTCTGAAGAATTGAGAAGCAGCTAAGAATAAAGAAAAGTTTTTCCTTTATCATATCTATGGCAAATTATTTAGCCTGCTCTGGCTTACTCAGCATGTCACTCAATTTCCTCTCCTTGTCTATCAGGTCTGAGATTTGAAATGTTAGACAGGAGTCATTTGTATCATTAGCAAATGTTTGCCATGAAGTGGAAAGCAGGGAGAAGTTGTAATGGAGAGAACACATTCATCAAAACAAACCAACAACTGAGTCTGCTGTATGATGCCTATTTCATTAAAAGCTGCCACATTAGGAAACATCTCCCATAAAGAAAAAGATAAAGTAAATGTGCATTTTCAAAAATTTAGGGAATTTAGAATACCTCCAAATTCTGCAGTCATTAGAAGAAAACAAATAAAATTAAAGCTAAAAGTGAATTAACTTTTATACTATCCTCCTACCCCCATTTTGCTCCTTTTCTTTCCATGAAAAATATTTAAAATGAACATACTGGTAATAATCTTGAAATAGGTTATTTTGGAAACATATTTAATGCAAAAATATGAATAGGATTGTTTTGCTGTTATTGGTATCTCATCTCTGTTTGCAAAATAACATTTTCCAGATTTTGTTTTGCTTTTTTTTACACAATCGAAATCCATGTGCTAGCCTTATAAGGAAGATGAATATTACTGCCCTTCACTTAGGAAGAAAAAATAGGAAGTACAGGTCGATGAAAATATTAACCTGAAACTACATGACCTAGGAACCAGCTGGACAAAATGCTCTTAAGAATCTGTTAAGGCCAGGCGGGGTGGCTCACACCTGTAATCCTAGCACTCTGGGAGGCCGAGGCGGGAGGATCACTCGAGGTCAGGAGTTTGAGACCAGCCTGAGCAAGAGCAAGACCCCGTCTCTACTAAAAATAGAAAGAAATGATCTGGACAGCTAAAAATGTATATAGAAAAAAATTAGCCAGTCATGGTGGTGCATGCCGGTAGTCCCAGCTACTCAGGAGGCTGAGGCAGAAGGATTGCTTGAACCCAGGAGTTTGAGGTTGCTATGAGCTAGGCTGATGCCACGGTACTCTAGCCTGGGCAACAGAGTGAGACTCTGTCTCAAAAAAAAAAAAAAAGAATCTGTTAAATGTTGGACTATGAAGTATTGCAGTAAATACCCAATCCAGCAAATTTCCAGTACCCAGAAAAAAAAAAAATCTTATTTATCAGTAAGGGAATATTTTTAAATATTTAAATTTTAGGATTTTATTTATGCAATTTAGAAAATCAGAAAAAAAATGGTTTTTTACACTCCATTCTGCATTCATGGCTTTGTCCTACATTTGCACTCTCCAAACTCAACATTTCACCCCAATAATTAGAAGTAAATTCTCCTCTAAACAATGCTTAACCCCTTAAGGTTCTGAAGTTCTTATGTTTTTCATTGGTCTACATAAGGGCTTGATTTTATATCTACATGGACTGGAACTAGGAACTAGAAACCAAGAAAAGAAGGCTTTTTTCTCCATCTCTGCTGAATTTTGTGTCTGTAGCCCACACTTTTCTATGCCAATGTCAACATTCCCTCATTGTGCTTCCTCATATCAGAAAAGAACAATGGCTCCTCTGGCTCTATAATTCGAGTAGCCAATCCAATGGACAAGAGCAGGGTTGGCAATCTTAAATGACTACAGGTATCAGACAGGTGACAAAGTAGGCGAAGCAGAGGCAGAGACCTTGGCATCAAATCAAATGGCCCCAGCTTCTTTTCACTGTACGGGAATGTAGGACTCTGTATGGCTAAAACTTCTATTTTTCAAGGGAAGCCAGAATTCCTAAATTTTTAATTGCAAGGATGTGGAATCAACCCAAATGTCCACCAATTCATGAGTGGATTAATAAAATGTGATATATGTATACCATGGAATGCTACTCAGCCATGAAGAAAGATAACTTAATGCCTTTTGCAACAATTTGGATGGAACTGGAGACCATTATCCTAAGTGAAGTACATAAAGAATGGAAAACCAAACACCACATGCACTCACTATTAAATTGGAACTAACTGATGAGCACACGTGCATAGAGGAAAGTAAATCACCAAGGAAAACAAGCAGGGGGTAGGAGGAGGAGGTGATGGGTAAAAACCTACCCAACGGGTACAGTGAACACTATCTGCATGACAGGAACACTTTAAACCCTGACTCGAGCATTACAAAAGCAATCCATGTGACCAAAAACATTTGTACCCCCACAATACTTCGATATTTTAAAAAAATTTAAATGTTAGCAACTTTTAAATACCACAGTTCAGACTAAACTACACAGGTCCGTTAACCAACAGATATCAGCTGAGAATGGGAATTGTGAAGGAAGGGGCTACTAGGCAAAAGCAGCAGTCATGGTAGAATACGATTGCCCCCAAAGGAAAAGCACCAAAGCAGGGATGAGTGGAGAAGAAATACCTTGGCCTTTCTCTCTGCCATTGTTCCATCTCTTGCTGATAATTTCACTGGCTAAATCTAAGAAGACTATCCAGAAAGGGAAACTTAGTGAGATAATCTGGCATGTTTTGACCTCCTATAGCATGGAGCAGAGCAGAGCAGGATAAATAATGCACCTAGAAGAGCAAATAGAATAGCCAGAACATTTTAGTGGAATGCATATCAGTACTTCCTGAGAAGGGCATTTTTTATAGAAGGATGGATAAATAGATGGATGGATAGATGGATGGATGAATGGATGGATGGATGGAATAATGATGACATAAACTGATTAAGAAACTTTGACATTGCATGCAATTTGCATTGTAGCTACAGTATTTTCTAATGTATCTTTCATTAGCTGCTCAATCTCTATTGATCTGCAAAAATAATAATAGCATTTACGTCATGGGGTTATTGTAAAGATTATATTATATAATATGTATAAAATTCTTAGACCTAAGTGTGATAGATAACAAGTATTCATTATAATGACTTGATCTATTTCACATTGCCAAATGCTTCTGCTGGGCTGGCTTACGGGCCCAGCATAGAATCATATTTTTGTATGGATTAAACAAAATCAGAGGTGCTAACCAGATGAACCTGCTGGGTGTGGGATAAAAAAGGGGTAGACATAAGAGACACTTTTATTGTAATACTCATCTTCACTGTTGCCAGAAAGTTGTGATGCATTGGAGAGGCAACATATATGGCAGTCTTCTCCTAATTCAAACTCTAAATTGTAAGACATCTTTAAGGGTAATTTGGAAACTGCCATGTAATACATTTGTGGAATGGAAATATACTTTTAAAGAATTATTAAAACCTGAGCTAAGGCTAGACTAGTTACAGAAAGTACAGTTACTTGAATCAAGAAAGCCAGTGGGGCCAGAAAAAAAATACAGCTATTAAGGTCAAGGGCCTTCTGGATAGGATTGACTAAGATAAAATGAGGTATGGAGTCTGTCTTTGTGGACACTGTAGGCTAGAAAGAAAGTGCACCAAATAATGCCCAGGTTAGAATCTCAATACTAACTTCTCTACAGATTATCATTGTGTGCTTAGTATACACAAAAAGTAAGAGATTACCACTCAGTAGTGTTATCCAAGGCATAAATGTGCAAATATGACATAAAATAAATGGAAAATAAAATAATAGCAGTAGCAGAACTAACAGAAGGCAAGAGTAGGGATACAATTGTATTGCTATTGTTTAAAAAGTTAGTACATAATTTATTCATAGTGTTGATTTGGGTCCTCTCAGTTCCTTTGTGCATGAAATCTCTTGTTAAAGAATTTCACTCAGGTGTGTTAAAATAGAAAAGCAAGCCCAAGTGGACCCACTGATTTGGCTGGCTGGCAAGAATACTCCCTCCCAAGAACCTCAGATCTCTGGTTATACAGATACAAATCATATATCTTGAGTGTAAAGAAGATGTTTTTCTATTAATAAATAGCTATGGACAGGTAAAATGAGTCATATTTGGTTTCTATCAGATCATCTAATTTAGTATTTCTCAATGCTTACTAGGCATTAGAATCATCTGAGGATTTTAAAACAAAACAAAATGACAAAGTAATGATGGCAGAGTTCTATTGCGGATCAAATAAATACAAATATCCAGTGGTGAAGTTCAGGAATCAGTATTTTTTAAAATGCTCTCATATGATTACAATGTGTTGCCAGGTGAACATCCTTCTAGACTTCTGAGTCACACACAACTCTTTAAGGCATCTAGTTCTGGACCCCACACCCCACAATACGTTTAAAACACAATAAAAAGAGAGCAGACTGTGTTCTGAGGTATATAGTTGAAGGGTGATGATATTTTACAAGAGTTAATAGAGCAGATTTTAATGAAAGGCAAGTAATTTAAGAATAAGGAGAGCTTTACTAGATATATATTGCTTCTTTGAATCATAGAATTTAAGAGCTAGAAGAAACGGCAAAGAGTGTCTAGTAAGAAATAATAAAGCATCTTGGATAGAAGCTATTTTAAAGTTCCTTGGTTCACTACACCTCTACCAGCTACTATAAAAATGAGAAAACTGAGGCCCCAGGGGAGAAAAGCAAGGAAACTAAACTGATGAAGTTAGTTAAGCCTTCTTTACTTTTTAAACCAAAATTTTCTAAATAAACATGATGATTTCATATATTGAGGGGGAGGGATGGTACTGGACTGTTCTACTGTCATTTTGGTTACACTGGGAACTATGTTTCCCAGAATCTCTTTCCTTATGGTGGAGAGTTGGCTGAAAGGGAAGTTGTGGGAGGCTGTACTAAGGCAGCAGACATTGCTCTGAGGACACTAGGGACAGATGTGTTTGAGAGACAGATGCCTACATTCTGGAAGATTCCACCTTGTTCTCCCTCTTCTCACTTCATATCCAGGTTTCTTTCTAACTTCTGGCCCTACTGACCAATAGTAACCACAGGCCCATCACCAGACGCTGGGCTATGAACTCACAGAGGCAATAGGTACAAGAAGTCACCGGGCTCCTGTGGGCTTCTCCATCAGCGCCCCCTAGTGCTGTTCTGGCTGCGAGCTCTGACTTGCCTACCCACAGCAGGGCTTCCAGGAGCGCTGGTTAAGAGACGTTTCTCCAATCTCCCAATTTCTCTTGTGGACACTTATGATGGTGATAAAATATTTATTCTCAAAATGCTCAAAATTTACAAAGTGGATCCTTATAGGTGCTAATGAATTCCTGTTTCATAAAGAAAAAGTGGCATGTTCAATTCAGAAATAAAGCAGCCTCAATTCGGAAAAACGAAGGCAAGTCTACCAAGTCACCACCGCCTGGCACTCCCACCCCTCGCTCCTCTGAGTCCCCTTACAGACGGTCCTCAGATGAATGCTGACGCTGTTGTGAGTTCTGCTAATTATACAAGTCACTTTTGAAATATTCATTCGGATTACTTTACAGAGATGGATATTAATGGCTTGCTAGCTCTGAAAAAAATGAAAAGATTTTCTTTGATCTTAGAAAGTTGAGTCCTATGCTTTGGTAAAGGAAAGTGGACTGGAGAGAAAGAAGTCTGAGCGTTTCCTAGTCATCCAAGTAATTATGGTAAAGTGAGTTTTCTTTGATTTTGGCGGTTAGATTTAAAAATACAGAGTGAGTAGCTGTAATCATCCTTTCAGGAGTCATTCTGAAAATCTCATTAGGCCACAAATGTCTCAATCTGACCAAATCAATATGGTTCCGTTCTGAAAAGTTATATTGAGAAATGCGGAATCATTATGACAAACAAGATTCAAGAAGTCTTTAAGCACTGTAACAGAAAGCATTAATAGAAACAGGCACTACTCACATGTTAGGAGATCAGGGATATTTAGTAATGAATTAATGAAAAATGGAACTCTATAGTTATTTGGAGTTTAAAAACACTAATAACAGCATGGTTCTCCAATTTTAATATGCAAAGATAACATCACCTTTGGGATGCCCGCTAACAGTGAAGATTCCTGGGCTCTACTTCCTGAGTATTCTGATTTAGTAATATAGGATGGGGCCTGTATTAGTTACCTATGGCTGCATTACAAACTACCCCAAAACTTAGCAGTGTAAAGCAACAAATATTTTATTATCTCATCAGAAATCTAGATGCAACTTGGCAGGGTGGTTTTGGCTTAGAGTTTCTTATAAGGTTGCAATTAAGCTGTCAGCTGGGGTTTTATCATTGGAAGAATTGAGTGGAGCTGGAGGAGCTATTTTCAAAATATCTTGCATATTTGGCTATTGGTAGGTGGCCTCAGTCTTCATTAATTGTTAGCAGAAGACCTTAGTTCCTTGCCACGTGGGCTTTTCTGTAGGGCTTCTCTACATGGCTGATGACTTCCACCAAAATGAGTCATCCAAGAGACAGAGTTAAGTGACCAAGATAGAACCTGCAGTGTCTTTTATATCTATTCTAAGAAGTGACCTACTATCACTGCTGCTGTATTCTGTTAATCATAGGGACCAAGCCCAGTACAGTAAGAGGGAGAATTACACAAGAGTGTGGATACTAGGAGGCAGGGATCATTGTGGGCCGTCTTTCTGGCTGCCTTACACAGGGTCCCAAGTACACTTTAATAAGCAAGTATAAGAATTCATTTGCACGTGGCCTGTAGACCATTGTTTGAGAAAAGAAAATGGTCTATAGGGCATGCTAGTTTAATAAAAAAGTGCATAATTCATTCATCTATCCATTCAATCAACAAATATACATGATTTTCTGAGATTATTCATAGGGAATGCTATTTCTCACTGGGAAAAAGAGCCTTTGAAATCTGGGTGAACGCACTCCTGAGAGTGTCAAAGCCATGAATAGAGTTAGGGAAAGACACTGAGGCTGATATAAACTCTCACCTGGAAACTTTGAAGCATCCTTATCAAGGAAAGTAATGATTTGGTAACTGCCTAAAAGAGTGAGGACTTTTAAGCCAGTATTTGTGAGTCGTGCAAATAATAGGGCTGCCAGTCATCAGAAAACAATCATTGATACAGAAGACCTTACAGGAAAGGTAAAGAATAAAAGAATTCAAAGAGCTTGGCTGAAACAATGACTGCCAGGTAAGGCACAGCTCCCTAACACATTCCAATTAATGAAACCCATACACATAAGGAGAAGGAAGAAGCTTCCAAAGTTGGCAAGAAAGGTAGATCCATAGCAATTGTAAAAACATCTACTAGGACTCTGATAACTAGTAGATATAGAAGGTTAATCCATTTGATAAAACCTGGCTTGTCAGAGGCAGGAAGCTGGCAGGCTCCTGGCAAATCTCTAGAGCAGAAATTAAGTGCCATTTCTCTTGGTTCAGGTCTGTACACTGGCACTCGGTGATCGCTTCAAACTCTTCATGTTAAACATTGATAACAGGGATCAGACACTCTAGTCTAACAGAGAGATGCTTGAAAGGAGTCTTTAGCTTCTGACAAAAAGACGTCTGCTCAGAAGTGCACCATTTTTCAATGTAAACAGGCCAGAGATGAGTTCCAGATGTACATATTTAAACTGACAAAAGCGCTCTCAACCGCATGTTTATTAGCACCAAATTAAAGATAACAAGCAAGTAATTGTCGACAGTTTTATAATTTTTATTATAATTTTCAGGCTTACTACATGTCCCAGATAACCAAGCAACAAGGATGCTGATGATTTTTTTCAACACTTGCAAACTAAGACCCTGAAAAAGGTCCTGATTCAACAATTGAGGAACATTTTGAACTTCCAGTATTTGGGACACAGGGCCTGGATAATCTAATAAAAAAACTGTAGCAGTCTGCAGAAGACCATGCCTGCGGTGGTTTGAGACAAGTCTTCTCATCACCCCAGGGCAGTTGTTGAGGATTTGGGCAAAACACAATGGACAGACATCAAGGTTAAGGAATTAGCAAAAACAAAAACAAACAAACAAAATTCTTAAGACCTCTGGTTGAGGAGATGAAAACCTCCTTGGGAGAATTAATAATATAATTTGAGATTGAGCTAAGCCAAAACTAGTTAATGTGGTATTGAATGGAAGATTTGGTATATGACCAAATTCATGGGTAACAGCAAAAAACTATCTTTGCCTCATGAGCACTGAGGCTTTGTTCTGAGAGCCCCGGGTAGTGCCAGGGTCTATCTGGGGAAGGAAAAAAGCTGAGAACTTGTATGAACCTGAAGTAGAGCAATGAAGACAGAAAATGTAAGTTTCTTTGAAATACATAATGAATCATTATCAGAGGTGAACAAATATTTTCCCAGATTATTTACTGTTCAAACTGCAAGCATACATTGGGCAAATTTAAAATAAACCTTATAATGAGGGGCTAGGAAATGTTCAAAAGCATACGTTGTTCTTCAGAGATTCGAATCTATGTGTTGAAATGGTTCTTAATCTCGGCCAGCAGTTTGCATGGATTAAAAAAAAAAAGAAGAAGACTTTTACACTAATATCTAATGTCATAACTATCACTGGCTGAGTGAAGATAACAGTTAACACATCATGTTGTAAAATTTCACTGGTGGTAATGCTTCTTTTGCTGTTACTTTCTTCACCAACCAAAAAGATCTTCCATATGGTATTCTACGGTAGTTGGTTTTTGTTGACATTCTTAGTGCCTCGATTTTTTATGCTAATTTCTCAACATCTCAGAAATTATGGTGACAAACTTAGAAAGTTTTCAAGGTGGCACTCCCCCCCAAACTTCAGATAATATTTTTTTCAATTATCTCTAACAACAGAAACTCAAGAATATAACAACTTAAAATTGAAAGGAAGCCTGACATTATGAAGGACAACCATGCTTCCGATCCTTGAATCCCATTCCTCTCATCTAGGCATCCAGTTGTTATCTGACCAGCTCTCATGCTGGGAAACCTGATTTCCCAAAGAAGATAATTTCATCTTTATAAAGTTCTTATGCTAAGGCACAGTTAGTTTGCCCGAATTGCTTCAACACTGGTTTTTACCTTTGAAACTGTATGTAAGATGAACTTTCATATATTTAACTTTAATGTTAGCAATCACATTTTCATTGCATCTTCATTTATCCAACCTAAACATTTGTAATTCCTTCAAATAATAGATTTTAATTCTTTCCTGGATCTGGTTGGTCTATTTCTTATGTATTGTCAGTTTTCTGTTTTCACCTTCATGTTTAAGCACTCAGAACGGAGCAGATTTCCCAGGTGTGGACTGGCCACCACTGATTACAGAGGCAGTCTTGCATGCTTAATTGAAATAACCCACTTCTGAGTAATAAGCTTTGCTGACACCATATCAACTGCATATGCAAAGCTTATTGCCTTACAAATCCCCTCAACTTATCTTTAAAGTGAACTCTTCCTCAACTGCTTAATGATTATGAGTTTTTTTAGATGCATATGTATATATATGAGTTACCAGTAAATATTCTTATTAACCATTACTCAATTATTTCAAAATATTTTTATTCCTGATTTTTGTCTTTCATTCTGTCAACTATTCATCCTAGTTTCATGTATTCATAAATGTGATGGGTATCCTTTCTCTATCTGAGCTTTACTGAAACATTGCCTATGCCTTCAAATGGGCTTTCAGCAACTGATCTCACTACATTTCTTTGATGAAACTAGAAGTATTAGTGTCTTGCCTATTTAGTCCTCTCAACTATCTGTGAGAAATTCATTATTATTTCAGTTTTACAGAAATACTGAATTTCAATTTATTTTGTAGAACCAATACTGAATCTGTTTCTCTCTGGTTATCTCAGAACTAAATTACACTTGTCATACTCCAAAAAGTAGCAAAGATTTGCCCAGTGGAAAATAAAATAGAAAGTTCTTAGAATCAATTGGCATATGAAAAGCATTTATGCTGACTCTTTTGGACAAGATGTTCTCCACGGTATGTCTTATAGAAGTGAAAATGTGGCATGAGGCACTACAAAGAGGTGTTTTACATGCCGGGAAGAAATTTTGACAAGTAAAACTTTTTTAAGGTAATCATAACTCTAATTTTCTAACTTGAAAACAGAGAGTTTACATTTTGTAAAGCCTGGGGAGAGAGCAACTCAAAAATAAAATTACTTTCTTCTTCTTGTCTTAAAAAAATATCCTCCAGGGGAATAAAAGTAGTTTTCACCTTTGAATGTCTATGTCCTCCTTCTTCCTCTCACTTTTCTCTTCCGTGCTGTGGAGTTATTATCCATTTGACAGATATCAGCCATGTGGCAATACTGTTTTTCATAGCAATGTGCAATCTTTGTTTCTGCCGGAGAAGCCCAAAGGCATATTTTTGGACTTGTTATTAAAGGCAAACTAATGTCCCCCAAAGATTTTCAGAACATTTCATGCCAGAATGTGGTATTTTAAAGCATTCCCATTTCCCATAATCGAATGCATGGGGCATAGCGAGAGAAAGAACATTTTTAACAAACCCAAGAATTAATATGAACTAATAACATTTATTCTGGAGAGTCTCACAGGAAATGTGTAGATATTATGCATAATTTTGTAGATGATAAGACTGTTCAAACTATTTAGAATTCAGTTTAAAGAATACTGACCTAAGAAAGAGGCAAAACAGGGAAGGTATTTGAAAGAGAAGAAAGCATCCTGTTAATATTCGTCTTGTATTTAAATTGAGCACAATTTTTATCACTGGGAATATGTGCCCTACCATTAGTTTCTTGGGATGCTTGATCAAATCATTAGTGAAATTCTATCAGATTTCTGCGTAAAACACTAATAATCCTCTTTCAAAATAAGGTTTCAAATACTGAACGCACATTGCATACACGCTATCAATAGTGCACAAGGTCTTAAAGTTATTATGATTATCTCAAAAAAATTCAGAAGATGGGTACACTATAAGATTATTATGCTAATCACGGGCAGAATCACTTTTCCTAATCATTTAAATTTGGATTTAATTTAACATTTTGAAGTTTAACAGTTTAACATAAAATTTAACATTTTAAAGTTAGAATTTTTAAAGTTAGAATTTAGTCAAAGGCAGTAAACGTCCAATCTTAAACATCAACAACATTAACATACAGATTCACATGACTCACCTGAGTATTTAAAATATGGCTTATATTCAACATAGGTTTTTGTTATGATGGTCCTTTTTCATTAATCTTCTATATCAAAACTGGCTAGTTTCTACAAGTGTCCTCAAATGTAAACAGCAGCACTAGTCTTTGCAGAAAAGTTTTTAACATTAGTGTTTTTTAACATGTCAACCACAAGCCACTAAGCTAAGAATAAAGAAAACAATCAAAGCATATCAAAACTGACAAAATATTGGTATGACATACAATTTTACATCAAAATAATGGTTCATATACTTTTTTATTTCATTTGATCTTTTTATATGAACTTGTCACCTACTATGATTATAGGAAATTCTTTAGGATTGAGGCTGGGGGACCATGAGCCAAATTTTCCATCTTAGAACTCTGTTAAAAGGGAAGAATATGAACTATGTATTTCTGGGAGTGGAAGAAGTGGAGATGCAGGTAAAAAGATTCTGTTGCTGATGATTCTTTCTACTCCTTACACCAACTAGCCTTGCTTGTCCTTGGTGGGAAAAGGAACAGGGAAGCCTGTTTGTTTGCATTAGTAGGTTGTTAAAGTCACTATCACCCCAGTTTAACTCAAGCACGGGTATTTGCAAGCAAAAATTAAAAAAATAAAATTTTCAAAAGAAGATATAAGAATGGCTGACAAACATATGAAAAAATGCTCAACATCTCTAATCATCAGGGAAATGCAAATCAAAACCACAATGAGATATCACTTAACTCTGGTGAGAATGGCCTTTATCAAAAAGTCCCAAAACAATACATACTGGCGTGGATGCGGAGACACAGGAACACTCACACACTGCTGGTGGGACTGCAAACTAGTGCAACCCCTGTGGAAAGCAATATGGAGATACCTTAAACAGATTCAAGTAGACCTACCATTCGATCCAGCAATCCCATTATTGGGCATCTACCCAAAAGAACAAAAGAGATTCTATGACAAAGATACCTGCACCTGAATGTTTATAGCAGCACAATTCACAATTGCAAAGATGTGGAAGCAACCTAAATGCCCATCAATTCATGAGTGGATTAGTAA
The DNA here is from genome assembly GCF_020740605.2 of Lemur catta. NCBI lineage: Eukaryota > Metazoa > Chordata > Mammalia > Primates > Lemuridae > Lemur > Lemur catta. The sequence goes on from NC_059129.1 coordinate 57,908,533, forward strand.
AATGTGGTATATGTATACCATGGAGTATTACTTAGCTATAAGAAAGGTGATATAGAATCTCTTTTGTTCTCCTGGAGAGAGTTGGAACCCATTCTATTAAGTGAAGTATCCCAAGAATAGAAAAATAAGCACCACATGTACTCACCAGCAGATTGATTTCCCTGATCATCACCTAAGTGCACATTTGGGAATAACACCAATTGTGTATCGGACAGAGGTAGGGGGTGGGGGAAGAGGATGGATGTATACCTACATGATGAGTGCAATGTGCACTGTCTGGGGAATGGACACGCTTGAATCTCTGACTCGGGGGGATGGGGGTGGCATGGACAATATATATAACCTGGACTTTTGTACCCCCATAATAAGCTGAAATAAAAAAAAAAAGAAAAGACAAACTTTAACCTGCTAATAATGTTTTTCTTTTTAAAAACAGTTACCAGCTATCTGTCAGCAGCAAAAATAAGAGACATCTAGCATCCTACAAGTTATCAAATATGCAAGCTTAATTTCACATATTTATAAAAAAATAAAAACTGTCCTTTATTTTTTCTTGGTTGTCCCACACACACCCCATAGTTCTACAGAGCAGTCTACTTCAATTCAAATTCTGTTTGAAAAGCCACTTCCTTATGTAGCTCAGAATTTATGATATAGGAAGTGTTTTGGGGTCCTGGACCACTTGGTATTCAAATACCTTATGTTGCCGTTTAGGTTTTGATAATTTGTCGTTTGTAGTTTTGTGGTTTATTTTGGCTTTTTCTTTATTTGGTTATTTGGTTCTATATATTTTTTTTCATTTTCTAACTTGTTTTTCATGTAAGTCTTTTTTCCTCAGATGGCTATTTCTGAAATACCATTTGAATTTGAACATAGTAATATATGTTACTACCTATCATAGTAATATATTTTACTACCTATTTTACTACCTATCTGTTTGCTCCCTAAATATACAGAAGGCCAGGAAAGAGAGGACTAGAAAGAAAAAAATGAAGAAGCATTATCACCAGAATCCCAAGCCACGTAATCATTTTTATCCGAGGATTAATGAAGAGGACACTCACTAGGTACCAGTAGTTTGGTTGCAAATGATTATTGAGACTTCTAGTCTTTGAGAAGACAGGAATGTCAAGTGAACATTAGAAAATCTTACTTTCTACAGTTTTTCCATTGACTTGTTTGATCTTGAGAGAATCACTTATTCTCTATGAGCCTCAGTTTCCTCAACTTCAAAATAAAGGGAGCGTATGATTACTAAAGTCTTTGTAGCTCTGAAATTCAGTTTTTCTATGATTTATTATGTACTAATTGCTGAGAATATGTAAAGAGTAGTCAAATGCTATTCCTAGGTCCCAGGAGCTTATTATTTCCCCAGAGAGATGTATCAGACATACCTAAATATGTACACCATTGTGTGTGTGTGAGCGTGTGTGTATATCTTTAAGTACAAACAGTCACCCATGGGCATGGCTGACTCTATGTTCATTCTGTTTATTTATTTATTTAGTTAGCCCTTCTAGGAGGCACTGAGAAGTTTTGTGGAAAACGACAACTATACTACTTCTCCAAGGAACAAATATTAATCACTTGCTATCACCATGGTCATTAATTGGTGATTCGGTTGGAAAATGATGAGAAGAGTTGCCTGGGATGGGATGAGAAAGAAGTGATAAGATCTTTGCAACACTTCAGAGAAAAGAACCCTGTAGTAGCATAGAATTTAGAATGTACAGTCATTTCCATAGGGGATGTATTCTGCTAGGTGAGTTAATGACCCTCATCTCCTGTTTCCATAAATAAAAGCAACAAAGGAAAATTTGTTTTATGGGTAAGACCAGAAATATTTCTTTCATTTGATCCTAAATTTTTCATTTTTCAGATTAGTCTCTCTTTACTTCTATTCCATCAAATAGCATTATTATTATAGAAGTAACATAAACTCAGAAGAAATTTGGAAAAAATATATAAAGAGGAAAATATAAATCACCATACCTCATCATTCAGTCATTGCTCGAGAGTTTAGTGCATTTTGTCCCAATATTTTTATTTTATTCATATATTCTTCTAAAATTGATACTAATCAGTAACCATAGTTTTAAATAATTTTTTACTTTAATTTTATCATATTCATTTTCCCTTACAATATCAAACACGTATAATAGTTGTATAGTATTATAATTTATACATGTGGTATAGTACATGTATCAATTCCTTCATTTTTGGGTAAATAAATTGTTTCACATTTGGAGTTTTACAGATGATACTGTGTTTTGGGTAAGGATATGTTTTCTTCCAAGAACCAGGAATTCTTACAACCCATTCTATAGAAACCAAATTATGTGGCTTTCTCCAGAAATTACACCTCTTGAGAGCAGTATTGGTCACCAGACAAAAGAACAGACAACCTACGGATTATATAATAGTCAATGGGGTTTCTGGCAGGAAACTCTTTTTTTTTGAGAAAGAGTTGTGAAGACATTCAAAGAAGGTCAAATTCTCCTTGTGAGGGCAGAAACCAAAATAAAGGGAAAAAATGAACAGAATCTAGGTGTAGTAGTCATGAGACAATAAAAAATAGGCATGAGTCAGAACAACAAAGAGAACTACTTAACCAATGTAGTAACCTGCTATAGGAGGAAGCAATGGGCACATGCTACTAAGAATGGGACAAAATGATGCTCTCTGAAGAACTTCTATATATCCTGAATGACTACCTCTATCCCCTTCATTCTAAATTGAATGCCATTCTTATATAGGCCTGGCTAGACAAGTCTTTCTGTTTTCTTCATTTACCCTTGTAGCTTTACAACTAGCCCCCAATACCTGAGGGTAAACTTGCATCTTTTCCTTATAAACTAAAAGAGCCTGAGTTATGAACAATGCTAAAATAAAACTTGAGAGGGGCTTCAAGATGGCTGACTAGAGACATTTCATACTCACCTCCTCCACTAAGAAAAATCAAAACAGTGAGTAGGTAATCACATTTTGAATAGATCATCCAAGAGAGAATACTGGAATTTAACAGAAAATTGATAGGAAATACCTAAAGAAAGGAAAAAGAAGGAAGTAAAGATTCCTACTTGGCTGGGATCAGCTGGGAGCTGAGAGAGCCTTCCCAGTATGGGGAAAGGGTAAGTGAGAGATCTTCAGTGGTCTACATTACCATCATGGACTCCTGCAATCCTAGCTCTGGGAGAGCTCCTCAAGACTCCTGGGCTCTGAAACTAACATAGGGAGCAGAGCTTCTGGGAGAATGGGCAGTAGCACTGCTCTAGGGTGAGACCTCATGTTGGGTCCCACAAATTCCCTGAGAGGTAAGCAGCTACAGCAAGTCACCATTTTGGAACCCCACTTCCAACAGACTGCACACTGTCCTGGAGCCCAGTGGCACTGGGACTGAGGCACATGAGAAGCACTGGTTGTTTCCCCTGGGGATAACATATGAATGAATGTGGGCCACTGCACCAGGGCTCAGGTATAAGCAAGGAGTGAGGAGCATGGCTGGGGCTGAAGTATGAGTGGCATGCATGTTCCTCACCTGCTGGCTTAGGCTGCTGACACCAAAGGTGGCACCACCCTCTCCAGTTGCAGGCCAGCAATGTGGCTGCCACTGCCTCCCACTCAAGCTTTCCACCGGTGGCCTGGTGATTACTCCACTCTTGCCTATCATGGCTGGAACCTAATCACACCATCAGAGGGGCCTGAGGAGAAGTCCACCTGGCCTAGTTTCTCTCCTTCTGCCAAAGCACAAACTTCAGGGGTCAGGGTTATGCCCAGCTCAGTCTACCATGATTAGTACCTGAACACTCCTCCTGGGGTCCTGGGGTAGGACCCTACCCACCTGGCCACTACCACCAGAGCTGACACCTACCTGCATACATCACCTGCAGGCCTGGACATTGGTCTCCCCAACCCACTGCAGCTACCACCAACACCAGCATGCGCTGCTCAGGACCCAGAAGGCCATCCTGCCACTGCCGCTGCCATCACCCATACCTTGCTGACTTCCCACCCACCCAGCCTACTGCTGCCACTGCTAGCATCCAAGTAAGCCACATGTAGGCCCAAGAATTGGCCCACCTGGACCTGGTAACACCAGTGCCAGTGTGCACTGTCCTAGGGCTAAAGAACAGGTATGCTCAACCTCTACTGCCACCACGGGGGCCCCAAAACTGCCTACTTGGCAACCCAGTCCCCAGCAATATTTCACCACAGTCTCCACTAACAACTACACCCTAAGCAATGGAAGAAATCACATGTATCACTAACACCGTTTACAGTCAAAGAAACCACATAGACACTACATTACTGCATGCATCTGGAATCAAAGCCAAAGTGCCCTACCCAACCAGCACCACAGATATGTCTTCAAATAAAGTTAATCCTTACAAAAGCAAGTTTAAAAATGTGGAAGAAGCAGGTGTTATACCAGATGTACAGATATCAACATAAGGACATGGGTAACATGAAAAACCAACAAAATATGACATCTCCAAAGGAACACAATAATTCTGTAGCAACAGATCCCATCAAAAAGAAATTTATGAAATCTCAGAAAAAGAATTCAAGTTATGGATTCTAAAGAAGCTCAGTGAAATACAGGAGAATTCTGAACAAAATACAAAGAAATCAGGAAAACAGCTTAGGATATGAATGAGAAATTTAACAAAGAGATAGATATCATTAAAAGGAAACAAACAAATTCAGGAACAGAAGAATTCATTGAATGAAATACAATATACATTTGAAAACTTCAACAATAGACTAGATCAAGCAGAAGAAAGAGTCTTAGAACTTGAGGACAGGTCTTTTGAAATAGCCCAGTGAGACAAAAATAAAGAAAAAAGAATAAAAAAGAATGAGCAAAGCTTTTATAACATATGAGATACCATAAAGCGACCAAATATATGAATTATTAGGATCCCAGAAGACAAAGAGAGAGCAAAATGGTTCCAAGACTTATTTAACAAAATAGTAGACAAAAACTTCCCAAGTCTAACAAGAGATTTAGACTTCTAGATACAGGAGGCTCTGAGATCTTCAAGCAAGGCAACAAAAGATTTTTCCATGGTACATTATAGTCAAACTGTCTAAAGTCAAAGACAAAGAGAATTCTAAAAATAGCAAGAGAAAAGCATCGCCACATATAAAGGAATCATCATCAGACTGACTGAATTAATTTCTCAGTAAAAATCTTACAGGCCAGGAGAGAATGGGATGATATATTCAAAGTGCTGAAAGAAAAAAAAAAAGAAATTTTCAGCACATTATATTATACAGAGCAAAATTATCCTTCACAAATAAAAGAGAAATATTCTTTCCCAGACAAGCAAAAGCTGAGGAAATTTATCACTACTAAAATTCCCCTAAAGGAAATGCTCAGGGAGCACCTAAAGCTGTAAATGAAAGGATGACATTTACCCTTACGAAAACACACAAAAATATAAAACTACTGCAAACAGCAAACACAAAATGAGAAAGAGAAAGAACTTAAATGGTACCACTACAGAAAATCACCAACTTGCAATGACAAACAAGAGAAAAATAAATATACCAAACAAGCAGAAAACAATTGACAATGTAATAAAAATATACCTCACATAATAATAATATTTTTTAATGTAAATGGATTAAATTCTCCACACAAAAGATATGAACTGGCTGAATGGATTAAAAAAAAACAAAACATGATCCAACTATATGCTGCCTATAAGAAATGCACTTTACCTGTAAAGATACACATAGATTCAAGGTAAGGGACAAATATTCCCTGCAAATGAAAACCAAAAGCAAGCATGAATAGCTATACTTAGAACAGATAAACAGATATTAAGTCAAAAAAGTAAAAAAAGAAAAAAAAAGCAAAGTATCACTGTAGAATAATAAAAAGATAAATCCAACAAGACAACAAGAAGATATAATAACTCTAAATATATTTGCACCCAAAACAGATTACTAGATTTAAAGAGAGTGACAGATTCCAATACAATAATAGTGGGGACTTCAACTACCCGCTCTCACTATTATACAGACTATCTAGATAGAGAAACAACAAAGAAATGTTGGATTTAAATTGGACATTAGTGTTTCAGGAGGAGAAGGGGGAGCCTTCTCCTAATGACTGACCCAGAGACCAGGCAAGGAAGAAGACAAGCGTTTATTCACCAGTGAGGCTCAGAGGACAGGGTCCAAACTCTGAGCTCCGAACAAAGAGTGTAATAGTCCTTTATACATTTTTAGAAAGGGTGAGGGGCACAGTTACAATGCAGTTATCTCTATTCCTAGTGGGGGCAGGGTCCTGAGCAGGCAGTGCTCAGGCACGCATATAGGCCTTGAGTTCTTATCTTTTTGGTGCAGGCCTGCTCTTTGTAAGTAAGTTACAGAAGTCTTAAAGCAAGTTAGCAGTTTTACAACCTAGATCCATTAGCAGTTTTTACAACTTTAGTCCCTAGTACAGAGTGCCCACAGAATTTCTTCCTGTTTTACAGGGGCCCGGGACCCTACCACATTAGAATAAATGAAACTAACAGACATTTTTAGAACATTTTATCCAACACATTATTCTACACATTCTTCTCCTCAGCACATGGATTATTCTCCACCATAGTCCATATATGAGACCACAAAACAAGTGTCAACAAATTTTTTAAAAAACTGAAATTATACCAAGTATCTTTTCAGACCACAATGGAATAAATGTAGAAATCATTACTAAGAAGTACATTGGAAACTATACAAACACATGGAAATTAAATAATATGCTTCTGAATCACCATTGGGTCGATGAAGAAATTAAGATGGAAATCAAAAGATTTCTTGAAACAAATAAAAGTAGAAACAGAACATACCCTAACATGTAGGAAACAGTAAAAACAGTACTAAGAGGGAACTGTATGTCAATAAGTGCCCACATAAAAAATGTAGAAAGATTTCAAATAAATAATCTAATTATGTACCTCAAGGAAATAGAAAAGCAGAACAAACCAAAACCAAAATTAGCACAAGGAAAGAAAAAATAAAGATCAGAGAAGGACTAAATGAAATAGACACTAAAAAATGTTATAGGAATGAATGAGATGCAAAGCTAGTTTTTTGAAAAGAAAAACAAAATTGATAATGCTGCTAGCTATGCTAACCAAAAAAAAGAAGAAAGAAGACTCAAATAAAATCAGAAATGAAGAAGAGGACATTACAACTGATACTTCAGATATATTATACAAAAGATCATCAAAGACTATTATGAACAACTATTGGCTAACAAACTAGAAAACGTAGAGGACATAAATAAATTCCTGGAAACATACAACCTACCTACCAAGATTGAATCGGGAAGAAATGGAAAACCTAAACAGATCTATAATGAGTAGCAAGATTGAATCAGTAATAAGAAGTCTCCCAAAAAGAAAGGCTAAGAACTGATGTATTCACCACTAAATTCTACCAAGCATATAAAGAAGAACTAATACCAAACCTCCTCAAGCTATTTCAAAAATTGAAAAGGAAGGAATTCTGTTTAACTAATTCCAGAAGACCTGCATTACCCTGATACAAAAACCAGATAAGAACACACAAAAAAAGAAAACTACAGGCCAATATCCCAAATGAACATAAACACAAAAATCCTCAACAAAATACTAGCAAACTGAATTCAGCAGCAATCAGAAGATAATACACAATTATCAAGTGGGATTTATACGAGGAATGCAAGGATAGTTTAACACACACAAATAAATAAACATGATACATTACATCAACAGAATGAAGGACAAAAACCATATGCTCATCTTAATAGATGTTGAAAAATTATTTGATAAAATTCAACATCTCTCCATAATAAAAACTCTCAACCAGGAATAGAAGGAACAAGCCTCAAAATAACGAAGGCTAGATACAGTAAACCCACAGCTAACATCATGCTGAATGTGAATGGGGAAAAATTGAAAGCCTTTCATCTGAGAACTGGAACAAGACAAAGATGCCCACTTTCACCACTTCCATTGGACATAACCCTGGAAGTCCTAGCCAGAGCCTTAGGCAAGAGAATAAATAAAAGGCATCAAATTGGAAAAAAAGTCAAATTGTCCCTCTTTGCAAAAGACATGTTCTTATATATAGAAAAACCAAAATACTCCACTTTAAACTCTTAGATCTGATAAGTAAATTCAGTAAAGTGTCAGAATATAAAATCAATATATAAAAATCAGTAGCATATCTATACACCAATAATGAAATAGCTGAAGAAGAAATCAAGAAGGCAATACCATTTACCATAGCTATAAAAATATAAAATAAAATACCAGGAATAAATTTAACTAAGGGGGTGAAATATCTCTACAAAGAAAGCTACAACCAATGAAGGAAATTGAAGAGAACACAACAAATGGAAAGACATCCTATGCCCATGTATTGGAAGAATCAATATTAAAATGATCATATTGTCCAAAGAAATGTACACATTAAATGCAACCCTATCAAAATTGCAATGTAATTTTTCACAGAAATAGAAACAAATTCCAAAATTTATATAGAATGAAAAAAGAACCACAATAGCCAAAGCAATCCTGAGCAAAAAGAACAAAGATGAAAACATCACACTATCTCACTTCAAATTATATTACTATTACAAGTAACCATAACAGCATGGGTTGGTAAAAAATTGACACATAGACCAATGGAACAGAATAGAGAGCCCTGAAATAAACCCAAATATTTACAGTCAACTAATTTTGGACAAAGGCACCAAGAACATACACTGAGGAAAAGTCACCCACTTCAATTAACAGTGCCAAGAAAATTGGATGTCCATATACAGAAGAATGAAACTGGACCTCTATCTCTCAAAAATCTACAAAAATCAACTCAAGATCAATTAAAGACTCATGTGTAAGACCTGAAACTATAAAACTACTAGAAGAAAGCATAAAGAAATCACTTCAGGATATTTGTCTAGGCAAAGATTTTATGCCTAAAACCTCAAAAGCACAGACAACAAAAACAAAAAATAGACAAATGAGAGTATATTAAACTAAAAAGCTTCTACATAGCAAAGGAAACAATCCATATAGTGAAGAGACAACCTTTTGAATCAGAGAAAACATTTTGAAACTATTGATTTGACAAGTGATTAATATCTGGAATATACGTGAAACTCAAACAACTCAACAATAAAAAAAAACATTAAAAAGTGGGCAAAGGACATGAATAATTTTCAAAAGAAGACATACAAATGGCCAACATGTATTTGAAAAAATGTTCAACATCACTAATCATCAGGCAAATGCAAACCAAAAACACAAAAAGAAGTCCTCTTGCCCCATTTAGAGTGGTTACTATTAAAAAGACAAAAAAATAACAGACGCTGGTGAGGATGCTGATAAAAGGAACTCTATATACACTATTGGTACGAATGTGAATTAGTATAGCCACTATGGGATACAGTATAAAGAATTCTCAAAAAACTAAAAATAGAACTACTATATGATCTAGCAATCCCACTGCCAGGCATCTGCCGAAAAGAAAAGGAATAAGTCTATCAAAGGGATATCTGTACTCGCATGTTTATTGCAGCACTATTCACAATAGCAAAGATTTGGAATCAGCCTAAGTGTCTATCAGCAGATGAATGGATAAAGAAAATATGGTCTATATACATAATAGAATAATATCTGGTCTTAAAAAAGGATAAAATCATGTCATTTACAGAAACATGGGTGGGACTGGAGGTCATTATGTTAACTGAAATAACCCAGGCTCAGAAAGTCAAATACCACATGTTCTCACTCATATGTGGTAGCTAAAGAAATCTTTATTTCATGAAGATAGAGAATAGAATAATAGATGCCAAAGGCAAGGGAGGGTGTGAGGCTGGGAGGGAGAAATAAAGAGAGGCTGGCAAATGGGTAAAAGTTTATAGTTAGATAGAAGAAATAAGCTCTAATGTTTGAAAGCAGACTAGGGTGTTCTTAGTTAGAAAAAATATATTTTATATTTCAAAGTAGCTATTATAGAAGAGAGGTCTTGAAATGTGACAACACATAGAAATGATAAATACTTAAGGTGATGGATACCCCAAATATTCTGACTTAATTACTACACATTCTATGACTAAAAACATCCACATGCACCCCATGAATATGTGAAATATTATGTATCAATAAAATAAAAAGTTAAAATTAAAACTTGAGTATATATCCTTGCCACACAGGTGAGTATATTAGTTGGATGTTTCTGGATGTAGAATATATTGGTCAAAGTATAAGAGTATACTTAAGACTCTTGCAAAATGCCAAATTATTCTCCAGAAATAATTTATTAATATGTACTACCACCAACTGTGCATGGAGATGATTTTATCATCCATTTGGTATAATAATTTTTAAAACATCTTTTAATTTCAAAGTCTAAAAATAGTTCATTATAATATTATTATAATTTTTTATTACAAGGGAGGCTAAACCTTTTTAACATTTATTGGTTATTTGCATTTCTTTTGCTGTGAAATATTTGCTACTGGTCCAGACTCAATTATTACTCATTCTTAAGTAGTGATAGAATTATTTCCCTCTGACAGAATCAACCAGATCATATTTGAAACTTAAAGTGTTTGTTCTTGAGGATTGTCATATATATGATAGATTTATTTTCTCTCTTTGCTTTTATCTGAATAGTTTTGGGGATAGAGAAAAGCATGAATAAGTCTGTTATCATGGATTTGATCCCCAAGTGAACTAATTAGTGTCTTTATGTTGTATGGCCACTTAATGCACTTATTTTTCAGGTCAGTTCATTATAACAGTACCAGGGGAGGGAGTCAGGATGATTTAATGCAAATCCTACTTCACAGATAAAAGAGAGGAAGCAGAGCATTTCTAGCTGGTGTAAAGGTGAGGGTCCTGGAGCCCTGCTTGTTCTCCCCTTTCCCTTCCTCCATATTTGCTTCTGTGGTGCCTCTGTAAAATCTTAAGTTGTCATGGAGCACAATGTGAAAACCAGTATGGAGTTACAGTATCTATGAGAGATGCCATCATTTCATATATAGGGATATTTGAGGCTTAGAACTATAAAGTAAGGTAATAATAATGCTCAACTCTCACAATGTCATTGCTGCTTTGATCAGATAGAATAATATATAACAAAGTTCTTTGCAAACTGAATGAGAGAACCACACATACAAAGGATATTTAGATCAGAAAAAGTAACAGCAATATTCATAATGATCCCTTCATTCTGGTGCCATGTGGGTAAAAAGGGAAAAGGCAATGATAATCAACAACCATTATCTAAACAGACTAATAAAATTATGACATACAACTACTTTCAGATTTGACTGTGCTCACTCACTCTGTGCTCTTTTAAATCATAGGAAAGAGGACCAAACATTCTCAAAAGGATACTAATTTTCTCTGTCACTAAAATGCAACTTTATTGACTAAATAATTTACTTAGACTGATAGAATTGCTACCTACCTGTGCAAGCAAAATGATTTCCAACCTTAAGAGATCATGGATTTTGAATATGATATAATAAACAACTCTTTTCTTTAGTAAGCAGGCCAGCCCCAGGCAAAATGGCAAAATATTTTCTATTCAACAACTCCCTATTCCCTTTTGTTTCTATCTCTACACTCCTCAAGCTCCAACCTATTTTCATTCCTCTTGGGCTATCGAGCCTCTTCCAAGGTATACAGGCAGGCACACCTTCAAGGAACGAGGCCTCAAGATCCAGTCTTGTGACTCCTTATCTTGAGAATATAGAAAATAGTATTTAGCCAGCTAAACTCAAAAACTGAACCCATTTGCTAATAAAAAGAATCATAAAAATATTTTGTCCTCTCATAATGATATGATTCCTTTACTCATTCATTTAGTAAACAATTATTGTTTGCTTTTCATGTTCTAGACACTCTTGATATGATGATTACCAGGATAACAGTCTCCATCCTCCCAGAATGTACAGTCAAATGGAGAATGCAAACAAGTAAACAGGTGGTTTTAATGGGGAATGACAAATTTCATTTGGAGAAAGTCTAGTGTTACAGAAACATATAAAAAGAGAACCTAATGTAGAATTTGGAGGTCAGTAAAATCATTCCAGAAATGCTGATTTCTAAGAGAGAAAACATGTTGGGTAAGAACTCAAAGGTTAAAGCCAGGCTATCTGATTTAAATCCAAGCCTGCTTCCTACTGATCTTGTGACCTCCAACAAGTGGTTCAGTGTCTTTGAACCCCAGTTAGTCTCTTTAAAATGAAGATAATAGTAGCAGGACTAAACACATATGATTGGCTGGGTGCAGTGGCTCACGCCTGTAATCCTAGCACTCTGGGAGGCCAAGGCGGGAGGATCGCTTGAGCTCAGGAGTTCGAGACCAGGCTGAGCAAGAGCAAGACCCGGTCTCTATTAAAAGTAGAAAAATTAGCCTGGCATCGTGGCATGCACCTATAGTCCCAGCTCCTTGGGAGGCTGAGGCAGGAGGATCACTTGAGCCCAGGAGTTTGAGGCTGCTGTGAGCTAGACTGATGCCACGGCACTCTAGCCTGGGCAACAGAGTAAGACACTGTCTCAAAAAATAAATAAACACATAGGATTGTTGTGAAGATTAAATGAAACAATGCACATAACTGCTTAGAAAAGTACCTAGCATATGGTATTGCTGAATGAGTAGCAGTTAGATGAGTCAAGGAAAATGAAATAAGGAGAGATGGACAAAGAGAACAGTATGTGTCAGCCCTAGAAATAGAGATCAAGATTTGCTGACAAATTAAAGTGGGCGTGGGTAGTGACTTCTGCTTCTAGCCATGGTGGAATGACAAGGATTTAATCTCCCACCTGAAACAACTAAAAACTGGAAAATATATGAAACAACACTGTTTAGTCATTAGACAATAGACAGCACAGAGCAGTGACCATGAGGGAAGGGAAGCAAATGAGATGAGGTCAGCCCTGCAAGTGCCCCAGCTCACTGCCTGGAGAAAGTTTCCAGCTGACACACCTGGAGGGGCAAGCCTAACTGACCGTGGCAGTCTCCCTGAGTTGAGGAGGCAGAATATGAAGTTCTTGGAGACCAACGTGGCTAGTATTTGTAGAATAGAGTACTATGGAGAAGCAAGCTGCACAGACAAACAGCATTCAGGAGACCTTCACAGGGCTCCCTGAATCTGCAGCTGAGTCGATACTTAATTGCACATATACAAGAGAAAACTACTGAGGCTGAAGAAAGAATCACCAGACAAGAACAGGTGAAACAATCACTGGAGTTCATGTAGGGCGGGGAGTAGTGTATCCACCAGCCACAGTAGGGAGACCTCCTAACACATGAGCTACCAGGTACAGTCTTCAGTATTAACGTTGGTTGTGGGACTAAATAATACTATCCTACCCTTTCTAGCAAAGCTTACAACAAGCCTCAAAAGGCTCAAACTTAGCTGCATCCCATAACAAAATCCTAAATATTAAAAGGATTAAAAGGAAAATCCAGCATTTAGTAATATAAAATTCATAACGGCATCCAATTAGGAATTAACGGGCATTCAAAGCAGCAGAAAAATATGACCCATGAGCAGAAGATAACCCGGCTAATAGAAACAGAAATAACACAGATCATAGAATTAAATGGAAATTTTATATGAGCTACTTTAAATGTTTGCCATATGTTCTAGGAGGTAGAGGACAGTATAAGCACGATGAGAAAAGAAATAGAATATATTTTTTAGAAAGCCAAATTGAACTCCCAGAGATGATCAATATAGTATTTTAGATAAAAAATACAATAGATGAGAATAACAGTGCATTAAACACTACAGAAAAAAAAATAGTGAATTTGAAGACCAAGCAATAGAAACTACCCAAAATGAAACATACAAAGAAAATATCATGAAAGCAGTTCGGTATGGCTGTAGCAGAAACACTAAGAGGAAGTAGCCATAGATGATGGCTAGAAAGGGAGTAGAAGCCGGCTCATAGAGGAACTACTAAGCCCCACTAATGAGCTTACACTTAATGTGTTTAGCAAAAGGGGAAAAAATCAATAAAGATTTTCAGCCAGCATGAAGAATTATGAGGAAAAGTATATTTGGGCAGAGGGGTTTCTTTGTAGCCCTTCAAAAATTACCATTTCAAAATTCCTAAATGCCCATCAAGAGTAGAAAAAATAAGTAAATCATAACATATTCACATACTGAAATATAGCAACAGAATAAAAAATCAGTTATGTGCAGCAATATGGATGATCATACCAACATAATGTTGAGCAAAGAAAGTCAGGTACAAAAGAGCACGAACTGTACAATTCCATATTAACCAAAAGCAGACTGAATAATTTCACGGTGTTAAAATGAGGATAGGCATACCCTTGGTGGTAATGAAATGAAGGGGCTATGAAGAAAACTTCTGGGGTCCTGGTAATGTTTTGTTGCTTGATCTGAATTACAGTTACATGGGGAATGTTCAGTCTATGACAATTCATTGACCTACACTCTCATGATGTATGACTCCTCTATATGTATACTAATCTGCAATCACCTGTTTTTGAAGTGTATCATTAAGAAGGTTGACTGTGACTTGGACCTAATTATAATAGAAGCACTTCGGAGTGCCAGAAGGGGCGAGGAACAACTGGATAATTAAAGATCAGAAAGCGTTTAGACGTTATGGCAGTGTTGACAGTAGTGCTAGTGGTGTTTGTTTTGTTTTTACCAGCCAGAATATGTAAATTGCAGCTGTAGAAAGAAGGATACCTCAATCAGTCCCTAATGCCACAGGCCTGGCAGTTCCCTGAGGCATATTCTCCAGGGCTCTGATGGGCTCTGTTTTCACTCACTCTGTTGATAGAATTCTCAGAGCCCAGGACACAAAGAGGCTTCAAGTGAATGATAACTTCAGCAAATGCTTCATCTCTTATTCCTTCTTTTCCCATTTTGCTTACAGTCAGGCATATCCTAAAGGTATGTGAACTTTCTTTTACAGAGCATTTACTGTGTGTCATAGAGCACAGTCCCTTGATATGAGAAAGGAATAACTAACTTATTTATTAGCATTTAAAGGAAACTTTTGACAGTTAGTTGAAACTTGATTGTAAATGCTATTGAATTATGGCTATTTTTCCTTCTCTTTCTAACAACAAGCTTCATACTACCAAAATATTTTTTTTGGAGCTAAAGAGTAGCAATGTAACAAGTACAATTTGCCCTCTGTTAGAAAGGATGTATTTTTTTTTCTCTCCACTCTGCCTCTTCAATATACAGTCCTCCTAGGATGCAGATAATTGTTATAAACATCCAATATGAGGAATAACCCAAAACATAAAGATGCACATAAATATTAGTTAATTGTAGGTAAGAAGACTGTGGTTAGGTAGCTAATAAATGGTATAGATGGATAGCTAGATAGATGATAGATAATTCTCTATTTATTAACCAAATAAATAGGCACAGGAAGCAATTCTTTCATACATCTTATGACCAAATACTTGTTTTCTTGCCTTTACCCAAACTTGTGCAAACATTTCCAATAAAAACCTGATTCTACTCACAAATGCCAATGTCAAACTCCACAAGCCGAACAAACTTATCAGAACTCTATTATGGGCTATTGCCGTACGTCATTTAGATGGTTTGGAACTACTTTGTTGCTATGAAATATATGCATATATATATATATATGTATATATATATATATATATATATACACATATATATATATATATTTGAATTCACGCCCATTAAAAATAATAGTAAAAGACACAATATCACTTTATTGTATATTCGGCTTGCAAAGGCCATGCACACAGGTGTCACATGCGACCACATCCCTCTCCAGGGACCTATTGACACAGGCTGTATGAACCACTAAAGCTTTGTTTTAAAGTTGTGCTCTGGTCTCCTTTCAGAGACTCATTTTTCAGACTGTGCATAGGAGGCATCTTCCAGACTCACAACCTCATCTTCTATTCAAAACCCAGCCTCAGTTTGCCTTCTCTCCTTCCTTTGCTTAGCTGACAGGTTTAAACCTACAGATATTGCTTACTCCTCTGAATCCATAGTCCCATCAAATTTTCGAACTAGAAGAAACCAAAAACCTAAAGAAATGTCTTATTGAGTGACTACAATTAAATAATCTCCTCATTTCACAGTGGAGAACCAGGTGGGTCAACGGACTCACTGAAGCACAGTTAGGCAAGATCTTCTAATTCTTAAGCCACGGTAGTTCCAGCCTAGCCATGAGTCATTTCTACCCCTAAATAGTTTTTGGCTTCTCCATTACTTTGGATACTTATCATATGTCTTAAATGCATGTCGTCAGATTTTATAATCTCATCTGCTTACCCCTAAGAAGCTATTATCTTCCAAGGTGAAATTATGTCTGTATATCTGTGTTACAATGGGAGCACTCATGGTGTGTGTATGTGTGCGTACACACAGATGTGTGTATGCACGTGTGTGTGGTCACCAGGCAAAAAATTGAATTTTTAGTAGGGAAATTTGAACAACCTTCCCAGAACCCTGTTTGATGGGAGCTCAGAAAAATCTTCCTCAGGACCCAAGGACTTTATTTATTCTTACCCCTTCTCAAGAAGACTAGTGAGAGGCAGAGAATTATCAATGCTAACATTCACGTGTAAAAATATGGAAAATACATTTACAAAGCTTACATAGCCCAAAACTGCAAAGTTAGCTAATAGTATGTGAATAAGGCTATACAGTCGCTAAGGGAATCCAGAAGACAATTAAGCAACATCTTTAAAATGTTCCCTTTCACTTCACTTTTATATACTGTGCTAGCTATTAAGATATTGATTATGTCTCAGCTGCAAACCTTCTTTCTACACTTGACTGTGTGGGGCTAAGGCTGAGAGTCTGCAAAGTCCATTTCAGCTTGGTCAGCAGGGTTTCTGTTAAGGCTTTCTGCTAGGGAAGATCTTAATGAAGATCACAAGGCTAGAGGAGGAAGTCTGTTTCTTTTGGCTGCTGTTGTTGCCAGCACTACCTTGGCAACAGGTCTCCTCTCCAGCAAGGTCAGTTCATTCCAGCCTTTAGCTTCTTCCAGCTCTTCCAGGCTCAGCCTTGTTGTGCCCTCCAAAGAGAGCACACCCTCCCTAGAGTTCTGAGCATCAGCTCTGCAGAGTCACTTTTCCAAGCTTTTCAATACTAATTACCACACTCTTTTTCACATACTATGCTACAAATATATAGATGCACGTATATACAAGTGTATTTCTGTGAAAATAATTTTTTCCAAAGTGGCTATCTGGTCACAGCCAAAGCAGAATGATACATTGGTCACAATTCTCATAATTGGCTTGTCTGTTCAAAGTAAACAAAAATGATCTGCATACTTGTTTAAATGTGTAATCATGAATAAAACTTTTTGTAATGTAAAAGTTTAAAAACTATATAATTATCTGTTTAGAAAGCACAATTCAAGACATAAATCTTAATAGATGGTGGTCATATTTGGCAGTCAAAACTATTGATAACACTTTCCATGTATTCTTAAATTTTCAAAATGCTACAATCATGAAAACAATGTACATTTTAAACTATGTTAATTGTGTTATTAGTGTGATAGCAATCTTGCATTTGTCTTCTAGAAAACAAATGCATTTTGAGTTTTCAGACAAAAGCCTTATAAAGAGGGTTGCATTGACTACCTGTGCACCACCATCCCCACACTGATCATCTATAGCCTGTGTCCATCTGATTGGTTTAATAATTTTAACATCATTAATTTTCAGCAGTTTGAGACTTGTTCTTTTTGTTTCCTGGATTGGCCAAAAGCATAGATGTTGTTAGCACATTTTTGCCTAGTGACTATTAAAATTTGATGTTAGTCTTTTCCAATGAAATACCTCTTTTATCAATTGTGATTATAAATTATTATTAATAATATCTTATCAAAATTTCTATTATTATATTACCCACATATTATTAAGTACAGTAAAAATTGAGAGGAGAGAGAGTTTTCAAGAAGAAAGAAAACAGTGTTGACTGCTGTAGTCAGATGTCTTTTGCTCTTGATCTAATGATCAAATGCTATGATCTAATTTACTCTTTTTCTCAAACAAGGTTACAAATTTCCCCACAATGCAAAATTGATTTGCTAGAAACTTTAGAATTTGTTTGTATATTCCTTCTATTGATTTTTTTTTATCATATCCTATATTTTAAGTCCGATGAAATAATTTATGATTATTAAATAATTTATAGTTAAATAATGATTTTTAGGCATCATTCAGTCTTCTGGGATGAGTTTTCAGCTTCAGTGTTTCATTTCCATCATGTTTTTCTTGGTTCCTCTCCATGAGGTGGTCCAGGTATAGGAGGAAGAGTTTACATGACACCAGGGGAGAGGAGGCAACTAACTAATGTGCACAAGCTGGTAACCTGTGAAGGATAACTGGTTCCATTTCTGTGCATTCATCCATTGGGGGTGTATAGATAATAGAATTCATTGCAGAGTCTGTCCTTTGGCATCTGCCAGTACTACACATTGCTGCCTTGTTTTACATCTTGGCTGCTGTACCAAAACAGCCTACCCAAGACTCTGCGTGGCATCATCTCACCTTTGCCACAGCTCTCCCCACAGCAAGCACATTCGTTACCCACACAAGAATCGAAAGAAACCTTGGAATTTTAAATCTGAACTCCCCATCCTTGGTAATGCAATTCTGTGCTCTTAACTAAACTGAACTGTCCACTCCCAGTGGTATGCTACTCTGCATAGTCATTCCTGCAGAGTTCAAACCGGGAGAAGGTGAGTGCCCTTCACATAGGTTTCATATGTCTTCTCATTCCAGGTGGAATTTAGCCACATGTTTGAACATCTAATGTCTCCTCTGCCCCTTTTCTTTACCCCCCAAACCATTGCTACTGTCAATGGTTTTCTGAGGTGGCTACTCTAAGTACTATCATTTGTTTACAATATACAAACAAATTCCAAAGTTCCTAGCAAATTAATTTTGTATGGTGGGGAAGTTTGTGACCTCGTTTAAGAAAAATAATAAGAGTGTAAGTGTTCAAGGATTCAACTTCTTTCATTTACTTTCTCTTTGTCTTTTTTCCTAACTTCTGCTTCTTGTACCATAAGAGAAAATCTGTTGTCTAGAATCCAACCTGGCCCTTGATGTGGTAAAGGAGATCTTGTTATCAAATCCTACATTGAATGTCAGAAAATGAAGACTAAATACGACTCTTTCCATTCCTGCTGTAACGTTTTGAATCTTTCTCCCCAGGCAGAGGGCTGCCTTGATCTAACTATGAATATTCTACGTGCAGAAATGGAAAAGAGAAAAATACATTAATATCTTGTCAAAATATTATCACCCTCCCCTCAACAATTATATCTCCTTTCCTGATGACTGCATAGGATAAGTTCCTATTTGGAAGGAAAGGAGAAAATCATTTCTTGTATCTTCAAAGTCATCTTCCAAAATGAACAGCGTTTTCAAGGTGTAGAAATATGAAAGTCATGTTATATTAGGTAATCTTAAATTGTTTTTGTTTCCACAATGCAATTATCTCATGAGAATTTAAACACGCCTGGATTAGGAATAATTATTTTTCTCCTCTTATCCATCTATAGGTGTGCATACCCTCAACTGGGTATTTTCTGAAACTTTCCTCCAGCATTCAACAAATTAAAGTTAAATAAATTAATAGGGAGATGATAATTATTTTTGTATTATCTGATTGCTTCTAAAAGGTAGAAGTAAGAAGAATTATGCTATTGGTTGATCCATAAATAATCAATCAGATAATTTACTTTGCACTTTGGTGAAAATGCTGATATAAATACAGGTGTATAAAGAGAGACAGGTCAGTGGAGCTAGCTCTTTTTTTGCTTTTTGCTTTTTATTATTATTATTATTTTTTTTTTTTTTGCAGTTTTTGCTGTCTACTTCTATGGCTTCTCTTTCCTTATTCTGCTTGCTTCTTCTAGTCTTTGTTCCCACACTAGCTATCTTTTACTTTCTTTCTCCTGGGATTTTTTTCTCTCAGCTTTATAGCAACCCAATAAACTTGTGAAAATAAGGGAAAAAAAAAAACTGTAACAAGCTTTCACAATGCTTAAGGATTGTATTGAGTAGTTCCAGAAAAGATCTCTAAAACTGCATGATATTACACTAAGTATAATGAAATCCCAGAAGCATATAGTACACTTATATATTATATAAACATAGCCATAACCTCTTCTCTTACATGTGTGTTACATTTGTGGTTTTGAAAAACTCCCGGGTAGACTGAATGTGGTGCACATGGGGTTAGACTTGAAGACATTAATGAATTCTGGAGTGGTGCCGAACACCTTCAGCTTGTGTTCACTGAACTGCAGGATGAAGATGATAGAATTTGTCCATCCATGGTTTTCTGAGGTGGCCACTCAAAGTGTCACTGAGGTATCCACTTACCCAGAACCTTCAAGGCACACAGCTGAAAGTTACTAGAAAATCCCAGACCTAACAAGCTCTGGGAAAGTACTTTACATGAAATTCACACACAAAAAAGGTAGACTTAGAAGTGATTTTTGAATGTTTTCTTAGGAAAACTCACAAGACATTGGTAGTGGAGGTGCGAGAGTTGAATGTGACGGATATACAGTTTTGTAACGTCATTCATTACTACAGTACATGGGTCTCATGTCTATCAGTTCGTGTCCCCTGAAGCAGAGCGAAATACACAACCAATTTAATCAAAACCTGATATGGAATTGGTAGCAAGTATGTAGGTTTTGCCTCTCTCCCTTCGGGCATCTCACCTATATGTGTGTTTCAAAGACACTGCATTAAAATTCACCCATGGTCTAAGATGGAAGGGATGAAAAAACTAATCAGTGTAGCTGTTCGAATAGTCCCTGCCTCCTGCCCCTGGTTTAGAGATATGTTTCAATAAAATGTGCTGAAGTAGAAAATCACAGACCTAAGATCAGATAGACCTGATTACTCATCAATTTACTAGATGAGGACCCCTAGCTTCAGCTTTCTCATCTTAAAAATGAGGAAGGTAGTACCTACTTACTTTAAAACACCATTGTGAGTATGAAAGCAAATATACATAAAGTACCTGGCACATTGCTTGCCCTTAGTAAGAGGGGTCATCATTTTAATTTATTTTTTCATCTAGGATTAAAAAAGCCACTAAATTTATCCTGTAGATTTAAAAATAATTAATATTGTCTGTCACTCTTGATCTGGAAGGCACTCAACATAAAAAATAAAATAAAAACTAACTCAAAATATAGAAACTAACCTAATAACATCGATCTTACTGCCAGTGATACTCATTTTTCTTCTATACTTCAAGAGACCCCCAAATTAAAATCAAAATTAGGTCATGCCTATTTGATGATACTCCGTGGATATTTAGGCTAACATTGTTTTGCAGTCATAAGGCTTTTGAACTGAATCCACAGCCACATTCTACCTAGGTTAAAATCCCAGTGGGAAATGCAACTACAAACTTTGCTCAGCTCTACTTAGACAGAGTTAAAATGAGATCCGCGTGGGAGGCAGTGCAGCTTGGAACATTCATATACAATACAGGATGCATCTTTAATGCAAGGAAAGGGCTCGTTGGGAGCATAAGGCATGAAAACTTGAAATACCAGAACTGATGTTGGGAGCGAGGCTTCCCAGTGAAAGTAGAGCTGATTTACTTTTGCAGAACGATACCAAGGGAAGAGTACATCCTAATTTGCCCTTGAATTGGAAAACATGGTGATTGTTTACACATCAGTGCTAGCTCTTAAATTCATTACAAGTTAGATTTTGGATTACCCTAGAAAGAATCTCTGACAGATTGTAACAATTGGATCCATCACGGTTTCATTAAACTATTAACTAAATGTTTCCACCTTTTAGTGGGGCTTGTTAGATCCTTATTAGCCATGACAGATCATTATTTTCAGCAGAACATGGTCAAGATCCAGCGATGAGCACTGAGATGTAATCAGGCACCAATGTATGCTGGAATTAATAATTATACTAAATTGGCTGTAATGAATAATTTATGGTGTAAATTCTTATGCAATTTGCTATGGTAACCCACAAGAAGAGATCTGCTGTATTTTAACAAAGCACAAGTTACCAGAAGTAAAATAACGAATAAAATAATGGAAAACCCACTTCAGGAGGAAAAGGCTTAGAGATAGGTAAAGTGCAATATGGTAAAAACATGAAATGCTATTGTCATTGTCATCATTAATTAACATGCATTATTCATCCAGAGGTGCAAAGGCCTCCAACAGGTTGTAGAAAATTTACTCCTTGCCCTTCAAATGTTAACAAAGGCAAAATATATAATATAAGCAAAGACTATTTCTTACAGCATAGGGTACTACAGAGTGTGTTGCTTGCTTTGCTTTATTGTTTTCAAAGTTTTATTTATTCCATCTTAATAGAAAAGATTAAATTTAAAAGGTGCTTTAAAGGAGGAAAATGTTGCTAAGCAAATGGTTGCCAAGCGTGGACACTTTGAAGAAACTGCACTTTGCACTTAGTAAGCACCTAGTTATAGTCACAACACTCACCAAGTATTGAGTAAGTCCCTGTATCTAGCACCTTATGCAGATTCTCCTTTCATCCTGAGATCAATCTTATAAAAAAGATATATGAGGAAACTTAGGCTCTTAAGCAGGCATGTTCACTCAACTAGAAAACTGGTAAAACCATGATTCTAGAAGACTCTGCAGAGTTTACAGAATGTTCCATTATCTCGGTATTTTGAAAAAAAAAATGCATTGAGATCAATCAAAACTAGTTTTCCTCATATATGATCGTATGGTATGTAGTCTTGGATTTTAAAGATCAGATTATTAAAACCCAACAACTTAGGGTTTTTTTAGTTTCTTGAATTTTCACCTGGCAACGTTTGATGTGATATGTTATTTAAAGAGCCTTATCTCTGCTGACTCCTTTCCCATAAACCAAACCTTTTCCCATTGGATAACTCATGTCCCCAATTTGGGACAATATTTATTTGACAGATGGTTTATCTCTAATCAAACGAAATCGCCTCTGGAAGCTCTTATCACTCATTTTTACCTTAGTGTGAATGCAGAGGTGAAGGCAGCATTTGATAGAATGGATGAATTGAGCACAACGAAAAATAAAAGCAGCACGGGGTTTTTGATGGCTTGAAACAAGAGTACAGTTTCCTACCTGCCTTTTTTCAGGCCCCAGTCTTCACCTTGGAATCAATCTGGGTGACAGTTCAGCGTGCAAACCCTAAGCACCCTTAACTCAGAAACTGTCTGGAAGACCCTAACCTTCCTCCCAACAGGCCACTGTAATTTCGGGATTTCAATGAAACGGCTCAGCCCACTGGTCTTTGTGGCTCAACCAATGTCAAGCTCTCCTACTTTTACTAACATTCTGTGGGAAAGACAGAAAAATAAGGTGGAAGGATAGAAACTCTCTCCCAAGCACTTCCCTCTTTGAAGGAGTCAGGTTTTTCATGTACTCAGGGTTTTCGCTTTCTAAATTTCTCTTTTTTTCTTAACTGCTCTGCACATAGTGACTGTTCAGCAAGACTTGATGGTGATGATGACGCAACCCCCTAGAATACTGTTATCCTAAGAAAATGAAAGTAAAGAAGCAAATATCAGATTAAAAAACAAAAAACCTAGAATCCTAAGTTAAATGTTGTTCCTTTTCTTAACTACATGAGTGTATCCTCTTTCATCACAAAATGTTTTCTCAGTCATTGAAAATTCCATGGAAATGAACAACGCAAAATGATACCTTTTTTTTTTCCCCCTTCTTCAAATATGTTTGACTTAGCAGCACTATGACTT
Organism: Lemur catta; assembly: GCF_020740605.2. Lineage (NCBI taxonomy): Eukaryota > Metazoa > Chordata > Mammalia > Primates > Lemuridae > Lemur > Lemur catta. The sequence goes on from NC_059129.1 coordinate 57,932,319, forward strand.
TCAAAGAAGATTAGTATTACCAATAAATCACCACAGATACAGAGCAAGACAGAACACGGGGCTGCCCAGGCATATATTAAGACAATAGATGCCTCAGCAACAGTTTTCACTGCTCTGCAACAGATTGTGCCCTAGAGCAGTAAATACCTTGTGCACAGGAGGTTATTTAGCTTTTGTTTTTTTCTAAGTAAGTAAGTAAGTAGGTAGACAGACATACAGACACACAGAACTTTGTCATCATCATTCTAATATATTGTTCTCAGGTTTGTGAAAAGTAGAATTTGTTATAAAGTTAGGGAACACGAAGCTGTCATGTTTTCCTTATCATTTTCAGTACACCAAACAAAAGGCATCCTTACCAAAGCACAAAGTGGGTCTGGGAACACAAAAATCGGCACTCTGTCGCTCTGCAGAGATCTGAGAGCATGTGTGTGTGTGGAGTGGGGGGGGGTGGGGGGTGTATCAAATCTCATATAGTCATGTTTTGTCTCATTTTCTGACATTAGATGAATTCCATCCACCAGACACAATTCTAGCACTTAGCATTTCTACCCAGAAACTAACAGAAATTTATGTGAATTGAAACACAGCACAGCCCCAGGTGGAGTCATTTCAAACTGAAATAAAAAGCCCAAGAAACCATCCAGTTGCATTAGGGGATGGAGAGATAAATCAATTTTAACATCCTAAAAATGTGTTCTTGCTACATGGTTTTTGCTACATCCCTGAATGCAGAGGAACAGAGCCTACTCCATTTTAGCCTTTGTAGTCCTCTAGGAGTGACCTGCCTGAGCAATTCGTTCAAAAGCTTTTCCTTTGTACACCCCTATAAAGTACGTCTCCCTGATTATCCAAAGACTGCACGGATATTATACATCTGCCAAGCTAGCCTGGGACAAGCTTGTGAGGTTAGGAGTTCAACTTTGGTGGTACTTTTGTCTCTTTAACTATCACCTCTATGCCCAAATGTAAGAATTACGTGCATTCTTTCTCTCTCTCACTCTTGCTCTCACTCTCTCTCACTATAGGGCAAGTTAAAATCTATGTGTCTCAACTATTCAATGGGAATGATAATGGAAGCTACACTGTAGGTTTCTCATGAGAATTACATGAATCCAACCCTTCTCAGCTGTGTCCCAGATCTTAGGCTGATTTCTGATCAAGGCACAAGCTGGTTCACCAGAGGACAGCTTTGGGATCCCAGCTGAAGTGTTTTGTCTTCTAGCCTTTCCTCTTTGTGCAGTTTCCCCAAGAACCTCAACAAGTGACACACGATTTGCCCAGGGAAAAATCCCATGTTCAGGAGACCCTACATCCTAGCCAAGGATCTACATATTAACTTTTTCCAACCTCAGTATCTGCCATTACTTTGATAGTCTAAAGATGTGTATGCAAGGAGAGTAGCTGTGAGGGGACAAATTCCACATGAAGAAATAAGCACTCCAAGGTTGAAAGACTTAGAGAAAAGGCCTGGTATTCACTGAGAACAGCAGAACAGGCTTGTGTGGGATAATGGAGTTTTCAAGACAATGTTAACCTGCCCTTGCCTTCAGGAAAGAGCCTGTGTGAATTATTAGAAAGAAGAAAGAACAAATATGTGAAAATTAAAGGAAGGGAATATGGTTGAGGGTAGGTAAAAAGGAGGTAGAGACTGTATCACATATTAGAGGATTCTGGCAGCTTTCAGAAACAAGATCATCTACTTCAGGGTACTCATGGGATGTTGGCGTATTTGAGATGCCCTAAAAACAGACTCAAGTGGACTCAAGGTCCTGGCTCTTCCCCCTGAGGGTCAGAGACCCTGACCTCCCTCCTGAATCTCAGGATTTATTGTTCCTAATTCATATTATGACACACAAATGAACATATATTAACCTAGAGATTATTTGCTATTAACCCAGGAGATTAGAGATCTTTTAAGGGAAACAGAAGCTAAAACCAAACTCTATCCTGCTGAATACAATTCCAAATTTAGTTTATTAAAACTGGAATACAAGCAAATTGGAAGAAGAACTTGGAAAGTATTCACAGTAAAATTTATTGACTTCAATTGCAGTGAATTTTAATAATTGAGGCTGTCATTATGTTTGACCCATAAAGACTAACCTTGATGGTTATTTGTTATGTATTCAGTTTTGTCTGCCTTAGCGTGAGCTTAAATATTAATGGAAAAAAGAAAACCTACAAAATCCCTCAAGCAGCACTCTAAGAGTCCAAAGCTTTTTAGCTGGTGGCGATGAATATAATCATCGTTTCTGTACTAATTTTTAAAGACAGCAACAAACATTGAAGCAAATAATTTAAAGAATGCTGGATAGAATATTTGACAATTTGCATATGTAAAACATACAACTTAGATTCTGGGAGTCTCCTTCCCAAGATAAACATATTTAAGATTGTGGGAGACGATAAACAATAAAATATGGGGAAAGATTCCTTGGTTTTGTTGAGGCAGTAATAGTGTTACATTAATGGTGACTGACTACTAAGCCACTATTCCTTATTCAGTCTAGTATAGGTTGGTTTACCTTAGTGACAGTGTATCGTAGTGGTTAAGAGTACAATCTTCATTGACAGACTTTCTAAATTTAGATCTTAGCATCACAAATTATTAATACTAACAGTATGACTTCAAGCAAGTTAAATTCTATGTGTTACAACTATTCAATGGGAATGAAAATGGTAAATACATCATAGGTTTGTCGTGAGAATTAATTTTTGTAGACCTTGAGAAGTGCTTGGATATCCCATAGCCAAAGAAACAACCAATAGAATGAACAGACAACCTACAGAACCAGAGAAAATACTTGCATGCTATACATCTGATAAAGGGCTACTAGCCAGAATCTACAAATAACTCAAGCAAATCAGCAAGAAAACATCAAACAACTCCACTAAAAAGTTTTTCAAAAGAAGATAGACTAATGGCCAATAAACATATGAGAAAAAAATGTTCTCTTATCATCTCTTATCTCTTATCATCAGGGAAATGCAAATCAAAACCACAATGAGATATCACCTAACTCCAGTTAATAGCGTTTACCAAAAAGTCCCAAAACAACAAATGTTGACATGGATGTGGAGAAAAAGGAACACTTATACACTATTGGTGGGACTGCAAACTAGTACAACCTCTATGGAAAGTAGTATGGAGATACCTCAAAGAACTAAAAGTAGACTAGCAATCCCACTACTGGGTATTTACCCAAAGGAAAAAATGACATTTTATAAAAAAGACACTTGTACTTGAATGTTCATAGCGGCACAATTCACAATTGCAAAGATATGAAAACAACCCAAGTGCCCATTAATACATGAGTGGATTAACATAATGTGGTATATACATACCATGGAGTACTAGTCAGCCATTAAAAAATGGTGAACTGATACCTTTTGTAACAACCTGGATGGAACTGGAGACCATTCTTCTAAGTGAAGTATCACAAGAATGGAAAAACAAACACCACATGTACTTACTACTAAATTAGAACTAATCAATCAATACTTACATGCACATATGGAAGTAAAAGTGAACAGAAATCAAGCAGGCAGGAGGGTGGAGGAGGGGATGGCTAAATTCACACCTAACAGGTACAATGCACCACTATCTGTGTGATGGACACACTTATAACTTTGACTCAAACTGTACAAAAGCAAATTATGTAACCAAAACGTTTATATCCCCGTAATATTCTGAAATTTAAAAATAAGTGCTTAGAATATGATAAATGTTTATTCTATGTTAGCTATTATTATTTGGTCATAACAAGTATGGCTGAAGGGCATCCTGTTAGACACTGATGGTTCCAGAGATAAAGGTGCATACTTTTGGAAAAAATTTAGCTTAAAATAGAAAATTCTTTTAAAAAATTTAAAAGTTACTCCAAACCTTTAACAAGTGGTTATTAAACCACTAATCTGAGATTATGATAAAAAAGTTGTGATATGAGGAATACCAAGGAGCATTAAAAGCATTTTAGGATATATATATATTTAATTCATGAAACATTTATTGAGTACTGAGCAAGGAGCTATCAATTGATTTATGGGCCTTGTTCATTAACATTCCTCTCTTCTTGACACTACAACTAATATTCTTCAAGAAGATCATAACTTAGTAAATGAATAAGCTAACATATAATTATAATATGGTATGAGTAATGTAATAGTAAGCTCCATAAAAGATGTAGTGGTGATATGAAGTGATAAGTAATAAATTTGTTTTATTGGATTAGGCAAAGCTTTAGAAAAGTAGAATCCATAAAAGACCCAAGAAATTATCAAATGGATAAAGAAGCAACATGTGCAAAGACTTAAGTTATAAAACAAGTGCATTGCTATGTTTGGATTGTAGGATGTGTGAGAAACAGTGAGAGGAGAAGAGATCAAAAAAGGAAATCTACCAGATCTTTTAAACTCAGTATAGACCACAGAGAATCTGCTCAGATCATTGAGCAGCTGATAGTAGTCTCAGAGCTGAATTTTAGAAAGATTATTAAAAAAGCAATATATAAAAATTAGAATTCTGGAGGTGGAAATAACATTGGATTAATTTGCATACTTTCAAAAATAAGAAATGTGCCTGAAGTGTTTTCTTAAAGGACACAGGCCAAACAGAGGCAGTCCAGGCATTGATAGAACAGGGTCCTCCTGATCAGGAAAGGGGGAAAGAGGGATGAAACCACAGAGTATCTTCAGGCAGGAGCCCTGACTTGCTAGAATCATTGGTTTTCTCATTCTTTACTCTTCTTTTTACTTGTCTTTGTCTGCATCAATTTTCCAATTTGCCTTTATATTTCACCTGGAGAAGTGGAGGTTAGTTATAACAATGATGATATACTATTTATTGGCTGCTTACAATGTGCAACCACACTAATAAGTAGTTTTTGGCCTATCTCATTTAACAGCCATAGTAAGCCTCACGGGACCTTTGTTATCTTGATTTTATATATGAGGAAAGAGTTTATAAGAGTTTATAAAGAGTTAAGTGATTTGTCTAAGCCACATATTAACAGTAAGTGACAAAATTTGAAAGCGAACTCAAATCCTTTTGTTTCCATGGCACAATTCATGAACTCCATGTTGTATATTCTCATTTAAAGATGCTCTTAGGTTAAGACTTTTCTTCTTGGAAAATCCAAGAAGTCTCTGTAGAGAGAGAGAGTCCTGTGGGTAGGTTGATGCTTCTCTAATCAAATTGGACAAATAAAAAATCTGAATGCACAAAAGACAAACAAAATGGATGGGCAACATTTCAGTAGATATCCATGTCTCTTATAACAGGTTATTTATGACAAGAAATTAGTAAGAACTAATGGAAGAAGATGCTGAAATTAGGGTGGCATTGTGCTTTAAATATTTTGCAGGGTTGTTTGGTTTGGCTTGGTTTTTCTTATGTTAACTACCACATTTAGCAAGCCAAATAACAAAACCTTTTTTTATTCTTCTTTTTCCCAACTTTAGAATGATTACAAAATAAATATAATTTCAGAGAAAGCAGAGATTTCTCTAATTTTTCTCATATCCTTCCTGCTTAAACCTGGAGGAATAATACTTTGATCTCAGAAAAGAGTGGGATGATAACTAATCACCTACATTACAGAGAAACTTTCCATTTTTCCTCTAGAATAAATACTTATTTCTTCCTTCCTCCAGGTATGTTGAGCACTTTGACTTTTATTTTTATCTACTACAATCATTTAAGTAGAAGAGGCAAAACTGAAACATTGAATTAAGCTAACATATTTTGGTAAATGACTGAATTTGGGTATAGAAGCCTAATTTTTCCTTCCAATTCTGATCCTGTACTCTACACTAACTGGTAACCCCACCTGAGTGTTACATGATGGTCTCCTATTCGACATATTCAAAACTGAACTCATTAAGTGCCCCTTCACAAGTTATTCATTCTCCTGACTTTGTTATTTCTGTTAATAATACCACCATTCTCCCAGTTACCCAAGCTCAAAAACTAAAGAATCTTTTTTTTTTTCACTGTGTGGATGTCTCATTTCCTTTATAGACCCTGTTTATTGTCCATGTCTATTAGTGCAACCATAAATCTAGTTTTCAGGGGAGAAGTTATCAAGAATAAGGAAAAATAACATAATGCCTAGTTAACTGTCTGATCCACTATAAGGATTCTAAAATATTTTTGAAAAATTAATAGATTAATCAAAACTTTATTTACACTTACTTTCATGAGGAAATATATTTTGTAAAGTAATACTTAACATGAAAATATTTTCCTTGCCTTTGTTATCCTACACACATGAAAATATTTTCCTTGCCTTTGTTATCCTACACAAGAGTTTCAAGCACCTAGTGGACAGTTCTATATGAGCAACTTATTTGCTGGAAATATTCTGGGGCTATCTGTAATATCTTAGTAATAGAGACAAAGGTATTTCTATCTTTAAATTGTATAAATAATTGCCTCTTTTATACTTCTTCAATTATGTAGTATAAATTTGAACTTTAAACTCTTCCTTTTATGTCTGGTATAGGATGAAATTTTGCATTCAGTCCAAGCTCTTGATCCCCAATTTTCTCTCATTAATCCTGGTTGGTCATAGGACCAGCTCTGTCTTTGTCCTTGTACTCATTTCCAAAAAGACTGGATCTGAAAACAGATTATTTAATTGATTTTTTTTTACATATAATCTCCTATAACAGAAAGAGTTTAGGTTGATTAAAGAATTTATTGCAACTTTCAAATAATTTCAATGACTATACCATGTACTTGCATAATCCAATATGGGTGCCTTTTCACACATTGGCAAAGAAAAAGAAAAAACAAAACAAGAATATCTAACAAAAAAGGGAAACTAGTGGCGGCTTGTAACCATAGTGGAGTTTTGTAAACATGGGGAAATAATCTTACCTCATAGGTAGACAAAGCTGACATTTCACGTAAGGAAAAATGGAATTGGAAGCTTATTGTATTTTATTATGACGTCAAAAAGCTTCAATAACCCCCACAAACAGCTTTTTCTTTCTGCGAAGAGCTCTTATTTCAGGAGAATTCTATCCAATGTTTTACCATCTCTCCTCTGGCTGGAGGTGGTGGTGGGGAGGAGTCCTGCTTAAGTCACTCATTTCTCCACGTTAATTTTGTTTTCCAAAGAGAATCACTGACAATAACTCTGCCTTAGTCACCTCAGAGGACTCATTAGAGTACAAATTAAATGGTTTCTTTAAGTAGCTTCTTGCTCCCAGAGAAAATCCCCCACAAAGAAGAGAATTTGAAACGTTGAGTATAAAATACCATATAAAACATCTGCTGCAGCATTTGAAACCACCCCATCAATAATAAAAAAGCAATGCCATCTACATAATGGGTCAATAGCGTTTGAAAGGGGACCAAAAAGGGGGGAGGAGAGCACTTTTTAATTTGATTATACTGAAAAGTTGACTATCATTTCTTCCTGTCTGTCACAGGACAAAAATGTGAAAGGCTGAGAATTACATGCAAAACTGAGAAGAATTGAATCTGAGGTGTCTGATTTTGATTTGGCTAGCCCATGCTGCTGTACAAAAATAGCCCTGGGCATTAATCTGTCAGGTCCATTATTATGCCTATTGCTGAGATTTATACATTGGTTTATGGTAGCAATAGACATTTATTGAGTGCTGATCACCTGCCAAGCTCAGTGCTGCACACCTTAGCAGTGATGGTCCCAACCCAGTGGGTTTTCAATCTAATAAGACAGGCAAGGCAATTAAGACACAGACTCAGAGGAAGAAAATGACTAATGCATGTGGAGGAGAAGGAACAGCTTCCCTTTCCTTTTCTGCACCTCGTGTAGCCCACCGTGGTGTCTTTGTTCAAGGAAGCTAAAGAAGTATTTTAGAGACCAAGAGGGTATGAAGATGGATGTCAGCAGCATGCTCAGATCACCTGTTCACTTCAAATTTTTTGACATTGATGCAAGTGGTAGATTTTCAGATGTTTTACTGGTCCAATTCAATTCCTTGTGTGAGTTATTTTCTTATCCTCTTTGTTTCCTCATATCTCATTTTATGCTCCTGCATGTATAGCATCCTTGCTATCTTTCTCCACCATTTAATGTCTCCTTTTGAAATGCCTTAATTGTCCCCTTCTCTCATTCTGGGTGACAGCAGCATCCTGCTCTTTACTAAAAAGCATTTATCAAGACTCTTCATGTACTTGATAATGAATTTTATGAATTAAATAGGTGTGGTCCCTGGCTCAAAGTCGTAAAATTTAACACAGAAAATATCGAACCATTTGTAGATTTGTATAATCTTAACAACTATGGCTGAACAAATGCTTTCATTAAATATAACATGCTAGTAAAGGTTTAAGCAAATTCAAAATGAAAACAGAGATACAGAAATTACATATTTTCATAGGGTGGAAATGACTGTAATTAGATCCTATTCTCCTTAATTATTCGAACCCATCATATTATGCTGCTTCATCTGTGTGTGAGCACATAAATTCAGGTTGCTTTGCATTATAGTATAAACTTCAGTCTATAAGAACTATCTTCACTAGCTGAAGGTTGTTAACTAATATTTTCAAGATAGGCAGACATCTTTTTTAATTCAAAAATAAAGGTAACCTTTTATAAATGCGTGTCAGTATTTATATTTGAACACTGATCTATAGGAAGAAGGCAATGATACCAGGCTAATGAGTGAGTTTGTAGGGATGATAGGATGTTAACATTCTCTACAATATCCCAGATATGAGGTACTGTACTGCATGCTACCATAGATCTGTAAAGAAAAATCCCTGCCCTTAAGGGACTTACAGTCAAATTGGGAAAGCATTTTACACATGAAAAATAACCTGAAATCTAAATAAATGATAAACCAATTAGACCAACATACAAGCATAATAAATATGTATAGGAGATTTGGTTTGGGCGGTCTCTAAAGCAATCCATACTTTGGTCTCTTCGGTTTTAAATTTAATTTAATTTAATTTTTGACCTTAGATGTATAGACTAGGATTGACACACACTCATCATTGGTCCATGCACATCTGCTTCTATTTCATGAATTGAGAAATATTTGATAGGAAAAAAAAATCAAGGTTCTTTGGCTGGTCAGTAAAAGAGGGATTTAGGGGCAAGAGTGATTAAGGGCCTATTAAAACACACTTTTATCAAATTTCTGCTTATCTGTGTTCTTGCTAGCTACTGTTAGATCATATTATAGCCAAATGCCCATGGCAGCTTTCCACAGAAAGGCAAGATGAAGAAAGATATTTGGGAGCAAGAGGAGAGAGTGAGAATGAGAATAAATTTTGGATTGTCAGATGTAGCTAATTAGAGTCCTACATTTATATCTGAGGCCAGATCTCTCATGACACCCTTGTCCTTAACCCAGGGCTCTATTTTTATTTTTCTTCAGCTAGAAGTTGTCCTTCTTCAACTTACTACCCACATAGTAGGTGGTGTGGTTTTTAACTTGTCAACATTCACTCAAGGAGAAAGTATTCTATTGTGAGAGGTGAGCAATTCAGGGGCTCATACGAGATGCACATTTTCCTGCTACTAGTTCAGTGCTGTCATGGCCTCCTGAGGCCTGTCCCATGTGGTGGTAATTAACTTTTAATGTAAGCCTGGAGGGCAAAACACTTAAAGAGTTATCCAGTTTTCTCCAACAGAATGAATAGGTAAATGTTAACATATGTTTATCAATAGCTGATGTACTTAGAATAGCTCAACTATTATTATAAGAAGAAATGCCTCTACTTTCCACTGTGTCTATTCTCTTTCTCTCACTCCAGTGTTATAGAAAATTGGGTGGCTACTCTTTAGAAATGTGCAGTGAGGTTATAGAATCTTACAGATTTCTGTGTTCCTCTTTGGCTGGCATTGCTAATTCATTAAAGAATTTTTTTTCCTGACTCTGGATTCAGTTTTAGAAGCCTCCTTAATATAGCACTTGGAGTAGAAACTCACATTTAATGCAATGAGTTTGTTATGCCAATATTATACCATAAATTTCCTGATTACAGGGACCATGGCTTTGTTCCTAATTTTATCTTTCAATTTGCTTTGCATTGGTGTAATCTGGAAAATTTTTTTTTCTTACATTATTTTGTTAATCCTTAAGAATACCCAAGAGACTAGAATCCACACACAAAAGAGTAAAACAGGGAGTTTTGAAAGTAACATTGATGAGTGTCCTTACCTTAAATCTTCATTTTTTAAATCAAAATTGCTCTTAAAATATCAAGTGGTGATGTCAGCAAGATGGTGGGATAGGAGGCTCTTAACTTTCCTTCTTCCCTCAAAAGCATTGAACAAGCATGAATCATTCTTCTAAGAAAAAAAACAGAAACTAGCTGAAAGCCTCCTACACACTGAGCAACTGACAAAATATCCACATCAATACAGGAAGGAAAAGCTGAGACACAATCATGCACAAACCCCACCCTAGAAAGCAATGTTGAACTCCCAGCTTCTTCCCAAGGAATGAAGAATTTGGACCACACACATACCACCCTAACTTTTACAGTTCCCCCTGAAGGTTTGGCTTATAAATGATCTCTATATGGGAGTAGCAGGGACTAGGCATTTATGAGTCTCCCCAGACCACAAAGAACAAAGAGGTGGTGGGGAGGAGGGATTAAAAATTATCTATCCAGTACAATGTATACTATTTGGGTAATAGGTACACTAAAAGCCTGGGCTTCACCACTGTGCAATTCATCCATGTAACACAAAAACCACTTGTACCCCTTAAATCTATTTAAACAAACAAATAAATAAATAGGCACATGAGCATTTCCAGCAGCTATATCCCTTCAAAATCCGTACAGAATAAATAGGGTAAAACACTAAGCTCCGAGTTTCTCCCCAAAGGAGTTTGTCAGCATATTTTTCCACCTGCTGCCTGAAGGTGAGTGAGGCTTCTAACTAGGTTGCATCTGGGAAGACCTGAAATTGTAAAACTTCTAGATGAAAATAAATGGGGGCAAGCCCCTTGGTATGGGCCTTGGCAATGATTTTGTGCATATTACACCAAAAGCTTAGACAACAAAAGCAAAAATAAACAAGTGAGGCTGGGAGCAGTGGCTCACACCCACATAGCTATAATCCCAGCACTTTGGTAGGTCAAGGCCAGAGGATTGCTTGAGGCCAGTTCAAGACCAGGTTGGGCAACATAGTGAGACCCCTGCCTCTATAAAAAAATAAAAAAAATCAGCTAGGTGTGGTGGTGCATGCCTGTAGTCCTAGCTACTCTGGAGCCTGAGCAGGAAGATCCCTTGAGCCCCAGAGTTCAAGACTTCAGTGAGCTGTGATCATGCACTGCACCACTGCACTCCAGCCTGGGCAATAGAGAGAGAGAGACTCTGTCTCAAAAAAATAAAAAATAAATAAAAATAAACAAGTGAGACTACATCAAACTAAAAAGCTTCTGCATAGCAAAGGAAATAATCAACAAAATCAAAAGGCAGCCTATGGATTAGGAGAAAATATTTGCAAACCATGTATCTTATAAAAGGTTAATGTTCAAAATATATAAGTAATTCACACAACTCATTAGTAAAACTAACAAACAACTCAATTAAAAAAATTGGCAAAGGATCTGAATAGACATTTTTTTCATAGAAGACATAAAAGTGGCCAACAGGTATATGAAAAGGTACTCGATACCAATAATCATCAAGGAAATATAAATCAAAACCACAAGGATATGTCATCTCATACCTGTTAGAATGGCTATTATCAAAGAGATAAGACATAACAAATGTTGTTGAGAATGTGGTGAAAAGGGAATTCTTACACACGGTTGGCGGGGAAGTAAATTGTTACAGCCATTATGGGAAACAGTAGGAGGTTCCTCAAAAAATTAAAAATAGAACTACTAAATCAAATCAGTATATTAAAAAGATATTTGCATTTCCATGTTCATTGCAGCATTATTCACAATAGCCAAAATATGTAAACAACCTAAGGACATTATGCTAAATGAAATAATAATCTAGACACAGAAAAAAAATACTGCAGGACCTCTCTTAATCTATAAAAAAAGGTCAAATACAAAGAAACAAAGAGTAGAATGTGGTTACCACAGATGGAGAGGAGGAGAAAATGGAGAGAAGTAGATCAAAGGGTGAAAATTTGCAGTTACATAGGATGAATAAATCTAGAAATCTGATGTACAGTATGAGGACTATAGTTAATGACATTGTACTGTTAACTAGAGTTGCTAAGAGAGTAGATTTTTGTTTTCTTAGTACACAAAAAATGGTAACTATGGAAGATGATGTTAATTTGTGTGACTGTAGTAATCATTTCACTATGTGTGTATATCAAAACATCGTGTTGTATACCTTAAATATATATGATAAAAAATAAAAGTAAAGAAAAAAAGAAACCAAAATATTGTTACATAAACTGATATCTTCCTGATAACATCTCCATTTGTTCTTGCAGCATGAGTGTTTTCAGGATCTACTATAAAGTAGGCACTTCATTAGATGGGGGTAAGGGGTGAGTTTGTTCATATTCGTTGCTATGATGTAGAGAAATAATAATCATAGCTATGACATATTAAGTACTCACTATATGAAGGTGCTATACTAAATGCTTTGTAAGTATGATGTAGCCAAAATGATTTATAGTAACACCTTAGAGGAAGGCATTACCATCCTAATTTTATAGATAAAGAAACTGAGACTTGGAGATGTTAATTAATTGCCTAGTGTTATATAACCACTAAATGACTAACCAAAAATTTAATCATAGGTTGATCTTATGTCCACACATGAAACTGCTACATTTCACTGCTTTGCCTATGACATGGGCACTTTAAAGTAATTATCCCAAAAGTTTCCTCTAAATTATAATGTTCTTCATCATTATTCAAGATGCCTGATATTCAGCAGAAGATATATTAACAAGTAATAGGAATATACCACTACATGATAAGAATAACAAGTACTACAAAATGTAATGAGAAGTGAGAGGATGGACCGTAACAATAAATGTATTGAGTGTCAACTGGGTCCACTGTGTGTCAGACACATGTGCATAAACCTTTTTTGCAATTTGGAATTTCAAAAATCTCTGAGAATCAGACTTTTTAAATAATTCATTAGTGTAACGCAATTTATAGTCTTTATTTATCCCTACTATTATAATGTTTTACTGCAGAAATATGACTGTATTTGAATTTGAGGTACTGTCCTCTATCCTAGTATAAAGCTGTGAAATATTGCCTGGTGCGAGCACCATACTGTCTTTCTAAAAGGAAAAATAATCAGAATTCCAAAACATATCTAATTCCAGGTTCTTCAGATAATGGACTTTGGACCTGTAGCACTTTGGGCTGAGAAAATCACACGTATTGGTCAAGGTTCAATCAGAGAAAAAGTCATTATCAGTGGAAATGAATAACAGAATTATTAAAACAATTTGATCTCATATGATTGTGGGTTTTGTTTGGAAAACAAAGGTCTGGAAGGTCCATTTAGAGTTTCAGGAAAAGAGGCACTAATCACCTTTCCTAAAGCACTATGCCCATTTTGAGAAAGGGAAGTTCGCAGAGAGGTCTGCAGGAAATGATTGCCTCTGGGAGGCTGTGCCTTTGTGTGCCTGCAGAAAAGCATCTCCTGTCGAGACTAGGGCTGCAGATGGAAGAAGAACTGTTCACAAGAGTGGAGGAGAGAGTCAAGCTGCAAATCTCTGGGTACTTCTTCATCTGTCCACCTGACAGCAAACTTTTGGGGAGCAATGACCACTGTTTCATTCTGCCCCTCAAATCTTAAGCAAGTCCTTTTCAACTCTAACCTGAAGCCACACAGAGAGGGGGATTTAGGAAACAAATTTCCCAGCTTAACCAAATTGGCAGTAGAACAACCTGGCACAACTTGGCATGAGATAGGAATCGACAGGGCTGGGATTAAGGTGACTCAGGTGAGATAAGTCATGCAGGTGTAGAGTCAGATTCTGTCTTTAATTAAAACCTTGATTTTTTTTGTCATGTAATTTTTGTTGTTATTCATTTTTATTCTTAAAAATATTGAATTAAATACAGTTTATCTTGATTCCTGAATTTGGGGTGACTCTTTAAATTTTATGCTTGAGATAGGTACTTCACTTACCTTATCCTGGTTCTAGTTGTGACAGCTGATCTTGTTTCCTTATCAGGTGAGGTGACCTCAACCTTCATTCTTGTGCCATTAGCAATCCAACCTGCACTGTAATAGTATATGTATTGATTACTGTTTATCACAGAACATGGATGTATTAAAAAGTGTCATAGAGGAATATCTGTACTCTATACATACTCTTACTTGTCCCCATTGTATACTAGAAAACCAATTTCCTTTTGGAAACCAACCTCCTTTTTTGAATACTGGGTCACTACTATGAGGCCAGACAGTAGTCTTAGTACCAGATTAATGGAGCTGTTGCTGTGTCCTCCCATAGAATTTATGACCATTAAACAAGAAGAACCCAAGGTTATAAAGACAGGAAGCAAAAGTTTTACTAAATGGATCATTAAAGGTTACAATAAGAGGAGTTATTTCCCTTTCCACCCCTTTATCTTAGAGACATGAATCCTAGCTATGGGACAAACAGTGCCACATACTGGTTGCTGATTCAGAGTATGTACAACATTTTGGAGAACACTTTCTTAGTCCTAAGAGATGCTGGTGCCATAACCAATACTTAAAAAAGTTATTCTGCTGTTTTATAAATCCATTTGCTTCAAGGTATTGGGGAACGTGTTACCATGGCCAGTGAATTCCATGAACATGATCCCATTGCCATACTTCATTGATTGTAAAATCAGTTCCTAATCAGAAGTAATGTTGGGTGGAGCTCTATGACGATGAATAAGTCATCCTGTCTGTCTATGGATGGTGCTTCGGTCAGGGATGTCAAATCTTAATATAGAGTAAGGTCTGTTCTGGTGAGAACAAAGCACTACCCTTTCCTGATGGAAATAGTCCAAAGTGAACAACCGGCCATCAAATGGCTGGCTATCCTCCCAGAAGGAAATTCTGCATTTGTCTCTATTTTTCTGACTGCAAAGACCTGCAAAGGGTAATGGCTAATGTTTTACTTCCACCTCCTCATACTCACTAATTCCTTTAGCCAACTTTAACTTGGAACTCTACAGGGAAAGAAATTCTGGAAAACATAGTTTCAGTTTGATTATCACAACAATAGAACAATCTACCACTTCGGGAAATGTTCTTTGAACAATCTTAACTTAGAAGGACAGTCAAGATTTAGCAAGTGAAGAGGAACAGGGGTCATTCCAGGAAAGGATCTTCATATGGGCAAAGATACAGAAACTTAAAAACACAAGTGTTTTGGGAAATGGCAGGCAAGTGTTCAAGTTTAGTTAAAACTTCAGTTATTTAGAAGTGATAGGAGAAATAGCTAAAACAGCAATTGTTTGGTCACAATCATAGAGAATCTCGAATTCCAGGCTAACTAAGGTGATTGGATTTTAAAAGGGTAGTTAAAAGGGTGGCGGAAGAATAATATTTAAACAATGAAAGAAGTATATTAAGAATCCTATTGTGTCATCTTTGGGTGTACAGATGACTTGAAGAAAGTCATTTCTGCAGGGGGAAACATACTAGGAAAATTACTGCAATTGTTTAGGCTTAAAATGTTAAGTGTTGAAATTGTGGGTGGCATTCTATTTTCCTCTCTCTTCATAGGCAAAATTGTGAAACCGAAGCTTCAATCTTTTTCATCCTTAACATATTTTTTCATGTCATTTTCTTCATGAAGTAGAGTTCTAATACTCTCTTCTCTCAAAAATTATTGGTAAGAAATCATCATAAATTATACCCCACTATTGTATAGATGAATAACATTTTAACATCCTAAGTATAAGCAGTTCCTCTGCTTCTTAGAAGTGTTTTGAAGCAGGAGCATTTTGGGGAATTTAATAAAAGCTACGAATTTTCTCCTTAGATTAAAAAAAGTATTTACACTGAGACATAAAATATTGCAAATAATTTTAGTAGATTCACACATATACTAAATTCTACACGATTCCCTATAAGTACTGTGATTTTGAGGTCACGTACCCTTAGCTTAAAAAAGAAAACCATTATTTTGGCATTTAAGCATCACTGTACAAATAAGGACATATTTTGAGAGAAGAATTTTCAAGTGCTCCTAAGATCACGCTTCTTAATTAGACACCAATATCCATTTTCCCACAGAACATGCAAATAGCTGGGCATGAAGAAAATGAAAGCTTTCTGTTTTCTCCCTATTATTGGGCAGATTGAAAACACACTAGTGATTTCCAAAGAGCTGTGCTGCAGTTACAGGTAAAATATGTGCACACAGGAATAAAAATGAAGATAAATTTACTCTCTAGTTCCATTCAAGACTCAATCCCAGCCAAGCCACATGGCAGGGGTGGGAACGAGGCATAAGGATAGGCAAGGAAACATTTCTTCTTCACGGGGGGGTCCCAGTAAGGCCACCTGCTGTGCTTTCTCCCATATGATGCTAATGCCAGTGACCAACCACTAGCAAAGAGCACACAGTGAGCTCCTCTCAGGGGTGGGAGGGAAGCAGTGATGTGACTTGAATCACACGTATGAGGTCTAGCTGAGAGCAAGGTTTGAGGACCATGGTACTCAAGCACAGTGGCTTAAAGAACACAGGAATTCATGCTTCTCTCACTGAACGCTCCAATGAAGGGAGTAATCTAGGATAGGTGAGGAAGTTCTGCAACACACAATATCGGAGTCTATTGCTGAATCTAAAGAATCTGCAGCTGTTCTTGTTATCTTCCAATCTTCTAGCCATGGGGAGGAGAAAGGGCAAGAGAAATGCAGACTCATTCCTTTCCTTCAGTGATATGACCAGAAGTAGCAAAATCTATGCACAGAACTCTCTGGTGTGATTATACCTACCACAAGGGAGATCACACACTGTAGTCTTAAGCCAGGTGGCCTTGTGCCCCTCTAACATCAGGAACTCCATTATTTAAAAAAAAAAAAAAAAGTAAAATCAACATCAGTAGAGCAGTAGGTAACCAGAAGTGTCTGCCACATCTTTTGTATGTCGGATTTTTTGCTGTCTGACCTTGACCATGCTATGAAGAAGATGGTATTAGGTATTAACTCCATTTCTCACACATATTTAGTGCTACCAGAGCCAAGACATAATTTTTAATAGTTCTGTCCTTCTGTGGTCCTACAGTGATATGCCTCTTATCTCTGAGTTCTAGGTTGAGAATGTCTCCCTCTTGGCTTAAAAGTGTACTTTCTGAACATGATGTTTAAATGATCAAGGCTGCATCCCCTGCAGTTTCATCCCTCCTCATCCCAATAGCCACCAGCGTTCCCAAGAAACCATATGACTGCCACTGAAAACTTTGTCTTAATGTTTATTGAGGACTATTTCTTGATGTCTCCTCATGAGCCACTGGTTCTCAAAATATTCTGTTCAAATTCATCATACTAAGGCTCTTGTTTGAATTTTTTTTAATTTTCAGTGTGTCCAATAGCAATCAGTTGATCAGGTAAACACCAAAATCTCTGTCCCCAAACTACTGTATTTTTGGCATTTGGTAGGTGCTTTGGATACTTGCTGAATGAATGGAAGGTCAGATGTCAGTTACTCTGTGACAGTTCTCAGTCATTAGCCTGTATTATTACCATTTGACAATATTAAAACACAGTTTCTGATTCAGTAGGTCCTGAGTGGGGCCTATAAATTCACATTTTTATTAAGTTCCCAACTGATGCTATGCTGCTCATCCAGGGACTACCCTTTGAGAACCACGATTGTAGGATCAAATGAAATCCATTTTATCACCATAGAGGTCTGTTAATAGATGAAACACAGACATTGACAAAGGATGGTAACATTGCCTTATCCTAGAAAGCAAATCTATGCTCTTATACAGTAGACTCATGCTAAAATATTGCCTAAGTATTTTGCTATATGCCTTAGATATCTTATTGTTAAAATATGAATAATAATACCTCTCTTTTAAGGTTGCCCTGAGGATTAAATATAAGTAAGGTGTCTGCCACCTAGGACACACAGAGTTCTTACTAAGTTACAGCTATCACTATTATCACAACTCTTTTCGCAAAACAATTAGCTGTGTAGATCACCTGAATTGTGAAGAACCAGCAGAAAATCTTATTTCAAGATATAATTTACTTATTGCCCACTCTCACTAAAAGGTTCATAAGTAAATATATTCTCTGAGAATTATATTCTACAAGCCATAAAAAATTATTTCCTCCTACTCTGTAGATATGAGTCACTATGTAGTGTGGTTCAGTTGTCTTGTTCTGAATGTTGTAAAATATCTGATAAGGTAGACTATAGAACATATAATTGTAAGCTCTTCATTAGTAAATAAATTTTAGAGCCACTAACCCAGATAATTGAAAAGGTGAAAGTACAGTTCTAAAACTCAGCCCACAGACTGTTTTAATTGCAAAATCAAGTTTGAAAGTTTTTGAGTTTAAACTTCATAATTTAAAAGGCTCTACTTATAGAAATGAATGTTTAAGTGAAGTTCATAAACTATGCTAGAATAGTTTGACATACAATACTACTTGCAAGGTGCTTTATAATCACTTTTTATCAGTGCCTCTTAATAAAAGTTCTATAAAATAGGTCAATAATACATTCATACTTCTGCAAATGCTGATGATAAGGTATCTGCCCGAGGTTATGCTGCACACTGGTAGCAGCATATAGATATGAGTTTTTAGACCCTGACATTCTCTTCTCCCACACCTCACCACACCGCCTCACTACATTGTAAATTATTGATTTGCAACCACACTGCTACCTTCATGAGCAAAGAGGGTGTTATAAAACCTTATGAATTTACTATTCTGACCTATTTTATATTAATAATGACTCGCATTTTTATCATGTTCAAAGCCGTTTCATATAATTTGCTCATCTGAGCCTAACACTCACACAAAGGAGGAGCTAGATTCATGGAAGAGAAGCTATGTCCAAGATAACCAGTTGCATAGATGGGACTACAGTCCAGTTCCCACGGTTCACTCTTTACACCTTACCCCTGCTGCCAAGAGCCTCTCTACATATTGAGTCTCATATAGAAAAATGATCCAACTTCAAATCAAAGGCAAACAGTGCTAATATTTCAATCTGTATTATATCACTTACCATTTGAATGAGTTTCTTAAACTCTCTGAGTCTTAGTTCATTCATTGTTAAAATTGAGATTATAATAATACCCATCTCATAAGGTTACTGAGTACCAATGTGGTGATGTGTGAATAGCTTAGAATAGTGCCAGTACATAGTAAATGCTCAGTTTGGTGAGTTTGATATCCAACTATGACCATATTATCCTCAACTTTGGGAAAGCTATTTAACACATCTAGGTATTCAGTTTCCCCATCTGTAAAATGAGAATAATAACAATTTCATATGATTTTCATGGGAATAAACATTGAGTGAGATAATATATGTAAAGTAATTGTATATATTACTGCTATATAGTATTTGCTTATTAAATATTTTCTTGGTCTTCTGAATTATGAGATTCATGAAATAATAAGAAATATATACTAATATAATATATTCATTATATATATATATATATATATATGTCTCTGACCTCAGTTTTTGATACAGCTCCTAAAACCCTTATAAATAGGGGTTCCAGGAGAATTTTTTGCTCTAATATTTGGTATTTAACCCCAGTTTCTGACAAAGAGCTCCTGGGATGTTTGTAATTTTCTGTAATTTCCTGCGTGATAAAAACATATGACACGTAGCTCCTGAATCCCTTGGAATTTCCTGGGTAGCAGGAGCATTTTTTATTCTAATGAGGCAATTCTTGTTGGGCTTCCAGATAGGAGCTGATCAACAGAAAGACCAAGTCATGATTAAAAGCGTGGAGCTTTTACCCTTCATTCTCCAGGGAGGGGAAAGGAGCCGGAGATTGAGTCAATAATCAATCATGCCTATGTGATACAGCCCTCATAAAAATTCCTACAAGATAGAGTTTGGAGAGCTTCCAGGTTAGTGAGCACAGCTACATGCTGGGAGGGTGGCACTTCCCAACTCCAAAGAGACAGAAGCTCCTGAGCTCAGAACACTTCTGGACCTCACCCTGTGTATCTTTATCTGGCTATTTATCTGTATCTTTTGTCATATCCTTTATTATATAATAAACCAGTACATGTAATTAAGTTCTTCCTCGAGTTCAATGAGCTGTTCTAGTAAATTATCAAATGCAAGAAATGGGAACTCCAATATATTGCCAGTCATTCAGAAGTACAGGTGAAAACATGGGGCTTGTGATTGGCATCTAAAGTGGGGCAGTCTTGTGGAACTGAGCCCTTAATTGTGGACTCGGACACTCCAAACAGAGTCAGAACTAATGGAATTGTAGGATATCCAGTGGGTATCCAGAGAGTTGGAGAATTGGTTGGTGCAGGAGAAAATGCACACAGGGTTAGACACTCTGTCAAGATAAACCAGATACCAGAGCAGCAGCAGCAGTCACCTTGGATAGGTCTTAAGAAAAGTTCTTAAGAAAATGTTAACTGCCTACTTAATTTTTCTGAAATTGAGTCTTGCTAAAGGCATCCGTTACCATCTATATCGTTCCAGCAAATTCATAGCCACCACCTCCCGCCTTCTGTAACAGCTTTGTTGAGCTATAACTCAGATACCACACAATTCACCCATTTAAGTGTACAAGTCAATGGTTTTAGTTTATTCACAAAGTTGTGCAGCCATTAATACAATCTAAAGTTAGACAATTTTGTAAATATTTTGTGCTCATTTACATTCCCCATCACTCTTCACACTCCCCCCCCCGAAGCCACTCCTCCTCCCCAAGCCATACTAATCTACTTTCTGCCTCTATGTATCCACATGCAATATGTGCTATTTTGTGTCTGGCTCCTTTTACTTGCATAATATTTCCAAGGTTCATCTATATCAGTACTTTATTTCTTTTTATTGCCAACAAAATTTTATTACATAGATATTCCACTCTTTCTTTATTCATCAGTTGATGTATATTTGAGTGGTTTCCAGTTTTTCACTATTATGAATAATTCTACTGTGAACATTTGTGTACAAGTTTTTGTGTGGATGTATGTTTTCATTCCTCCTGGGTATATACTTAGGAATGGTATTGCTGGGTCATATGGTGATTCTAAGTTTAACATTTTGAGGAATTTTCAAATGATTTTCCAAAGCAGTTTCACCTTTTCAAATTTCCACAGCAATATTTAAGAGTTCCAATTTCTCCACATTCTTGCCATCACTAATCATTGTCTGTTTTGTTTATTATAGCCATCCTAATAGGTGTGAAGTTTTGATTTTCATTTCTCTGATGAAAAATTATGTTGAACATATTTTCATATACTTATTGGCCACCTATATATCTTCTTTGAAGGGATATCTATTAGTCAGGTCTTTATCCATTTTAATTGGGTTATTAATATTTGTATTATTCAACCATTACTCCTTTTTTGATTCTGGATAAAAGTCTCTTATCAGATATATTATTTGCAAGTATTTTCTCTCCTTCTGCAGGTTGTCTTTACTCTCTCTTGATGGTATTGCTTTTAAATATTAATAACAGTAATTTGATGGAATACAATTTATCTATTTTTTCTTTTGTGGCTTGTGCTTTTGTTGTCATATCTGAAAAACTATTGCCTGTCTTGGGGTCATAAAAGTTTACTCCTCTGTTTTCCTCTAAGGGTTTCATGGTGTTAACTCTTAGAATTAGACCTATGATTAATTTGTGAATTCATTTTTGTGTACGATGTGAGGTAGATATGCAAGTCATACTTATGCACATTGACATCCAGTTTCACATCACCATTTGTTAAAAGACTATTCTTTCCCACACTTAACTGTATTGGCAACCTACTTGAAAAATGAACTGACTGTAAATACAATAGCTTATTTCTGGATTGTCAATTCTATCTCATTGATCTGTGTGTCTGTTATTCTTGATTGCTGTAGCTTTTTTGTATGTTTTGAAATTGGGTAGTGTGAATTCTCCAACTTCATTCTTTTTCAAGATTGTTTTTTAGCTATTCTGGGTCTTTTGCATTTCTATTATATATGTATTTTATGACCTGTATTTTTTAAAAAGCTAGATGAAATTTTTTTTTTTTTTTTTTTGAGACAGGGTCTTGCTCTGTCTCCCAGGCTGGGATGCCTGGATCATAGCTCACTGCATCCTCCAACTCCAGGGCTCAAGTGACCTTGCTGCCTCAGCCTCTCAAATAGCTGGGACTACAGTTGTGCACCACCACACTCAGCTAATTTTTCTATTTTGCTGTAGAGATGGGATCTCTCTGTGTTACTCAGGCTGGTCTCAAACTCCTAGGCTCAACCAACACTCCCACCTAAGCCTTCCAAAGTCTGGGATTACAGATGTGAGCCACCATGCCCTGCCCTGCTGGAATTTGGATAAAAATTATATTGAATCAT
Source organism: Lemur catta (assembly GCF_020740605.2). NCBI lineage: Eukaryota > Metazoa > Chordata > Mammalia > Primates > Lemuridae > Lemur > Lemur catta. Next base: position 57,954,764 of record NC_059129.1, read on the forward strand.
CACATCAATTTAGGGGGAATTGCAATCTTAATCGTAAATCTTCCAATCCATGAGCATGGAGTGTCTTTCCTTTTCTTAGGTCTTCTTTTTTTTTTCTTTTTTTTCTTGAGACAGAGTCTCACTCTGTTGCCTGGGCTAGAGTGCCGTGGCGTCAGCCTAGCTCACAGCAACCTCAGACTCCTGGGCTCAGGCAATCCCACTCCCTCAGCCTCCCAAGTAGCTGGGACTACAGACATGCACCACCATGCCTGGCTAATTTTATATATATATATTTTTTTAGTTGTCCAACTAATTTCTTTTTATTTTTTAGTAGAGACGGGGTCTCGCTCTTGCTCAGGCTGGTCTCGAACTCCTGAGCTCAAAGGATCCACCTGCCTCGGCCTCCCAGAGAGCTAGGATTACAGGCGTGAGCCACCTCGCCCTGCCCTTAGACCTTCTTTAATATCATTCAACAATATTTTTTAGTTCTCCATGTACAATATTTTTATTTTTATAAATGTCCTCAGAATATTTTATTTTTCATATGCTATTATAAATGGTGTATTATCTTAGTTCCATTTTTGGATTTCTTCCTTGCAAGTGTATATAAATACATTCGATTTTTTATTGGTCTGACATCCTGAAATCTTGCTGAAATTGTGTGTTTGTTCTAATATTTACTTAGTAGATTCCTTAAGATGTTCTATGTAAAAGATCATGTACATGATCTGCAAAAAGAGAGAGGTATTTTTTATTCTTTTCTAACCTAGATATATTTTGTTTGTCTTTCTTGCCTAATTGTGTTGGCTATAATTTCTAGTACAATATTTAATAAAAGTGATGAGAGTGGAAATCCTCCCCTTGTTCCTGAGCTTGGGGAGAAAGCAGTCTTTCATCATTAATATGATGTTAGCTGTGGGTTGTTTTGTACGTGCCTTTATCAGGTTGATAAAGTTCCCTTTTATTTCTACTTTATTGAATGCCTAATCATGAAAGAGCTCTGGATTTTGATAAATGATATTGAGATGATTTTATGGCTTTTATTTTTATTGTATTAATATGGCATATTATGTATTTGGATATTAAACGAACTTTGAATCTCTATGATAAATCTCACTTGGTTATGATGTATAATTCTTTTTATATGTTGCTGGATTTAGTTTGCTAGTATTTTGTTGAGAATTTTTACATCTATATTCATGAGAGATATTGTTCTGTAGTTTTATTTCTTGTGATGTGGTTGTCTGGTTTTGGTATCAGGGAAATACTGGTCTCATCAAATTACTAGGAAAGTATTCCCTCATCTTCTATTTTTTTGGAAGAGTTTGAAACAGAGTAGAACTATTTTTTTTTTTAAATGGTCAAATTCGCCAGTGAAATCATGTGGTCTTCAGTTTTTCTTTGTGGAAAGTTTTACAATTATTAATTCAATTTCTTTACCTGTTACAGGTTTATTCATATTTTCTCCTTATTCTTGCATTGGCTTCTGTAGTTTGTGTCTTTCTGGGAATTTGTCCATTTCATTTATTTCATTTGTTGACATAAAGTTGCTCAATTCTATTTTTTGTATGGGTGCTAATTATGTCCTCTCTTTCATGTCTGACTTCAGTAATTTCAATCTTCTCTTTTTTACCTTTGTCCATCTAGCCAAAAGTTAGTCAATTTTGTCTGTCTAAAGAACCAATTTTTGGTTGTGTTGATTTTCTTTATTGTTTTGCTATTCTCTATTTCTTTTGTTCCACTCTAATGTTTTTTCTGCCTGCTTTAGGTTACTTAGCTCTTATTTTTCCAGTTTCTTAAGATGAGAAACTAGGCTATTACTTGATTTTTAAATTTTCTTTTTAAATATAGCTGTGTGCAGCTTTAAATTTCCAGTTCAGAACAGCTTTGTCTCCATCTCTTAAGTTTTTGTCTATTGTGTTTTAATTTCCATTCATCTCAAAAGCATTTTCTAATTTCCCTTGTGATTTCTTCTTTGATGTATTAGTTATTTATAAGAGTGTTATTTAATTTCAACATGCCAAATTTTCCTCAAGTTACTGATTTCTAATTTAATTCCATTCTCTTCGGTGAACATACTTTATATGATTGCAATCTTTTAAAATGTATTAAAGCTTGTCTTAAGGTCTCATAGACTGTGTATCCTGGAGAATATTTCTTGTGTGCATGAAAAGAATATGCGTCCTGCTATGGTTGCATGGAGCATTCTATAGATGTTTATTTGGTTTAGATGATTTATATATTATTCAAATCTGCATGCAGTTTGAATTTCTGTCCAGTTTTTAATTCTGATATTAAAAATCAGATACTGAAGTGTCCAACTGTTATTGTTGAACTATTTCCCCTTTCATTTCTTTGAGTTTTTGCTTCATGTATTGTGGGGTTCTGTGATAGCTGCATATATGTTTATAATTGTAATGTTTTCAAGAAGAATCAACCCTTTTATCTTTGTAAAATATCTCTTTTTATCTCTAGTAACTTTTTATTTTAATATCTATTTTATCTGGTATTATAGGTACCCTAACTCTCTCATCATTGCCGTTTATATAATGTTTATTTTTCCATCCTTTACTCTCAATCTACTTATATGTTTAACTATAAAATATGCCTTTTGTAAATACCACATAGTTGAATCCTATTTTTTTTTTTTTTTTTTGGTCTGACAATCTCTTTTAACGGGATTATTTAAGTCATTCACCACTACTGTTATTCCTTATATGGTTGGATTTACCACTGCCAGTTTGCTTTTGTTTTCATTTTTTCTGATGTCTTTTTTGTTCCTCTTTTCCTCCCTCTTTACTGCTTTTTTTTTGCATTAAGTAATATTTTCTAGTGTAATATTTTAATTACTTTAATTATTTTAACTATATTTTCAGTTAAGTTCTTAGTGATCTTTTTGGGGCTTATAATATTCATCTTCATAGACTTGCTTCATCTTTATATTACTTTAGTTCCAAAGAGATGTGGAAATTTTACTCTTGTATAGCTGTAGTTTTTCTCCCCCTTTTTGTGCTATTATTGTTATACATATTGCATTTATATATGTTAAAAATCCACAAGTTAAAGGAAATCTAAAAATATGCTGTTATTATTACTTTATATAAGTATGTTTTCTAAAGAAGCTGAAAGAGGAGATTAATAATATATTTGTAGAATTTAGTAAGTATATTAACTCTCTTACTTGCCCTTTCTAATTCTCATTTCTTCTGTGGATACTTTCTACTGTCATTTTCTTACTACAGTAGGACTTTGTTCCCACTTGACTTCTTTGTGCTATTATTTTCAAATATATTGCATTTCTATATAGTATAGACCCCACATTTCATTATAATACTTAACAGAACTTTTTTTCTTTTAAAACAACCAAGAGAAGAAAGGAGAAGTATGCAAATTAATGTTTTTATGATTATCTACATAATCACCTTTCCAATGCTCCTTGTTTTTTCATGTGAATTTAGAGTACTACCCAGTGTCACTTGCTTTCAACCTGAAAAAAATATAGTATTTCTTTTAAGGTAGGTCTGCTGGAAAAAAATTAACAAACAAGTTTTTGTTAAGTTGACAATGTTTTTATCTAATGGGGCATATCTCTTTCAGTTTTGAAAAACTGTTTAAGGATGGTTGACAGTTACCCACGCCCCATGCCCAAATTTGAATATTCTTAGGAATGCCTTCTGGCCTTTATTGTTTCTGACAGAAAGTCAGCTGTTCTATTTTTAGGATTTCCTCATATGTGATGAGTTATTTTTCTCTGGCTGACTTTAAAATTTTCTCTTTGTCTTTGTTTTCCAACATTTTGACTATATTGGGTCTCGGTGTGGATTTTGGAAGTTTGCTGAATTTTTTTGATATATAAATTAATGTTTCTTTTAATAAAATTTGGGATATTTAAGCCATTATACTTTTTATTTTTGTTTCTGCTCCTTTTTCTCTATTCTCTACTTCTAGTACACTCATTATACACATGTTGGTATGTTTTTAATATCACACTTTTCTCTAGGGTTCTGTATTTTTTTCTTAATTCTTTTCTTCTCTGTGTTCTTCATATTGTATGATCTCAATTGATCTATATTCAAACTCAGTGACTCTTTCTCCCCCAAGCTCAAATCTACTTTTGGACCCTTTAGTAAAGTTTCATTTTAGTTATTGGACTTTTCAATTCCAGAATTTCCATTTTTCAAGTTCCTATATCCTTACTGATAGTGTCTGTTTGATGAGACATTGTTATCACACCTTCCTATAATTGTTTATAAATTGTTTTCTTCAGTTCATTTAGCATATTTATAGTAGTTGCTTTGAAGACTTTGTTAAGCCTAACAGATGAGTCCCCCAAGGGCTACTTCCACTGCCTGATTTTTTTTTCCTCTGAATGAGTCATGCTTTCTGGTTTCTTTGTAGATCTCACTTCTGTTGTTGTTGTTTAAACCTGAACATTTTAGATAATATATTATAGCAACTCTGGATACAAATGTCTTCCCTCTGGAGCTTGTTTTTGCTCTGATCTCAGAAGGGCTCAGTTTTCGCTAGATATCTCTCTTAAAATTCTAGCTGGCCAACTGCTTGGCTTATTCCTACAAGTGTCATGGACTTAGCAGCCTCCTCTTTATTGTTCACCACTAAGACCTTCATTGCTTTTGACAATGCCCTTAGGCATGTACCTCCCTGGGTTTGTTCCAATAAAATCATTCCCCTCAGGGAGAGCTACAGATATCTCTGCTCTTCCTGCCTGCCACACCCCATAGGCAGAATCTCTGTACCACTGAATCAGAGCTGAGGTAAGGCAGAGCAACATACTTTACCCCCAAACAAACTCCTGTTCCATGAATGGTGTGCCTAGAAAACATGGTAGTTTCTGGTTTCTTAGTTTACCCCTCCCTACCAGTGTAGAACTTCCACCCTATGAGCTATCTGGAGCAGGAGCAATCTGGAACCAATATTCATGGCTTGTTAAACATGGTGTAGAGCTTTTGCCCTACAAGTGGGAGCTGTGTTAAGGAATGGGGCCCTGGTACTCTCAACTGCACCTATCTGGAATAGAAAGTCTAGAATATAAAGTTGTGGGTAAAAGCGATGAAAGATACTGGTGACTTGATTCTTCCAAAATGAAACCATAGCCCTAGTCTAGGACCTTGAGGCAGAAAGAGTTCTGTTCTTGTCTACACTCACCCACAGTAGAGCTTCTGTCACACAGAGCTTAGGGACAGGTGCAATGGGAGCAGGTCATGACTCAAATGTCACTCACTTGGTGTTCTTATCAAGATTTAGTAAATTTTCTTGCATAAATATTTGCTATACACTGTATGTCAATGTCTATTGCTAGAGGTCAATTTCAAAAGACATTAAATGATTAATTGGTTTGTTTGTTTTGTTCCTTTTATAATTTTAACCAATTAAAATGGTTGTTTCATTGGTGCCAGGGTCCACCAGTCTCCTCATACTACCTTACTGAAGTCTTACCCTTATCACCCATTCCTTCCTAAGACAAAGGAGAACTCAGGTATAGTTTGTTTCAAGTCTTAGCCCATGTACTAATTCTTTCTTTATAAAAATATATAGATAAACTAGTGGCATATATCTGTGGCTTTTTATATTACCACATCTTCCTGTTGTGAGTCACTACATTTACCCACTCTACCCCCACTCCTCCACCCCCCTACCTGACCAGCACCCAGTGAGTATTACTACCATGTGAGCACCTTAGTGTTGATCAATTAGTACCAGTTTGATAGCGGGCACATGTGGTGCCTGTTTTTCTGTCCTTGTGATATCTCACTTTGAAGGATGGGCTCAATCTCTATCCAGGATAATATAAGAGGTGCTATATCACCATTGTTTTTTGTAGTTGAATAGTACTCCATGGTATACATATACCACATTTTATTAATCCACTCATGTATTGATGAGCATTTGGATTGTTTCCACAACTTTGCAGTTGTAAATTGTGCTGCTATAAACATTTGAGTGCAGATGTCTTTATTATAGAATGCCTTTTTTTTCATTTGGATAAATGCCTAGTAGTGGGATTGCTGGATCAAATAGTATTTCTATTTTTAGCTCTTTGAGGTATTTCCCAATTATTTTCCACAGGGGTTGTACTAATTTGCAGTTCCACCAGCAGTGTAAGAGTGTTCCAATCTCTCCACATCCACATCAGCATTTGTTATTTTGGAATGTTTTGATAGAGGCCATTCTCACTGGAGTTAGGTGATATTTCATTGTAGTTTTAATTTGCATTTCCCTAATGATTAGAGATGTTGAGAATTTTTTTATACGTTTGCTGGCCATTTTTCTGTCTTCTTTCATAAAAGTTCTGTTCATGTCTTTTGCCCACTTATTGATGGGGTTGTTTGATTTTTTCTTGTTGATTGTCTTAAGTTCTGTATAGATTTTTGTTATCAGCCCTTTATCAGATGTGTAGAAAGCAAATATTTTCTCCCATTCTGTAAGTTATCTATTCACTTTAAGGACAGTTTCCTTGGCTGTGAAGAAGCTTTTTAATTTAATCAGGTCCCATTTATTTATCTTTTTTGCTGCTCTGATTGCTTTGGGGGTCCTCTTCATAAATTCTTTACCTAGGTCGATGTCTAAAAGCGTCTTCCCCACATTTTCTTCCAGAATTCTTAAGGTTTCATGCCTTAGGTTTAAGTCTGTTATCCAACACTGTGTTGATTTTTGTGAAAGGTGAGAGGTAGGGATCCAGTTTCAATCTTCATGTGGACATCCAGTTTTCCCAGAACCACTTATTGAATAGAGATTCTTTTCCCCAATGTATATTTTTGTCTGCTTTGTCAAAGATTAGATGACAATATGCAGATGGTTTCATTTCTGGGTTCTTGGTTCCATTCCAAAGGTCTATATCTCTGTTCTTGCATCAGTACCATGCTGTTTTGGTTACTATAGCCTTATAGTAAAGATTGAAGTCTGGCAGACTGATGCCTCCCAATATTTTCTTTTTGCATAAGATTGCTTTGGCTATCCAAGATCCTCTCTGGTTCCAGATGAAGCGTAGAATTATTTTTTCTAAATCTGTAAAGAATTATGGTGGAATTTTGATAGGGATTGCATTAATTCTGTAGATCACTTTAGGTAGAATGGACATTTTAACAATATTGATTCTACCAATCCATGAGCATGGTAGGGATTTCCATCTGTGTACATTGTCTACAATTTCTTTTCTCAGTGTTTCATAGTCCTCCCTGTAAATATCCCTCACCTCCTTCATTAAATATATTCCTAAATATTTAAATTTCCTTCATGCTATTGTGAAAGGTGTTGGATCTTTGATTTGATTTTTGGCTTGACTGTTATTGGCGTATATGAATGGCACTGATTTGTGTGCATTAATTTTGTATACTGAGACTTTACTGAATTTGTTTATCAATTCCAACAGTCTCTTGGCTGAATCTTTGGGATTTTCTAGGTATAATAGCATATCATCAGCAAAGAGTGCGAGTTTGACCTCTTCTTCCGTATTTGGACACCTTAATTCCCTTCTCTTGTTTGTTTGCTCTGGCAAGGACTTCTAGCACTATGTTGAATAGAAGTGGGGAGAGTGGACAACCTTATCTGGTTCCAGTTCTAAGTGGGAATGCTTTCAGTATTTCCCCATTCAATATCATATTGGCTGTGGGTCTGTCATATATGGCCTTAATAATTTTAAGGAATGTCTCATCTATGCCTATTTTGTTGAGGGTTTTTTATCATAAAAGTGTTTTATCAAATGCTTTTGATGCATCTATTGATAGAATCATATGGTCTTTGTTCTTGCTTTTATTTATGTGGTGAATTACATTTATAGATTTGTGTATGTTGAATCAGCCTTGCATCTCTGGGGTAAAGCCCACCTGGTCATGGTGAATTATATTTTGATATGCTATTGGATTCAGTTTGCTAAAATTTTGTTGAGAATTTTTGCATCTATATTTATGAGGGATATTGGTCTGTGTTTTCTTTTTTTGCTACATCCTTCCCTAGCTTTGGTATCAAAGTGCTATTGGCTTCATAGACTGAGTTGGCAAGGATACCACCCTTCTCAATGTTTTGGAATAATTTCTGCAGTATAGGTATGAGTTATTCTTTGTATGTTTGGTAAAATTTGGGTGTAAACCCATCTGGCCCGAGATTTTTATTTTTGGAAGATTTTTTACTGCTGCTCCAATTTCTGCACTTGATATTGGTCTGTTTAGGGGTTCTAATTCCTCCTGATTGAGCTTAGGGAGGTTGTGTGTTTCAAACTATTTGTCCATTTCCTCCACATTTTGTAGTTTTTGGGCATATAGATTTTTATAATATTCCAAGATAATGTTTTGTATTTCCATGATGTCTGACCTCTCCTTTTTCATTTCTGATTGAGTTTATTGAAGTCATTTCCTTTCTAGTTCTTGTCAGTTGAGCAAGAAGGCTATCAATTTTGTTTATCTTTTTGAAAAACCAGCTTTTGGTTTTGTTGATTTTCTGTAGAGTTCTTCTATTCTCAATTTCATTTAGTTCTGCTTTAATCTTAGTTACTTCCTTTCTTCTGCTAGGTTTACAATTAATTTGCTCTTCCTTTTCCAGTTCCTTGAGATGGTTTATTAGTTTGTTGATTTGTGAGCTTTCTGTCTTTTAGATGTGAGCATTTAATGCTATTAGTTTTCCTCTCAGGAATGTTTTTGCTGTATCCCTCAGGTTTTGATAGCTTGTTTCCCTGTTATCATTTAATTCAAAGCATTTTTTGATCTTCATCTGAATCTCCTCCTTCACCCAGCAGTCATTTAGCAGTAGGTTGTTTAATTTCCATGACTTTGTGAAGCAGTGAGCATTTTTGTTGGAATTGATCTCTAGTTTTATACCACTATGGTCTGAGAAGGTACATGATAAAATTTCTATTTTTTTAAATTTGTTGAGGTCTGATTTGTGGCCTAGGATGTGGTTGATTTTGGAGAAAGTTCCATGAGCTGATGAGAAGAATGTATATTTGGCTTTATTTCAGTGGAATGTTCTATAGATGTCTGTTAGACCCATTTGTTCTAGAGCTCTTTTAAGTCCATTATTTCTTTGCTTACTTTTTGTTTGTTTGGAGGATCTGTCCATTTCAGACAGTGGGGTGCTAAAATGCCCCGCTACTATGACATTACTCTTTATCATGCTATTTAGTTCATACAGGGAGGGTTTGCCTTATATATCTGGGTGCTCCTATGTTAGGTGCACAATTAAGAATTGTTAAGTCTTCTTGTTGGATTTTTCCTTTCACCCCTATATAGTGACCATCTTTGTCTTTCTTTACTTTTGGTATTTTAAAATTTATGCTGTCTGAAATCAGAATCGCTACCCCAGCTCTCTTCTGGTTTCCATTTGCCTGAAAGTCTGTTTTCCAACCCTTAACCTTGAGTCTAAAAGCATCTTTGTGGGTCAGATGTATTTCCTGGAGACAGCAGATACTTGGCTTATAATGTTGTATCAACTCAGCCAGTCTATGTCTCTTCAAAGGACAATTCAAGCCATTCACATTTATTGAGAGGATTGACATTTGAGGTAGATTTCTGTTCATAGTGTTGGCTAGTTCTTATTGTTTTGTTTTACCTCTCAAGCCATTGTGGAATCTGAGTTCTGGGCTTTAACCTTGAGTGTTTTTAATTTGGTGGGTGTCTATTGCACTGTTCAGTGTGTAATGTAGGTCAAAGTACTTCCTGCAGAGCAGGTCTGGTCTTTGCAAGTTCCATCAGTGATTGCTTTTCTGGGACAGTCTTTATTTCTCTCTTGTAGATGAAGCTCAGTTTTTCTGGGTAAAGAATTCTAGGTTGGCCATTATTCTGTTTAAGAAGGTTGAGGATGGGTCCCCATCCCTATTGGCTTGTAGGGTTTCATTTGAGAAGTCTGCAGTTAGTCTGACAGGTTTACCTTTGCAAGTTATAACACTGTTGTTATCTATTGTTTTCATCTTACTGCTCTAAGGATTGCCTCTTTTGTGTTTACTTTGACCAGCCAGATAATTATGTGACGTGGTGTTTGCCTCTTCACGTTGAGTCTCCCAGGAGTTCTATGTGCTTCTTGTGTCTGGATATCTAGGTTTCTAGCCAGGCAAGACATATTTTCCTCCAGTATTCCAAGAAATAGATTTTCCAGCTCTTGTGTATTTTCTTCTTACTCTCTGGGATGCCTATAATTCTTATATTTGGTTTCTTTACATAATCGCACATGTCTTGTATGTTCTGCTCTTTTGCTTCTGTGTATTTTTCTTCATATGATTTGTTTAGCACATAGGCATTATCTTCAAGCTTTGAGATTCTCTCCTCTGTGTGATCCATTCTATTTTTAAGGCTTTCCACTGTGTTTTGAAGTTCCTTGAATGCCTCCTTCATTTCCAAGATTTCTGTTTGTTTTTTTCATAATATTTCAATTTCTTTAGAGAATTTTTCATTCATTTCTTGAATTGTTCTTGTGGTTTCTTTGTGTTGTGTTTTGATTTTCTCTTCAATTCCATTGAGTTTCCTTATAATTCATATTCAGAATTCTTCCTCCATCAATTTAATCATTTCATTTAAATTAATATTTGTTTTTGAGGGTCTCATGATTTCTTTTGGGGGTGACTTTTCTCTCTGCTCTTTCATATTCCCTGTGTTCTTTCTCTGGTTCTTTCTAATCAGGGTAATTGAGAACCGGGAGTGCTAGGACCAGTTTACGCCCTTAACTTCAAGCCCCCAAGGGATGTTCCTTAACAGTAGTGGGAGGAGGTATGCTGGTCTTGTATTGCCTTAGTGGTATTTTGGCAAGTTGGGTTACCTCTGACCTGTTGTCTTCACCTCTTACCAGTGAAGATTAGTGAGTTTGGTCCCCCAGCTTAAGCTCCTATGTGGTGAATCACATCTGTGTGTATAACTCTGCTACCCTCTAGTAGCTTGAGATGGAGGGCACTCTGTTGAGCTGTGGGGTTACCCTCTCTGTCATTGGTTGTAGATGGAGGAGCCAGTTGTCAAGGTAACCTGATGCCTTTGTGTTGGTTTCTGGTCCGTGGGTGAGGAATACTAGTGCTCCAATCTCTAGGAAGGATCTTGCCACTCGTGAGGGTTACTTGGACCTTATTACCTCTTAAAGTGGTGGCAGGAGCAAGGCAGATCGCAGCTGCTGCCTACCAGCCTGGGTGTGTCTGCTTCTATGGTTGCTTGATCTGCCACTAGGAGGAGCTGGTAATATGTTGTCCAGGGTTCTTCCACCACACTTAGGAGGCTGTTCCTGATGGGAGGGGTTACTTGGTGTACCTGCTGTGGCCTCTGGCCAGGATTTTCCTTCCCTGACTGGGAACCCCACTGTTGACAGCCACCTGGATGCAGAGATCAGGCCCCTGAGTTACAATCCTACTGGATGACCTAAGCTGGTCTAACAGACTGAGTCACTTGACTGTCAACTATTGATCTGCACCAAGATCCCACAGATTCAAGCCAGTCAAACAGGGAAAGTGGCTTTACTTTCCTCTCCATACCTCCAGGGGTGGAGCCTACCACTTTCAGTGCAAAAGTCGATATGCTGGGGGGAGAGTCTGCCCAGTGCCCCAGTGCCTGTGAATCCTGCAGGTGTTAGCCTCCCATGGCTTGGGAAGTACTCAAAATTCGCCTGTCAAAATGGTCCCAGCTAGTTGACAATAGGCTGTGGAAGGGTGGAGCCTCTGGTGAGAGTCCCCAGGGTCAAGGAAGGGTGCTGCCTGAAACCGTAGCACACCACAGAGTCTGGGCTGTGGATCCCCAAAATGGTTGCCACCCACCTGCAGAGTGCTACTGCTAGGGGCAACTGTTCAGGAGTTGGTGGATGCGGATTGAGGAGCTGAGTCAATAGGACACCCCGTTGTCTCTTGTGTGTCACCCTCCCGCATTCTCATGCCCATCTGGCAGGGGATCTTGCTGTTTCTGACTAGCCCTGAGCCAGCCTAATTGCCTGCAGCAGTTTCCAGGGTAGAGTCCCCTCTCAGTGTTCACCTCCGTTGTTCTGGTCTCGCTGACCACCAGAGGCAAGGTGTCTGTCCCCTAACTCCCTTGAGTGGTAGCTCAGACCACTCCCTCCCTCTCCCAGTGCAGTTCCAGCATAGAGTTCCAGGTAGTTCAAGATGCTTCCTGCTATTGTCTCCTCTCCACAGAGCCCAATATCTCCTGCTCTGATTTTGCACCGACTTCAAGCAGGTCCCTGTCTGAGAGGGTGTGGAGGTCAGTGGGGAAGCAGGGCATTCTCTTGTGTGGCAGGTCCCACTGCACTCACTGGCCAGGTGGGCAGAGCCATCCCCATGCTCTATTCTCTGTTGTTTATCTCGCACTCTCCAGACTTCGTGATCCTATCTCCCATTCACCATTTTTTTTCCTGTGTTGTGTGTCCCACACTGTTTCTCTGCGGTTTCACAATCCTGTACTTGAGGGGGAGTGATCTACTCATGCATAGCAGACCGAGTTCTTCACCTCTCGGGAGCAGAGAGCCAGGAAGTCACCTTTACTCCATCATTTTTCTTTCCTGAGCAGTTCAGTATTATTTTAGGGTACTTTAAGAGCCTTGACAACACTAGGCTAAATACCCACCTTTCTAATGGTTTCCAGTAACCCAATAATGCAGAATTATTATACTATTTTTAAATTTCTTATTATTGTACTATTAATAAATAACATTGAAATCTACATTTGATGTAATCATTTGAAGAAACCCTTGCCATTCTGTGTCAATAAAACTTGCTATTAATGCGTGAGACTTTGGAAGATTAATGCTGGGAAAATAAATATAATCATGCTTCCTACAAGGATTTCATGGCAAGTTGCCTTTGACCTTTTAAATATGATATGCATATATATTATACCTATATCTATATATCAGTAGAATAATTAAACTGCCATTTTAACTATTAATGCTGTGATTATAATTGTTAGAAAATATACATGTGTTTAAAAGTAAAATATATATGCATATTTGAAACTACACTGATACTAGAGAAAAGGAAAATGATGATAAATACTTAGTAAAACTCCAGTATAGGCGTGAAATTCACACAGCACTGCTAGTATTCATTGAATATATACTTTTTACATTTTTCTTTTTTATTTTCAGGAATGGCTTGGGGGTAAATTTATTTTTTTAATTATTATTTCAAAATATTACAGGGGTACAAATCTCTTTGGTTATGTGGATCACTTTTGTAATGCTTGAGTCAAGCTTATAAGTGTGCCTGTCACCCGGATAGTGTTCATTGTACCCGTTAGGTAGGTTTTCACCCATCTCCTCCCCCTTTCCCTCTGCTTGATTTCCGCTGAGTTTTACTTACCTCTTTGCACATGTGTGCTCATCAGTTAGTTCCAATTTAATAGTAAGTATAAGTGGTGTTGGTTTTTCCATTCTTTAGATACTTCACTAAGGATAACTATCTCCAGTTCCATCTAAATTGTTGCAAAAGGCATTAATTCATTATTCTTCATAGCTGAGTGGTATTCCATGTGTGTTTTCTTCTTAACCCTCAGGGCACCTATGAATCTTATATTTGGTCCTTTTCCAAAGTCCCATATTTCTCATAGGCTTTGTCCATTCCTCTTAATTCTCTGTTCTTTATTTTTGACTGACTGAGCTAATTCAAAAGAGTTGTCTTCAAGCTCTGAAATTTTTTCTTCTGCCTGGCCTAGTCTATTCTTAAAATTTTCCACTGTATTTTGTATTTACTTAAAGGAATTTTCATTTCCAGAAGTTCTATTTGGTTATTTTTTAAATACGTTGATCTCTTTAGTGAATTTTTCGATTTATTTCCTGAATTGTTTTCTTATTTCTTTGAGTTGGTTTTCCATTTTCTCTTGGATTTTATTGAGCTTCCTTACAATCCATATTTGGAATTCTTTATCTGTCATTTCAATATTGTCATTTTGGTTGATATCTATTGCTACAGAGCTGGTGTTTCTTTTGGGAGTGTCGTTTCACTCTGAATCTTTATACTTCTAGGGTTCTTTCACTGATTCCTTGTCATCTGGAGCAGTTATTGCTTCTTATTTTTGGATTTTCTTTTGTTTAGATGGGACTTTTTTCTCTCTCCTCACTCATAAGGGTGTGTCTAGCATATGTTGGGTAAGAACCTTTGGCTTTGCTTGTGGGTGCTTTGATGGCAATCTAGGTTCTGGATGGATACCAGAACCTAGATTATGGGATATCCTTGCTGTGGTTGCTTTCTCAGTTGCTAGCTGTTTGTAGGCTGTAGAAGTCTACATTTTTGTTTTAATTGGAAGGCAATTTGGGCTACATTAGAATTGAATAATCCAATTAGATAATAATTATTTCAATATCAAAGGATACTTCTATGAAGTAGTAAGAAGTATAGAAACAGTACTCAAATAATTTCATTACCATTTATACATAGCAAAGAGAATATTAAGTTATTTACCAGTCTGTTTTATTTATCAATCTGTTTTAAATGAAACTAGCAATATTTTACACTATGTTTCATACATGTCAAAAAATTTATTCCACTCCAAAGAAATCTTCTTGTGACTTTGCACCTCCTATTCCCTTTCCTGAAATGCCTTCCCTTCCTTCTGCAATTTCTTATCTTTCACAACATGCACAGATTTTTACCCTCCCTATGAAGCCCCCCTTATCTTCTCCAGATGTAATTACCCCATTCTCTAACTTACTTTGGCTATGTGTATGCAACTTTGGCTATTAAATATTGTATTTTACTATAATTTTTTATATTACACTGTACTTTTTTTGGCCTAAGTGGACACATTGAACTTTGCCTTTAGACTACAAATTCCTCAAAGTTATGTGCTACATTTCATTTTATATCCCTGAATAACTCCAATGCCAGACACGAGGAATATGCACATTAAACATTTGTGGAAATATTACTTTTTCCATAAACTATGTTTAAATTTTATTAATTTACCCTATATAATGAAAAAGAATTTTTTGGACTGATTTCAGTCAGTTTACTAATTTAACATTTAGTGATTGTTTATTATTTGTATGAGACTTCACTGTTTCTCTCAAATAAATTGTTTCCATGGCAATTTATTTATTTTTTAATAATACCACTTATTTGAAGGCCAACTATGAATTTTGTATCATGTAATATTATGTGTTACTTTTACTCATCATCATTCTCAATTTTTTCCAAGAGTACATAAAAACTCCTTAATATCCCATTCTCCCTTGTGTTCCTGGTCCCTCTGTTAACCTGGTTCTCTCTCTGTCTCACTGATCACTTTTTGATTGCCTTTTTGATGGTTCCTTGTTTCCTTCTATCCCATTAAAGTTTTCCCATATGTTTATCCTCATCTTTCTTGGACCCTTAGACTTTTCTCTGCATACTTTCTGTTGGTGTTCTCATTTAATCCTGCAGATCCAAATTAAAATATCAGTTATCCTTGACTTATTCCTCCTTTAAGCCTCCATACCATCAGTTCACAGGTCCCTACAGGTCCCTTTGAGTCTGCTTCTCCAATTCCTGTTACATATAATTCTTCACTATCTTCTTTTAAACCTGTTAACAACCTTCCAAATTGTCTCCTGCTTTTAGTCTCTATCACTATCTTATTCAATATTGCCAGAATACTCTTCCTAAATGGCTGTTGGATTATGATACTCCCTTCCCTCCCTGCCCCAAAACCTATGGAAAGAAAGGGAGACAGAAAGAGAGAGGGACTGAAAGGAGGGAGGGAGGGAGGAGAAGGAGTAGGAGGGAAGAAGAAGGGGATAAATTCCAGACACTGGAATTCAAGTTATCTTCATCTTCTAGTTCAAAACATCCTTTTCTTTGCCAATGCTCTATCATGAGCAAACCATGTGTTCCCGTTGCACGTCTCTGTTCACACTGTGTGTTCCATCTAGCATACTTGCCTCTGATGTCTTGCCTGGTGACCTTTTATCATTCAAGAGCATTCTCAAATTGATGGAGCTGTTCCTCATACTATACGCTGGAATTGATTTCTCTCTTTGAACACTAACAACACTTGTTTGTATCATTTGCATGTCATAGCTAAATAATGTATTATAAGGATGTTAGTACACATTTCATTTCTTTTGCAGAGTTCTTAGCTCCTTGAGGGTGGAAACCATTTTATTCATATCATGATGCCTAACCAAGCATATTTAATATTCATATGTATATAAATGTTAATTTATTCGAGAAGATGTTAGTTAATGAAGATGATCATTACACTACTACTGAGAACTTATAAATCTGAATGAATTTTAACCCATTCACAGTAGCCAGTTTTGAACGCTCTACATTTATGTCAGTCAGCAGTGCTATCACCATTCTAATGTATGTGACTAATCTGAAGTCAAGAAAAAATATTTTATATCTATAAGTATCTATGATATAAAATGCATTGAATGGCATACAGTAAGTTTATCAGTGACTGTTAAATTATTCAATACACAAAGGAATATTTTTGGCTTATTTCTCTTGAGTGTGGCTCTAACGAGTATGTTCAGTAATAGCAAATGTTCATTTTTGTTGACAGTGGCTCTCCCTTTTTGTGAAAATAGACATCTATGAGCCAAATTTGGTGCATAATATTAGTAATCAAGCTAATGAGAGCAATTTTTGACCACGAGAATGAGAAATAATAGAGGAAAAGAGAGGTTTTATGCCAACTCTAAAATCTTTTTAGCTAGCATGCCAGGCACAGTCTTAACTTGTATTAACTCTATCAGAAACATATTTTCAAATAGTCTATCTGTATTGTTGCCTATTTTGTATTTTGCTGATTTGTTGTTTCAACAACACTGAACACTTACTCCTTTGTCTAACCTTTCAATGTTGTCTCTAAGTATATGAACCAAACTAAGCAACAAAGCATATACTTTTAAGTAACAATACGTTTGAAGTTGGTATTGGACACCATGGTTAATCAGATTCTACGAATGTATGAGGTCTGCAAGTGGGAACCGTGTGCATATGGTTGGATTGAAATTGATATAAACACTTTCCTTCACATAAATTTATGTACAATTGTGGAAAACATCACAACAAACATGCATTTACATGGTTCATAAGGGTCAATTTTGGACAGGTGTCTTTCTTCCTTACTCCTTACTAAACATAATATAGGACAAATTGTTAAAAAGCTAACTGTAAGGGAAGTTGAGTTCTAGATTATCTAGGGGAAAAAAGCAAGTGCAATGAATTTTAGAAGTAGCAGATACTCCAGATGGTTTGCATACAGCCACATCTGCAAGGAGGGTGATAGAATGAGTGCCCCCTGCAAATATAAGAATAAAATTTTTCATTTTTGATTCTTTCATGGTTATATTATTCTAAAATGATAGCAAAAAACAGGAAAAACTGTTTATAATCTGGAGGATATTTGTTTTATCCTCAAATACTCAATGTTTTGTGATATCATCAGATCATTAGCAATCTGAGGCAAAATGTATGCCATGTTATATTCCGTATCTTCAACTCTGTGCCACAGTTTTGACATAGTGCCTTATATGTAGTTGGTACCCAATTCATACTTGCTGAAATTAACATATAAATTTCAAATATTGGGGAGAGAGGTACATTTTAAGTTGGCAACATCAAAATAATAGACAATAGACTTTAAATTTGGCTTCTCATCATCCATTGTCTATAATTTCTAAAGTGTATTCCATAGAACACTTTATACTCATTCTGCAAAAAAAAAAAAAAAAAAAAAAGGCTCTTAACTGTGAGATTCTTGTATATCTCTTAGCTATTTACAGTTTTTGGCCCCAAAATATCACTGAAATGTCCTAAAATGAAGAAACTACATTAATTTTTTCATGCAAGCCTTTCCAAACATTATTTTGATCATAGACACACTTTTTGGCAAGGAACTCCTATTAACACTCAACACACATTCTGTAGCACCCAGTTTGAGAAAGGCTGTCTTAACCATCCATTTCTGAAATATTTTGCTGGGCTATGCAGTTCAGAAGAATCTAGATGGGTATGAAGAATTTCTGGCTCATCATTTGCAAAGCATAAGCTTCTGTTGTCAAAGCATTCTCCTTCATCGACTCCAAATGGATCAAACATTCCTGGTTTGGATGCCTGATGGTGGAAATCACACCACAGATTGCTGTGTTGCACTAAGGCAATTCTGTCTCTCTTCTCCTCCTATAGTTAAGAAGACTTGTTGGCTTGTTTCCACATTCTGCTCCCATTCACAGATGAGCATTAGAGAGAATTTGGAAATGGAAGGCCTTTATGTCTGCCGTGAACAGGGTCA
Source organism: Lemur catta (assembly GCF_020740605.2). Classification (NCBI taxonomy): domain Eukaryota; kingdom Metazoa; phylum Chordata; class Mammalia; order Primates; family Lemuridae; genus Lemur; species Lemur catta. Next base: position 57,972,931 of record NC_059129.1, read on the forward strand.
ATTCAGTGTGGCAGCTGTGAGCTAGTGACATAGACTTATATTGACACAACCCACTTTTTTGCTGCAGAATCACAAAGTGAAAGCACCCGGGGCTCTTCTGCCGTTTTCAATAAGATACGAATTTTTCTCTTCCTTGTATTAAGCAGAGATCTGTCATCTTGACTTGTACACTAAATGGTCCATTCTGACTGCCTTGTTTGCGTCCAATCCCAGCCAGAATCCAGAAACATGTGTTAACATTCGGCATGTTTGGGGGCTAGTTGGAAGGGCCTCAGGCAAGACTCCCTGATGCCTGCTGGAGGCTAGTCAATAATCATTAGCCCTTCAAGTGGTGGATGCCCAACATAAACTGTATTTATTTATTTAAAAAAATCTTTAAGCCACAGGGAAAGGCATTTTAGAGAAAGCAGTTTCCCAGCAGTTACTGGATTGCAATAAAGATACAGTTATGAGGGAGTGGGACGCGGACAGAGGGGGCGCTGTTCTCGACAGAAAGAATGGGAAACCATCAAAGCAAATTAATTAGGCTCTGTAGGGCAATACTACTCAGAATCTTTGCAGTATTTTTTATAGCCAGCATTCCAAAGATCATCACTGAGGCCAAAAAAGGACCGTTTTGCAAAAGGGAATCACTAGTATGCAAAATGCATCAAGCTCTTGTGAAGTACCAAGCACTGCATAGGTTAAATTATTAAATAGGAGGTTAAATATAATCCCTGACTTCTTAGTTCTTTCATTCTGAAAGAGACAAACTGAAAATGTTGCAATTAATAAAATGATATACAGAAACACAGGCAGCCTTTAGAATATTAGCTAAATCTAAGTCAAATAAGGTGAGCATTTTACATGCAGCACAAATTTTTCTTTATTTTAGTGGTGGAAAGTGAAGAATGCCTAGTGCATGGAAAACTTACTAGAGAAAAAGAGAAACATTTATTTGTGTGTTTACATACGACTTTCAAAATTGGACTCTCTCTCCAGATTCTAATGATGCCCAAATCCGTGCTACATGATCTAGAAGACAGTGAAGTCTATCAAGTAAGCTCTGGAGCACAAGCACATTTACTCATCCTTTAACTAAACAAAAACTTTGCTCTTCTCCACGTTGAACCCAGCTCTGTGCCAGGAACGTATCTCCTAATACAGAGTCCACCAATTCCAGCCAATAAAGACAATTAGCAATGCAATTTTTCGAGTAATTTCCCCAAGAGTAGACAAATATTAGGAACCTCACACCTAAACCCATTAATCTGTTGGGTTTTATTTATATGATTTATTCATAATAGAGGCATCCATTTTAAACCCAAGGGTATAAATTATCACACATTTCTTCTGCTCTTTTTTTAGGTACTGACTCAGATGACATTTCCACTCAAAGTTGTGCTTTAAAAACATTCCCTGTGGAATTAAGTTTCTACTTGGACCTCAGCTGAACAGAAGTCAATTAGAAGGAAATAAGGCTAAAAGGATGAAATTAAAAGATTCAGAAAAGGGCGGAGGCTGTAAGTACTCAGGATAGGGGTAAAGAAAGTTAGCACTGCCATTGGACTGAAGCCAGGCTATAGACAAGCACCATTCAAAATAAAGAACGTGGGAGAAAGACCGTAAGTCCAAGCAGAGTCCATCTGAAATATCAATATAAAGGGCAAAAAAATGAAAGAGAGACACAAAAAAAGACAGAAATGAGGGTTGCAGGAACAAGGGAATGGGACCTGGAAGAGAAGGAAGAGGGCAGAACACAGATAGACACACTGAGACTAGGGAGTGATGCTCTTGCATTATTCTGGTGGTGGCACTAGATTATTTAGAACGCTAAACTGGTAAAAAAAAATAATAAGGTAGTCTGTATCTGAAATAAAGGTAACATTAATGGCATGAGAGGCACAAAACCTGGATTTGAATATTACTTCCAATCTACTAATTATTAATATTACTTGTGCTACTTTAGTGAAATTGGTTAACTTATCTCAGGGTCTTCAGTTTCCTTAACTGGAAAATGGTGAGAATACATCATACCTCACTGCCTATAAGATTAAATAAGACAATGCACGTAAAGTGTAAAACACGGTGGTTAGGATATAATAGGTATTCAGTAAACAGTTACCTGGTGTCGGTAATTATTTGATACTAATGATATCTTAGAATAGTTTTTATTTCTTACAGATAGATACATCTAAGTGAGAAGGAAATAATTATCTCAAAACCAGAGGCAAGTCAGAGCAAAGCATAGTTTTGGATTTCATTTACTTTCATTTTCTTTTCTTTCTCAAGTGGTGAAAATGTGCACTGGTAGGGCCAAGGTAGTATCAAGATTCACATGTGTGGAAAAGTGCAGTAGGAGTCACCAGGGAACACAATGTGCAGGTGTATCAGGAGGAAGTGAAGACCTACCCTGGATCCTAAGGTTCCAACAATAAAATGCCAAACTATCCAGAGCCTACAAGCCCACAATATTTGGGGGTCATTTCAATGCAACTGTCAGTGTAAATGACTGGTGCTGGGACTTTTATGTCTAAACTTGACACTTGAAGAAAAAATAATTGAGAAAATGGACTCAAACACTGTATCTGCTATTTGAGTTCCTTCAACCTTAGTTCACCTCTGGGCAGATATTCCACTATTCTTGGTTGGCATCAGAGATTTGACACACCAGATTTTATTTTTTTTAACTCATGTGTGTTTTCAAAAGTACTATAATTAGTCTTAAATTAGAGTTATTAGTCTGCCTTTCCCTGGCAGAGTGGTTTGCATACAGTAAGTTCTCAATCAAGTTTGATTGAACGAATTAATAAATGAATGAATGAACGAGGGAGTTTGCAGATAGTGAGATCCATCTCTTACTCTTTTTTGTATCATCACTGGAGTCCTGCATATTAAAAACGTATTAAAAATACTAATTTAATTGCATGATGAGTAAATTGCTGCTGGTTTTACTTTCTGGCACTTTAACTTTTATTTGATTTCACATTCCTATAATGAGGTTCCATGTTTTTACGACTACACTTGAATTTCTCTAAACATATTTGAATCTATTATGGTCTTTTCTATTTTTGTTGAAAAAGTCCAAATGTATCAAGTAAGTATAATTAAAAACTTTCCCTTTCATAAACTATTACATAATTTTCAAACCAATCACTGTTTCTAAGTTTGAATAAACAGCTCTTCTGCAATCCTAAAAATGACTTTTTTCTTTAGTTCTTTATAAACACACACACACACACACACACACAACCCATACACACATGCACACACATAGCATACTACGTGAACTATGGATCAAGAAGTCATAACCTTAACTCAACCTGGGCCAATTAGAGTGTTGATAATGTAGATGTGTTCTTCTGGTATACTCTCCCATGGAGTTTCCTAGGAAAGACTAAACTGCAGCACATTCATAATTTAGTATTATTTTCTCATATTAGAATTGCTTTCTCTAATTCCAATATCAGAATGAGATTGCTGAAAGAATAGAGAAAAGCAATGTAGGCTCTGAGAGAAACCCTGTCTTATGGACACCATACAGACGCCCGGCTGGGGACAAACCCAATTGAATGCTACAACATCAGTCTGGGAAAAACACCTCCCTAAAGCTGTTTCCAGATATCAAGATGTGCTGAGAGAGAAAACTAATAAAGAAAAAGAGTCTGCAATCATGTCAAAACATAAAGCAACGGTTTTGCTTAGAGGAATGAGCAGCTCTCTTAGTTTGTAATACTATAATAGAAATTCCCAAACCCATTGTGCTAATTAAATTAAAATTTACTGAGAAGCAATAAAAGTAGAGGCAAAGTTAATGCTCAAAGAGTGTCCAGAGACCCTTAACAATGAGTGTGATGAAAGAGGTAGAAGAAAACAGGCAGTGAGTGCCCTCAAGGTAACAGCATATGTGTGTCATGGACAATGATTGGAGGCAGGTGTGTCTGACTAGAATTTTTGCTCAAACCATGAAGGGCTATGAGGCTTCTGTGGTGTTTTTAATAACCACTGGTAAAACAGAACAGGCCTCCAGCTTTCCAAAGCCTCAAGCTGGGTTTACATTTTCCAGCCTTTCCCTAGAGGTTTGATATTCTATTGTCTCTGCTTGTTCCTGACTTGTATTCTTTTTTTGCTCTGCCATTTCTTCCCACTTCAGTTCTACAACCAAGAAACCAAGTTTCTCTCACTATGATCTAGACCTGTACCAGATAGACTTCCTGATGAACTCCCACCCCCAGCTCCACTGCCCACTCCTTTCTTTACTGTGAAGAACTTGATTGCTGCATGAAAAAGATTTCAGTAAGCAATAGAGCAGAAAATAAATGCTCATAGGAATGTTCACCATCCTGCTGCCGAGACCCCATCTTTACTTTTTAGGTTTCTCACCCTAAACTTATTTGTGGAAACCTTTGTGTGGACAGTTTCCTACTTTCTTTCCTTAGATGTGGGCCAGTCCCAAGTTAAACAGCCAAATACTCTAAATATCCACTTCTCTCCCCATGTCTGCAGAGCCAAAGTCAGGTGATTATGAACAAATGAGAATGAACAAAAGCAAAGTTGTCAATGCCTTTACTCTTATCTGAAGTTATCCAATCAATAAACAATCATTTATCTCCTCTGTGTTGTGTTGTCCTGGTTTCCTCATCACAGCATCGGTGAAAGGACTTTTCTTTCTGAACCTCAGCAGGAAGCCAGCGTATCAACATTGTGACCCACATTTGTCAACTGCCTTATTCCCAAGAAGCTTCAGATAAGCTATTATCTCATTAAAGATTAAGATTCAGTTGGTTTCAGGGGAGACTCTGGGACAATCTTCCCTTTGGGTCATTGTTTTTTTCATGTTCTTTTATAAAGCAGAAATTGGCAAACATTTTCTGTAAAGAGTCAATAAACATCTTAGGCTTTACATGTCACCCACTCTTTGTTGCAACTATGTAGCTCCACTGTTCCTGGTAAAGTAGCCATGGAAAACACATAAACAAATGGGAGTGACTATGTTGCAATAAAACTTTACAAAAAGAAGTGGTGGAATGGAGTTGGTCTGTGGCCTACTGTTTGCTGACACTTGCTAGAAAGAATTTGTGAACGAATTCCTAAACACATCTTGAGCTTTTCCATCTCTTTGTACTTGCACATGGCTATTACTCAGCCTATATGTCTCTTTGACCATATCAGAAAAAGGAAAAATGTGCCTTCTCTGGGACAATGAATGTAGAGAAAAAACAGCCCTTCATGAGAATGAATTTCTTTAAAAAGTACCCCATCTGGATAGATGAATAAGAAAATGATGCGGCCTCTGAGCTAAAGGATACTGGGTATGTGGCTTGGTTACACCCTTTTTGTTAGTACTTAGACACAGAGAGTAGGCTGGATTTCAACTGCCAGCTACCCCCTTTGCAAGTAGCAGAAGGCAGACCCATGTGGGGCAGCCGTATCTTAGAGTATCCCTTTCCTCCAGTCTGTAATAGCAAGCCTCCTTTTCCACTTAAGCTATCAGATCCTATCAATCCATGGTTCACCTTTAATGACATTCCCTTGTAAAAATTGTTGACTTTCATCCCCATCCATAGTGATTTTTTTCCACCTCAAAATACACATTGCTTTATTTCATTTATGGTACACTTTGCTGCATGGCTACCACATTGTATCTGTTGCATTCTTATCATATTAAGCATTTTATAAATATTTTATTTTTATTTTTGTGCCTCGTGTTCAGTCAAAATTCTGGAAATGCTATCTATGGTGGAGATCAATCCCCAAAGTAAGGGCAGACATGAGGTTATAATTATTTCAGGAGACTACAACAGACACCTCTAGAAAGCTGCAAGTAATAGTTCAGGTAAGTATTCACACTGCTGAAAAATCTTACCTTATGAGTCACTGTGACTTCATCATATTGAGGCTGTCAGTATCTTTCTATTCTGAAAAGTCTTGTACTTGAAGAAGAAGTTCAGTGAACACCCAACTTCCTGTGACCTATCACAGTGACCATTTGGTTTGAAACTGTAATTTTGAAGGTCAATCATTTGTTTTATTATCTCTTAAGATGTTAAAAAACGTCAAAAGTGTGAAGTTTATCCTTGCTATATGCCATGTTTTTTAACAGTGTAGCATACATTTGGGGACGATATTTCTCAGTATAAGAACATTTTACACGTGAAGATATTTTTCTCTCTAGTTTTATTTCGTAATAGGCTGGAACAGGAGTCAAAGAAATATGTTCAGTGATTATGATCTAGTATTGACAGATTTTATTCACAAGCTAAAATGACTCCAGTCAGGTGGTAACAGTGACCTAAACAGAAGAACACACTAGGGCAAAGAATTACCCCTAAAATTTTGTGAAGAGAGACCATTTTTATAATTTAGTGGGGAAAAGATATGGAAGATATACAGAATTTTAAATCTAAATTGTTGATGGAAAACTGGTTTTTACTATAATACACCAAAACCAAGAAATCAGTTTACTACATGGTGAATAGTGACTGTCTTAAGGAAAAAAAAAAAAAGAAAGAAAGAAACTATGTTTCCAAAGGCAATTCAAGAATCTGCCAAAATAAATAAAATTAAAAATATATTCAGAAGAAAAATAATAAACTTAAAAAAAATCTTTTCATAACTTTTAATTAGAGCAGGATGAAACCTGGCAGCTTCATCTGGGATGAAGCTCATTTGAAGCTCATTTGAAGAAATGAGAAGGTGAATGCCCTAGGATGAATTCAGTTCCCCGACTGACAGGTCAGAGAGAGTTTTTACTTAATTAAACCCATGGAGGGAATTCCTCTTTGGGTTTATGTAAGGGCTATTGAGAAGGGAAATAAAAGAAGGAAAAGGATGTCTTCCCTTATTGTGATGATATGAAGGGCTGCTTCCTATCCATTGCATGCAAGTTGTCCCCACTTCCCCACCCCCAGCCATATACTCCTACTGGGGACCAGATCTGGAGAGAATCTGGCAGAAGGCATTGCTTGAGTCTGTTTTTGTTACCCTGATAATTTGCTTTTTTGCAATACTTGTAAAGCATCAGTTTTAGTTTTGGAAGCATACAGCCCACCCACTGAGGCAAAGTGTTCTTTTCTTGACTAAGCATATGCCCGCTTCTTGGAGAGAATGTGAGAAGAGGTTAAAAAGGCTCCACACTTGGGGAAATAAAGAATTCTTTAATGTTGAAAGACAATATTGAGGCTTTTGAATACTAAAAGTTAAAACTACATCTACATGAAACCCAAAGACAGATGCTACATAGTTATTTCACTCTTCCATTGATTCTATTTGTTCGTTCATTCCTGCCTGCATACAATTAATTTTGCTGGCCACTTACTAATTGCCAGGCATGCTTTTATTTTTGATGATTAAATGGTGAAAAGAGACAGAGAGTCCTTGCTCTTATGGATCTTATATTTGTAGAAGGCCTGCCAACGGAAAACCTCTAGGTTAGAAAGCCAACCTTTCATGTAAGCCTCAGGTTAGAGTATCTTAAGTCCTGTGTGTAGACATTGAATATTTGGAATGCAGTCATTTGGGTCCAGGTGATATGAGAGTTAAAGTGCAAGATTCAGACTAAGTTATTAATGATGAGGCCACCTGAGTTTTTAAAGGATAAAAGCCAGATGGCAGGGAGATTCAGTCCTCCTCTAGCCTGATGAAACTCTCACCCGCTAACTATTCAAGAGAGAAAATGGGTAGCTAGTGGCCATGCGTGCTTTACCACTTGACTTATCTTTTGCCCTGGATTGTTAGATTACATTTATTACCTATGACTATTAAACATACAAGACTACTACAAATGTGTTCCCAAACTTTACATTCCTGCTGAGTCACTTATATTGTACCTCTTGATGCTTACATTCTCTAATCTAGAAGATGGATGGGAAAGAAACAAACAAATAAAATTAGAAGATAATGACAGACCTTTGAAAATGTTAAAAGAACACAAATAGGTTAATGATGTGGAGGTTAAAGGTAAGAAATGTATTTAGGTGGAGAAAGCAGAATGGCCTATCAGAAAAGGTAATATTTAGATTGAAACTTACCAAGGATGATAAGACACCTAACATGAGAAAAGTTAAGAGGAAGATTATTCAATTAGAAGAAACAGCAAGTGGGAAGTACCTAAATCAGTGAAGAGTTAAGAGGTTCTAGGAATAGACAGTAGGCTAGTGTGGACAAGGGTGGGCAGTGAAGAGAAGGCAGTCTAAGATATTGAAACATTGGCAGAGACCAGATCATACAAAAACACAAATTATATGATGCTCTAAGTTCATCTTCCATGTTCTTACTTATAGCTATGCAGATGGGGAACAATAAACTGAAGTTCTAAAGGATCAATGAATAAAGCCAAACAGTACAAATTACGCTAGGCAAAAATTAAGATGTTTACTAAGTACTTAAGTGGCAACCAAACCATGGATAATTACTTTCCTAAGAACCTCCCTCATTATGACACAGATATGAGAAGGACTAGTGAATGCTATCAGACTCTTTATGAAGAAAAATAAAGAGATTCATGCTAAGGTGTTAACCATTCAATTATAAATGAGTACAATAAAATGATGTTGATTTTTTGGTCAAATTTATTAATTTTTTTCTGGAATTATGGAAATTTAGTTAAAATTAAAGTAATTGTGTTTGCAACCATAGTAGTAATACAGAATAATCTACTACACTGGTTTCTGGACATTTTCATTTTTCAGGGAACCATCTCTAAAATACAGTTCCTAGGTAGGGGAAAGCTGGGTTTCCCTCTGAAAACCAGCTATCCAACTGGAATACTTTTCTATTGAACTATTAAAACAAAAAGAAACCTGGAAAGAAATACAAAACGTCAGCATTTGTTGGAACAGAAACAATTAAAATGTGCCTACGGCTAGTGGCTGTCACAGAAAGTTTGTAAGACAACTTCAAGATAGTTTAATACCAGAATTATGGTGCTAACACTTGGGGCTTAAGCTAAAGAGAAGAGGAAGATTCTCAACTAGTAAGACTGGGTAAATGTCTTCGTTTGGGTTCTTCATTGGAGAATAGGCATACATTAATACATATTAATATATACATTGAATCCTCATTATTATTCTGTGAGAATAATCCTAGTTTTATAAGATCTGAGATCTTTTATATGATCAGCTCATTAGATTCCTGCTTATAGACTCAGCACCCTGTGGGTTATCTGTAACCAATCCTTTGGCAGTCATGTGCTCTTCTGGGCTCGCTCTCCTTGCAATCAGTTAGCTGGTGGTCAGGGAATGAAGATTAATTTTAATATTTGCCTTAGGCAAACAATTCAGAAGGCAGATCTCCCGTTAAAATGTTATGTATGCCTAAACCAATTATGAAATATAAATGATTTCTGGATTCTCTCAAACCAAAAATGTATGAGAGACGTTGATCTACTTATAGAATCCTCCCATCTAAAAATAATTTCTCAAAGAAAATTACTTTTTTTGTTTTATAAGACCACTGTCTCTTTGAGATGCAATTGAAGCATTTATAATTACAACATGTGCGGTCTTTGAGTTCCCTTAGAGGTGCTCAATGAATATGTTCTTACTGATTTTTTTAACTGTATTTAAGTTCCACATTTTTTGGTTTTTTGTCTGTTTTCTGGGTAGATGTACACTAAGACAGATTGGGCTGACTGAAGATTTGCTGGGCACAAGTATCTATATACTGAAGTATCAGAGAACTTGAAAGTTGTTGGACTAAAAAAAAAAAAAAAGTACCCCATTGCCTTATTTACACAAATAGAACATAAAAGGCAAAAATTAACAGGTAAGAGTTTCAATATTCCAAAGGAAGCTGTATTTCCCAAAGTGAAAGTCTATTAGACCTGGCTCAATTTATGAACTTAATATTATCTTTTAGACATATGGGAGCTAGCTGATATTATATTTACTGATGATCCCAAAGTGAGACATTGCTTTTCCAAGGTCATTCTAATTATTTTGAAAAAGAAGTCTTCAAACAGTGTCAGTGTAAAAATGTAGAGTGAATACCTGCTAACAATGTGTTATTGAGTTGTCATTTAAAATAGAAATACCTAGTTGTGTGTCTTTTACTTCAAAAGTTTAGTTTTTATTTAGATTTTGGTTTAAATTTAGCATTCATTGAAGAAAATGCGATTGTCCCAGAAAAACAAAGTCTTCAAGACTATTTAGTTTCTCAATGTACCATAGTACTGTTTAGTTTAATGGAATAAATGGTTTGTTTTCACAGAGCCTGTTGGCCAAGGATTAACAGTACTAAAAAAAAGATATAAATCCTGCATGGGCATAGCAACAATGCTTGCATACCACATGTTCATTAATGAATATTCCTCAAGGTGTAAATCAAAAGAGGAGACGTGGTAAAGCAAATGAAAGCCCAAGTGTGTAACCCTTAGATTTCTGTGTTAACAAAAAATGCAACATGTAATATAAGGGAAGAATTGGGGACTAGAGATCTTATAAGAATTAAGAGATTAAGATTTGCTATGAGATCGTCCTATTGCTTTTAAATGAACTCGGAAGTAGATCAGGATGAGAGAGGTGACGCACACAGTGGAAACCAGCCATCTAGCCCCCAACACAGGCCAAGGCCAGACAGGTCTAGCACTGGGGAGAAATGTGGCTTTTTATTTTCTTTCTGTGTTAAACAGAATAGAGCATTTCTTTTTTTTTTTTTTTTTTTTTGAGACAGAGTCTCACTCTGTTGCCCGGGCTAGAGTGAGTGCCGTGGCATCAGCCTAGCTCACAGCAACCTCAGACTCCTGAGGCTTAAGCGATCCTACTGCCTCAGCCTCCCGAGTAGCTGGGACTACAGGCATGAGCCACCATGCCCGGCTAATTTTTTTTTTTGTATATATATTTTTAGTTGGCCAGATAATTTCTTTCTATTTTTAGTAGAGACGGGGTCTCACTCTTGCTCAGGCTGGTCTCGAACTCCTGACCTCGAGCGATCCACCCGCCTCGGCCTCCCAGAGCTAGGATTACAGGCGTGAGCCACCGCGCCCGGCCGAGAATAGAGCATTTCAAACTGAAATCACATAGTTAAACATCCTGTTATATATTATAGAAAATTTCTATACAGAGAGAATTCCAAATTAGAAAATTATATTCTTTTTAATAATTCCAATGGATTACAAAACATTGAGGACACTGTGAATTTTTTTCCTTCCTTGAGGGCCATCTCTGGTTAACTGTTTATCTTCATCACTCAGAAAAAGGTCTATTTCGTATTAGGTGCTCAATATACTTGGTTATTTATGAAAAGAGAGGAAATAATAGAGATGTATTATCTAATATAGTCTCAATAAGTAATATGACTTCTAAGTCAAAAGCTCTTAGATTTTGACTTGGTTACCACCTTTCAGCAATCAAGATGGTGTAGTAGTGCTTAGGAGTTCAGGCTCTAAAATCTGAGAAAAATCATGGCATTTCTGGATTGATTATTTACTAGTTTTATGAAATTAGGCAGATATTTAACCTTACAAAGGCAATTTTCTCCTAAGAAAATACTGATAAGCTACCTCATAGGCTGATTGTGAGGCTCAAACAAGCTATCCATAGTACCATGCCCAACTCATATTAAGTGTGCAATGAATGGACTATAAGAGCAAACAAATGAACAAACAAACATTATTAAGTGGGTTACTCAACAGGAAAACTATGTCCATCCTCTGTTTTCTAGGTATCTTGTTAAGTCTGTAGTTCTTACATTCAAAGAAAATTTTTAGAATTCCTAACACATAAAAAGTTTATTTTTATACACATAAGGCCATTAGCAAATGATACACTATCAGTGTACAATAATAGATGTCTTCTACAAAACCAAATGCTTTATTTATTAATGTTTGAGATGATATAATCAATGCTACTAACCATTAAGATATAAAGTCAATCCATTTGATGACTCATTTCCTTATTTCCATATTAGCTTAGGATGTGGTGCATCACCCAAGCAGACTACAGACCTTCTAAATTTTTTTATAAGACCTACTTTGAGTCTTTTTCTTCATTCTTCCAGAAGTGGGTATGAATTATTCAACTCCCATTAGGTGACGCCTACAACAAACAACTATAAATGGCTTCAAAAAACGAATGTTATTTCCTGTTCATGTTACAAGTCAGTGGATGTGGGTCTGCCGCTATCGTTCTGCTCCAGGACAATAACTGAGTTCAGGTCTGCTCCAAGGTCTTCTTCATTCTGGAGGTTCAAGCTAGGGGAGCAGCCCTTTTGTGTGACATTCTTATCCTTATGTCAGAAGGGAAAAACCAAAAGAGCAGGGCAGGGGGAAACTGCAGATGTCACTTAATTCTTTTTATGCATGGCCATTGCCCAAAATCTATCACATGGCCAACAGCAAAGTCAGAGAGACAGGGGCCTATATTCCCATATATGTTACATGATCACGGGCAGGGATCTATAATCATTTTTTGTCAGAGGAGAGAATGAGAGAGTAATTCTCAATATGCTTCAAGGAAATAGAGATTAAAAGTTTCACTTCCTAAGGATATAATCTGAATGAAACAGAAATCAAATGCATATTTCTTCAAGAAAGCAGTAAAAAGTTTTGAAAATATTTTCTGATTGAAGATGAATAATAAGAGTTTAATCTCTCTGTCCATGTTATATGAAAGTGTATCTGATGGAAGAATAAATCCATAAATTTCCATCATTTCTTAATGGAAAACAGATGGAGAGAGAATGAGCATACATGAAGACGAAGCCACAGGGTATCACCAATTCATTTAGCCTTTCTGATAAGATTTTCTCTTTATAAATAGAAGGAAGTGGTTTTAGAAAAGAAGATGAAAACCAATCAAACATAAACCATATTAAAACTCAAAGAGGCTAATTTCCCAGGAAGGACAGTGGATTGATAAACTTGAAAGATGAATCAAACACATCCAAAGCTGAGAACCAACTCTGAGATTTGACAATCAATGAATCTCTGAACACCTGATCAGCCTGCCTCTTTAGAACATCATGATCTAAAAGCAAGTCAATAGCAATCAATCATATTATGATCTTGGTAAAATGATGCATGATGAGTGAAGAACAGCTGGCTGAAAACTTTCTATAATATTGCTCTAGGCGATAAAATGCAGGGAGTCTAAGGATGCAATCATGAGGTCGGAAAGGCAGGAAACACAGTTATCCTCTGACAGTGAACGTGTCTAATATAGAAGGGATGTCTGACCTGAAGGATCACTGTGCCATGAGCTACAGGTCGCTTTAGTGACTAGAAGACATAGAAATTCCCCAAAAGGAGGAAATTTCAGAGTTTCTTATGTAGGAATTCTGCGAGATCTGTTCTTGGAAAGTCTCAAAAGCCTAACAACAGGAAAGTCAATCTAGAGATGACTGAGTGCCTCAAGCCCTAACTTCCAGCAACTATTAATAGTAATCGGAGGGGAACCAGGCATCTTTCCACCTCATGGCTGCTGATGAGCAAAAGGGCAACACAGAAGAGTGTTTGCCTGCCAGCCAGCACTTTTCCTTTTTTAAGGTAAGTAAGTTAGGTAGGGGAAAGAAAGAGAGAGGGAGAGTGAAACAGAGAGAGAGAGAGAGAGAGAGAGAGAGAGAGAGAGAGAGAGAGAGAGAGAGAGAGAAGTGTGGGGAATGGAGGTAGCTCAGTACATCTTTTACCTTTTCATTCTAACTCAGTGATTCTCAACCAGGGTCAATTGTGCTCCACAGTGAATGTTGGGCAGTACCTAGAAACGTTTTTGATTGTCGCAAGTGCAGAGGTGCTATAAGCATCTGGAGGGTAGAGGCAAAGGATGCTGCTAAACCTCTTATAATGTACAGTACAGTTCCCCCCAGCAATTATTTGGCACAAAACGTAAATAGAGCTGAGACTGAGAAATCGTGCTGCACCTGAAACTCAAAGTCCTCTGATGATACTCTGTTACTATCTCAAGATCTGGCTCTACCTTAAAGCTTCTGAATTTGCTGTTTCTTCTATGCAATAAATTCTTCCCGTATTTCTCTCCATGACCTGCTTCTTCGTATCCATCACGTTTGGCATAAATATTGCCTTCGCAGGGAAGCCTTTCTTTGTACCACTTGCCCCTCCATGCCTGCTTTATCAATATTTGACATACTATATGATTTATTTTGTTTCTTACCTATCTTCTCCCATTATAATTTTAGATTTTTGATAATATGTTGTTCTTTTTCTTCCACTAATGTACGTGTAGCAGTTAGAACAATGAATAGACACATGTGTGCTCCAATAAGTGTTTTTGGATAAATTAATGAATGTTGGTCAATCCATCATGTGTGCATATCTTTACCGAAATTGCCTTTGTAAGTCTTGGGTGGGTACCTAGAATTCTAATACAATTGTACAGGAAGGCTGAACTAGAATGTAATACAAAAGTAACAAGCCTAAATCTCATCAACAGTTTGGAATTATTTTATCACTGGCATGCAACATAAAAGAAGATGAACAAAGAGAAAAAAAAAAAAGTGACCATAGTAATTCAACAGAGAGAGAGAGAAGAGAGAGAAATGCTATGTATAGTAGCCATGAATACAGTCATTTTAGATATGTGCATATTCATCACAGTGTGGGTGGGGAGTAGAGTATGAGTTTTTACCTCATTTTTCTCTGATTCTATTTTTACTAAAGAAGTAACCTTCTGATTGCTAATTCAGCTTTCTAGTTACCCTGATATTACATACTAGGAAAAGATTGCTCTTAAAAACAAGCAAAAATAGTTTGGTCCTGAAAAGATAACCTAAAAGTTAGAAAGTCCTGGAAAAGTTTTTTAATCTCATTAAGCCACAGTTCCCACACCTTTCTCTGCTAGTATAATATCTACTTCATCCAGAGATCATGAGATTTAGTAGAAATTTTCTAACATATATTAGTGTTTTGTTTTATTTTCGCTATCATGATTATGATAATAATTTATACTTCGAGAGTCTCTTTTGACCAGTGACATATAGTGACCATGAGTAAAAAATTAAATTTCTCTTGGATTAAGCCACTGAGATTTGGAGGGTCGCTGGTTTTCACAATATGGATACAGTATATGCTGGCTATAAAACTTGCCTCTCTAAACTACAGTAAGATAAAAGGAAACATTTAGAACTGGTACCTGTAGAGGTTGTAGCAATTGTGACCCCTGTCTGCTGGAAAGAAGAAAGTGGAGAAATGGCTCAGTGTATGTGTGCACACATGCGTGTATGGATGTGCATGTGCATACATGTTTGCCATGTGTTTAAATGGATTGCACATGAATGGATAGCAGCAGATCTCAAGCGTGACAGGGAGGAATTGTAACTTTCTCCATCCTTCTCCTAGTGTCAATTCTGGGGAGCCAAATGTGTTTGTGTATATGTGTGTACTGAAAAATATCAGGAAACCCTTAATTAAAAACACCCAGCTTTTCAAGTGCTTCAGTAAATTTATTTCTATAAAGTGCTGTGTTCCTTGAATTATGAACTTGCAGGGGATTTAGTGCAGCAGTATGCTTTTGGCTTCACATAACAGTGATGGCTCATGCTTCTATCAAAATACATACTGAACCAAATTCTCTCTAGAAAGTTGGCAATGGCATGCAAGGGGACAGTTGGTGACTGAAAATGCAGTACCTCTTATGCAATTTACTGACCCTGAATAAAGCACACAGGGTTGTTTGCTAAGACTGAACTGTTGCTAATGGGAATTTTTACGATCATTGATGTTGCTGAAGATTGCAGGATGCATGTATCCCAAAGAGGTGCATGATGAATGGGATGTAATTTGATCAGGGGCTACATATAAGAATTTTGTCTACAGATAGTCAACCTAAACAGAGACAAAAATCTAATCTCTGCTTTGTTGTGGCTAATGTAAAAATGTGTTAATGTGTAATGTTAATGTGAATAGATCCAAATCAAAACTTTAATTTGGGGAGTAAAGGGAAGATAAAACACAAACAGAATGAAATAGTACTGTGGCAGCTCCTTCAAAGTGAAAATGTTATATTCTCTCTCTCTCTCTCCAACCACCACCCTCTCCCCCCAAATCTAGCCCAACACTAATAACCAAAAGCATAGTTACAGGATATTTTTCCCTATAGCATATGCATTTCCCATGAATTTTTGCTAATTAATAAAATCTTCTGACTGGGGCTTAGTAATTTACTGTTTCTGGTATTGAAATGTATCATTCAGAAAACAAATTTTCATTCAGATTCTGTGGAATAGAGGAAAGTTTGTTTAATAGGAATAATCATTGATATGCCAACACTTGTTTCTGTAACTTGTAGTCTTTTGTGGGATTTATCAAACAGAAATTTAAAAAGGTCAATAATATTTGCTAAGAATTTCAGAAACAAAGATAATTTGTTTCAAGTTGACAGGCAAATATAGCCAGTTAAATGATAAATATTTTTCTAAATACAGTCTACTCTTTAAAAGTCACAAGATAATTAATAAATGATTGATTCTCTATGAATTAACATACTCCTTTGCCTCTGCCTTTTCTCTGATGTATTTGACTCCAAACCTTCACCCCAGCACCAACATAATCTCATGCCATCCACATTTTGATCATTTTCAGCTATGATTGAATAATGTCAAAAATGTCTAAAGAAAAGGTTATAAGCTATGCATTATTTTCCCTGTATGACAGAAACATATAGATATTTATAAACTTCAGATTCAAGAAATTGCTTGAATATGAGAAAAATGTTTGCAACCATATAAACAGCAATCTTTTATCATTTATTGATTATTCATTTACCTCATGCTAAGACCTTTAATTCATTACCTTTAATCACTACAAAAACCCCACAAAGTGCTGGCTATGACTCCTAATTTGTAAATTAGGTGAGACTAATTTGTTTGCTCATGTCAAAATATCTATTAGCTAACAAAGCACCCAATTTGTCAAATGTAATTAAAAATTACACTTTTTATTATTCTATGTTTTCATTTTTTTAATTGACAGGTAAAATTGTATGTATTATGTTTATCACGTAAAACATGATATTTTGAATTATATATGCATTGCAGATATGCTATATATGCATAGCTAGTTACATCTAGCTAATTAACAAATGCATTACCTCACATAGTTATCATTTTGGGGGTGAGAACACTTAACATCCACACGTGCATTTTTCAAGAATACAATATATAATCATTAACTATAGTCACCGTGCTATATAATGGAGAACTTATTCCTCTTATCTAACTGGAATTATATATTCTTTGACCAATGTCTCCCTATCACCCCCTCTTTCCTAAGCACCACAACCACTGGTAACCACTATTCTACTCTCTACTTCTATGAGATCAGCTCTTTTAGATTCCATACATCAGTGAGATTATAAGGTATTATCTTTCTATGCCTGGCTTATTTCACTTAACATAATGTCCTCCAGGTTCATTCATGTTGTCACAAATGACAAGATTTCATTTTTCCTTTTATGGCTGAAGAGTATTCTATTTTATATATGTATAAACCACATTTTTTTCTCCATTCATCTGTTGATGGATGTTTAAGTTCATTCCTTATCTTAGGTATTGTGAACAGCACTGTACTAAACATGAGAGTATGGCTGTCCCTTTGACATACTGATTTTATTTTCTTTGGATATATACTCAATAATGGAATTGCTGGATTACGTGGTAGTTCTATTTTTAATATTTTGAGGAGCCTTCATACTTTTCGCCAAAATGACTCTACTAATTAAATTCCCACCAATAGTGTGTTAGTTCCCTTTTCTTCACATCCTCACCAACACATATCTTTTGTGTTTTTGATACTAGGCATCCTAACAGGAGTGAAGTGATATCTCAATGTAGTCTTCATGTGCATTTCCCTGATGATCACTTATGTTATTTTTTCATATACCTGTTGGCCATGTGTATGTCTTCTTTTGAGAAATGTCTATTCAGTTCTTTTGCTCACTTTTTAATCACTCTTCTTGCTATTGAATTTTTTGAGTTTTTATATATTTTGTATATTAACCTTTTATCAGTTCTGTGGTTTACAAATATTTTCTCCTATTCTGTAGGTTGTTTCTTCACTCTGTTGATGATTTCATTTTATGTGCAGAAGCTTTACAGTTTGATGTAATCCCAGTTATCTAATTTTGAGGTCCTATCCAAAAAATCATTGCCCAGACCAATACCATACAACTTTCCTCCTATATTTTCTTCTAGTAGTTTTAAAGTTTTGGATCTTATATTTTAAGTCTTTATCCCATTTTGAGTTGATTTTCATATCTGATGAGAGATAAGCATCCAATTTCGTTCTTCAGCATGTGGATACCTAGTTGTCCCATTGCCATTTGTTGAAGAGACTGTCCTCCCCTTGTGCATTCTTGGCACCTTTGTCAAAAATAAACTGCCATAAATGTCTGGATTTACTTCTGAGGTCTCTATTCTGTTCCATTGGCCTATGTGTCTGTTTTTATGCCAGCACCTTACTATTTTATTTAAAATAGTTTTAAGTGTATTTTGAAGTCAGGTGGTATGATACCTCCACCTTTGTTCTTTTTCCTCAAGATCGCTTTGGTTATTTAGAGTCTTTTGATGTTCCATACAGATTTTAGAAATTCTTTTCCATTTCTATGAGAAATTTTATTGGTATTTTGAGGGGAATTACATTAAATATGTAGATCACTTTGGGTAGTCTGAACATTTTTACAATATTTATTCTTCTAATTCATGAATACGGGATATCTTTCCATTTACTATGTCTTCTTCAATGTCTTTTATCAATTTTCTAAAAATAGTTTTCAGTGTACAGGCCTTTCACCTCCTTGTTTAAATTTATTCCTAATGTTTTATTTTTTGTAGCTAATATAAATGTAATTGTTTTATTGATTTCTTTTTCAGATAGTTTGCTATTAGGGCATAGAAATAATTTTATATCCTGCAATTTACTGAATTCATTTATTAGATCTAATAGTTTTTTGGTAAAGTCATTAGGGTTTTCTCTACTTAGGATCATGTCATCTGCAAACAGGAATAATTTTACTTCTTCCTTTACAATCTGGATGCCTTGCTTTTATTTCTGTTTCTTGACTAATTGCTATGGCTAGGATTTTCAGTACTATGTTGAATAGAAATGGTGAAAGTGGACATCCTTGTCATCTTCCAGATCTCAGAGAAAAATCTTTTAACTTTTCCCTGTTCAGTACAGTATTAGTTGTGGGTTTGTCATATATGGCCTTTATTTAAAAATTGTATTTTTAATTTGTTAGTTTTAATTTTTCTATTTTGCTACAGATTTAGACTCAACTTTCCTGGTCCACAGACAAAGTTATTTTTTTGTGAAAATTTGTATTTTTAGATTAAAAGTCTGATGCTCTACCGACTGAGCTATCTGGGAAAGATTTGTATTTTTAAAAGGAGTTTTTAAAAAGATAACTATAGGAAAAAGTTTAACTGTTGGCTAAATAAATTAGTAGAATCACTTATGAATGTGCAATTTATCTTTTCCCTTTATTTTCTTTACCTTCTTCCATCCCACACTCATAGATAATTTAGAGGTGATTGATAGGGATAAACATTTGTGTGTCTAAACATTGTCCTCTTCCTTCTAATGTCTCTAGTCTTCCCTACCAATTTACTCTATCGAGCTCTGAGCTCCTGTAAGAAAAGAACTATGTCTAATTCATTCCTATTTTCTCCATTTGTTACAACATCCCTAGCACTTAATAGATTATCTCTAAGAGTGTGTTAACTTAATAAGATAATTCATCATTTTAATCTTTCTTTGTGTTGGAGGTAGTTTCTCTGAGGGATTTCAGTAACTAGCTCCACTTCTTCCTATCCAAGTTCTGAACAATATGAAATATAATGGCACCACTGTAACTGATAAGCATTAATTTGAAGAAAGAACTTTAGTGCAAGAGCACAATGGACTTCCTAATTGAATCCCAGAATTATTAACCCCAAAGCACAGGCAAGGCTGGTCCCAAGCATACTTTATATTTCCTTCTTCCCCCTCCAGGGAACACAAATACCAGTGGGACAGCAGACAAGAGAGAAAGGAAAGTTGGGACTGAGCCCCGTGTGCCTAGCTATTACTCCCAATACCTACCGCCAGTCAAGTAATTCTCTTCATCCCCCCAAGAGTGAAATAAATAATACGTTAGAGAGAGACTTAGAGTTATAATATTAAAGCTCTCTTCATAGAAAAGAAAAACATCAGGAATGGGGAAGAAGTGTTCCCAATTAATATTACACAGTCTTTATCTGTGCCTTCAAATTGAGTCTTAGCTTATAAGTTAAATGATTAACTGCAGGATAAGTTTTATTCAGTAATGTTGATAAGAGAGTGTCTTATAGGAAGAGAAAGGTAAGCCTAACACAGTAGCAATATTTGATGGTAAGAGCAACTGTGACAGAGCAAGAAGGCCATTTCCCAATTTGCATTTAAAGACACACACAAAACCCCGGAACCAAAAGTGGTTGTGTGTGGGAGGTGGAGAAAAATCAAAATGATGAATAGTCCTTATCACTACCTCCCTTGGAGTAAACATAGAGTTCCTTGGAGAAATTGCCAAAACAATCAAGTGAGGATCAGGATGCTTATGTTAGAAGTAGTTTAGCAGAATCCAAATTGCTGACACAGGATCTTTCAGAAAAAGCCTAAATTCAGGGCACCACATTCTGTAAGAATAAAAAATCTTGGGAGCTGATGTCACCTTCACAGGGATATTTGGAGTCCATCACTAGGAAAAGATGTGTTTTAAAGCTAATATACAGTTATTCCTGGATTTTAAATGTGCATTTCAGAACCCTACTTTGAAATTAAGATAGGTTATTTCAGTAGTTGTAAGTTTTAAAGATTAATAAAGAATCCATTTGAAGCTGCCCTACAATGGCAACTAGTATTTATTTATTGTGACTGTTGACTCATTGTTGAATCTTTAAGGTACTTTTCCAAGGATCTGAAATAATTTTATTTTTAAAACAGGTTTGGGTAGGATGATATTTTTTAAAAAAGGAAAGATAGCAGAGCAAGAGTCAGAGAATCAGGTACAGGTTAGTGCATCTACCACCTGTGTGACTCTGGCAGGTTTCTACGTTTTTAGAAACCACTGCATGGAATTAAAATGAAAAGAAGTCTTGGAAAGAAATTATTCACATGTTCTCATCTTGCAGAAGATGGCTCTGAGGCTTTAGGATGGTGTTTTCCTGAGGCACCACAATGAGTCAATGACAGAGCTAGGATTCTAATCCAGACATTCTCACTCCTAGTTTAGTTATTTTTTCCATTAAATAAATCTCTATGGTTGCTTTTAGCCCTAAAATTCTGTGTTTATAATGGCTTCCTCTTTGGCACATTTCATCCCTAAAATATGGGTAGAGCATGTACTCTTCTTATCCTCCCACCACAGATGTGGAAGCAGCAGCTCAGAGGGTGGGAATCACATGCCATGTACTGAGAAATAGAGTCTGGCCATTCTGAGAACAAAGATACCCAGCTCATAACTCTGCTTTGCATATGCCACAAGAGGGGAATATTCTTCTTAGCATAATTTACAAGAAGAGCTAATCTTAAACTGAACTCTATTCATACACCTAGCATTCTGTCAATATGCTTCTTGTCAACACTGCCCCAAAAACGAGTTAGAGGAGCCTCTGTGAGAGGTGCCCGCACGGCTCTCGTTTTCAAGACAAAGAGCTTTATAAAGGGTTGGATATCTAATATCTGACCTATTGCCTGAAATATAAATGTTAGTAAATATACAGTAAAATACCCTTCAGCATAATTCTGGAGAATCCCTTCAATCCTGTGGTTGTTATCTATGTTTTATAATCCATTTTCGAAGCTTGGACAACTCCAATGTAAGTTTATCCATATTCTAGAGAACTGCCAGATAGTACTGCTGCATTCTGTATAGGAATTGGGCATAAACCCCACCCTTCCACCACCAAAGTGTTTATGACAACCGGCCATCTTTTATCCTGGAGAAGAGCAGAGTTATCCCTGAATTAAGCCTTATGTGCCCTATAACTTCATTGGTTCAATGAACATACATCAGTATTTAGAAGTGTCTTTTTCAATAACACTGGCTAGGTACTGGGAAGATCATTTATTTTGGCTCATGAGTGCACCACTCGAGATATGGGTTAGGAGGTGCCTCGGCATCAACATGTGCTATTTCACAAATCCATCATCCTTATTTTGTTTTCTGATGCACAGCAGGGAGCAGCGGATGCTAGAAATGCCCATCCACTCCTTACCTGCGCAAGATCGCCCTTCCTGTTCTAATCTTAGGCACAGGCTCCAAAGTTATCCCCTGACATATAACTTCTTAAAACAAGAGGCTGAATTATCCAGTGTGTCTTCCTGCCTCCCCTGTGGGGTCAGGGTTCCCCTCTCCCCTTTCAGTTCAGTTCTCCTTGTTATCTTTGTAACACTTAGCAAAAGATAACAGATTAAGCCAAGTGCAGAGATAATGAAATATAAATTAGTAGGTTTTCTAGCCTTTATCCACAGCCCTGTCAGAGTGTATTATCTGATAGATTGAGTTCAGAGCAAGTCAGTTATATTTTCCCTTATCAGAAACTGAGTGTGAAGTGTGGTAATGTTGCTAAGTGCAGAACAAAAATCTCTCTCTTTTGCATCCCATGACTGCTCCAGGCAACATTCTTGGAAACCTCTGACTAGGAAGGAAGAGAAGACCCTGAGATATATACAGTGTGACAAGCCAGGAGGCTATGCTTCTCTGGTAACCGTCCTATGAACGGCAGTCGCCTGTGGCTGTGACATTACCACACTTTGCTCAGCTTCAGAAAGGGAAATTTAACTGACGACTGCTATGAACTGAAGCCACAGCCTAAGCCAGATAATATACCCTGACAATACTGTCAGGCAAAAAAGGCTGTGTTCCCATTGATTTCATTGCATTAGAGACATATTACCCTGAGCAGTGTGTGTTCGAGGGTGTATTGTGCACACTGTGGGAATATCAAAGGGAATGCACACTGATTTAGGCAGAAGCAGGCCTCCAAGAGAAGAATCTCTGGAGTGGCCTGCCCGAAACAGGCAGCATTTGGCAAAGTAGAGAAGGCGATGCTGTTGATGGTAATTATAACTTGGTTCTCCATCTGCATCGGCTGATACCTGCTGGGTTTATCGGAGAAAAGAAACCAAGTTCAAACATAGGAAGAGCAATGCTGAAACTCTTTTTTTTTTTTTTTAACAGAAAGGTAGCAGATGCACTATAAAACATGCAGGAAATGGGGGTGCATGAAAACTAAATATTCAGTTCATTCCAAAGTTGACTACTTTACTTCATTCAGTTTGCAGATATAAAGCTCCCTAGAAGATTCTGTCCTATTGTTTTAACTATCACATATCAGCATCTTTTACAAAATAATGTTGGCACATGCCTACTCAATCAACATTCCTATTTCAACTAATTTGGAAAAATCGAAAAATTCATACAGTAATGCAAAGACAATGGAATTAGAGAGAGAAGGATTTTGCAATTTATATTTTTAAAAAATCATAAATGTACCTTATAATTTTTTAAAAATGTTTTTAACAGTGTTTGTGTATGCCCTGTGTAGATCAGAAGGGCAAAGAAGAAAGACAAGCAATAGAAAAGAAATAGGTCTTTTGCATCTCATAAAATAAGAAAGGCTTAATTCAAAAAATATCTTGAGACTCAGGCTCAAAAAATCAATTCATTAACACTTCTATTAAAAAGTGCTAAGTAATCTTTGATTCAAGCTTCCTGGCCATTCTTTTCTTGTATCTTTTAACTTTAAAATCTTCCAAAGTACTGCTCTTATGATGCTTTCGCTCTCTTGTCACTTGGATCATAATTCTTTCTATTTCTGAAATCTTTTTATATTTTTTATTTTTTGTATACAGTCGTCTCAGTCTTGTATTTCTATGGCTTACTTTTTTTTAAACTATGGCCTATTAATATATGGGTGGGTATCAACATCAAAGTCACAGTCATTCTCATCCTTCATTGGGTTTGGTACTATCCATCCATGGACTCTTTCAACTTAAATGATCTATATGGAAAGTTAATAATTCACTGTTATTATTGTTTACCTGTGAAACCTAGAAAAAGCAGACAAATAAAGTTGCCCATGTTTTTCTGAAGGAAGGAGCAACTCATAATCAAGGAGGGTGATTTGTTGCTTAAAAGCCTCAGTTTCAATGGCACCAATATTTCTTTGATTAGAATAATAAGCTCACAGTGTGCGAAAGGAGAGCCAGTGGTAAAGGCAAAGATTTGAGTATGTTTAAGTCAATTCATACCTCATTACCCTGCAGTTAAAGAATGACATCACTACTGGAAAAGAAGGTGAACAATTTCTCCTTCATTGGCAGCCAAAACAGCCCATTGAATAAGAAGGAAAGTAGAGAGGAAAGTATGCTGGAAGGTTTGGGCTCAGGTCACTTCTCTTACCCTTGAACCCTGCCCTGGAGCCCCCCCTGCCACATTTCTGCCATCTATGCAGACTTTCAGCCTCAGTGCTCATTTGCATGGCCAAGTTCTTTACTTTTTGATATTAAAAAAGTATAAATAAGCAAATACAGTACATTCGATACATTAATATTAAGGTTAATTGTTACTACTATAAAGATTATTACATTATTAATATAAATATTTCCTTAATATAAAGATTTCCTTAATATAAACATTCCACTATTAGAATTAGGTTGGTGCAAAAGTAATTAAAGTTTTAGCATTGTTGATATTTGCCATTTGATATTGGAATACATTCTTAAATAAATTGGTTATGTTATACATCATTTTAATTCATATTTCTTACTTTATATTTTTTTGCCAATGACTTATTACTTGCTGTTTATTTTATATTTATTTTAGACTATGGAAATGATGTTAGACAAAAAGCAAATTCGAGTGATTTTCTTATTTGAGTTCAAAATGGGTCATAAAGCAGCGGAGACAACACACAACATCAACAACGGGTTTGGCCCGGGAACTGCTAATGAATGTACAGTGCAGTGGTGGTTGAAGACGTTTTGCAAAGGAGATGAGAGCCTTGAAGATGAGGAGCACAGTGGCCAGCTTGGAAGTTGACAACAACCAGTTGAGAGCAATATGGAAGCTGATCCTCTTACGATTACATGAGAAGTTGCCAAAGAACTCAAGTTCGACCATTCTACAGTCATTCAGCATTTGAAGCAAACTGGAAAGGTGAAAAAGCTCAATAAGTAGGTGCCTCATGAGCTGACTGAAAATCAAAAAAGTCGTCCTTTTGAAGTGTCGTCTCCTCTTATCATACGTAGCAACAACAAACCATTTCTCAATCAGATTGTGACGTGCCACGAAAAGTGGAATTTATAAACCAGCTCAGTGGTTGGACCGAGAAGAAGCTCCAAAGCACTTCCCAAAGCCAAACTTGCACCAGACAAATGTCATGGTCACTGTTTGGTGGTGTGCTGCCAGTCTGATCCACTACAGCTTTCTGAATCCCAGAGAAACCATTCCATCTGAGAAGTATGCTCAGCAGATGGATGAGATACACTGAAAACTGCAACGCCTGCAACACTTCCAAAGTTGAAGTTTTGCCTCCTCCACCATATTCACCTGACTTCTCACCGACTACCACCTCTTCAAGCACCTCAACTTTTTGCAGGGAAAAT
Source organism: Lemur catta (assembly GCF_020740605.2). Taxonomy (NCBI): domain Eukaryota; kingdom Metazoa; phylum Chordata; class Mammalia; order Primates; family Lemuridae; genus Lemur; species Lemur catta. Next base: position 57,998,486 of record NC_059129.1, read on the forward strand.
GCTTCCACAACCAGCAGAGTGCAGAAAATGTGTTCCAAGAGTTTGTAGAATCCCCAAGCATGAACTTATATGCTACAGGAATAAATAAACTTATTTCTCATTGGCAAAAATGATTGTAATGGTTCCTATTTTGATTAATAAAGATATATTTGAGCCTAGTTATAATGATTTAAAATTCACAGTCTGAAATTTCAATTACTTTTCCACCAACCTAATATAAAGATTCAAGATTCACTTCATGTTAAATTATATCATTTATGGCATACCCCTGTGATAAGATTTTAGTTTTTTGCATTGGTTTCTATGTTCAATATTAAAGGTGCTATATTTACTTTCTTTTTCATTATTGCATTGTATTTTTCCCTATGTTGCTTTATTTCTAAATTTTATTTTCTGTTTTCTGTGACTCTTAATACTGTAGCTGGATCTTTTCTGAACACATTCTATGTCTTCTCTTTTAAATATTTTACTTACTGTTACATATGAATGTATCTTGCCACATTTTATCCTATGCTTCCCTATGGCTTTTCCTCTAGCCTTTCTCTCTATGGTCACATTGATAATTTTTTTTTTCATAAGTGATGTGAAAATTTTCCTTGCATACAAACTATGATAGCTGCCATTAAATTTTGAGCAAACATTAAAATGTTATCAATATCTAGATAATATCTGTTATCTAGATAATATCTGGAATATCTCCTTTATTCCAAGTATACCTAGAGCTGCCATGCCTTTCAGGTATAGATTTCGGATTTTATTTTCCTGTTTTACTTTTGATTTTTGGATGTGTATATTGGCATGGAGAAAAGACATAGTATGCATATGTGTGTGTGCACGTGTTTATAATTACTTTGGATTTGTAAAGTATATTCTCCAGTAATCTTCTCAGAAAGAATGTGAAAATGGCAAACTTTCTGAATTCATAAATATAAAAATGTATTTTTACCCTCAAAATTGAATGTAATTTTAGGATTCTATGTTTAAAATCTTTTTCTTATACAACTTTTAAAATATGGTGCCATTTACTTGTAATATCTAGTATCTAGGGTGTCCATGGTAAAATCTGCTGTTAATCTCCCTGTTGTTCCTTTGTAGATTACCTCTTTATTCTTTCTTGGAGCCTTTATGGTTTTCCCTCTAAACTTTTAGAATTAAAAGTTCTAAGAGAATCTAGAGTTTCTTTTTACAAATTCTGGTTAAAGCAATGGGTCAAATGTTAAATATATTTTTAGAAGTTATTTACAGATTCAACAAGTATTTAATATATACATATTGTTGCCCAATATGTACATATTGTTTGCTACTATGGGATATATTAATAATATTGAACAATAAATATAGCTTTACTCTGGTTAGGCCCACAGTTCCCTGGCAGTGACAGATGATAAACTAGTAATTTTCCAAATGTATATATAATTACACTTTTGGTAAAGGCTACAAAGGCAAAGCACAATATACAATGAGTATAAAACAGCATGAGTAGAACAGAGTGAGGGTTAGGAGATACATCAGAGAATGTTTTCCCAAGGAAATAATATGTAATGCCACACTTGAAACATGAGAAGATATGTAGGTAGTTAGGTAGGTAAAGGGAGGAGAAAGTGAGGAGGTCTTTATAATTAACCTTATCCAGCAAAAGTATAAATGACATAATTAAATAAGAAACTAGACAAAATCATAATCCTTAAGTAACAATTACCATTGATTCAAGCTATTATTTATAATGCCCTTTATATGCTCATATTCCAGAAATGGCTTCATACTTAGGTCTTATCTATAGGAAGAAACCAACAAGGTAGAAAAATGGATGATCTGGTGTTTTCAACCAACCTAACTGCTGAGTCATAAGCACAGCCCAGTTGACTCAGTGGTTTGTGCTCTATAAAAAAAATTTTCACATTTCGAAGGACCTTTCACTGACTGACTTATATAAGAGCCTGGAGAACATAATAGTATTAGATTCATCTCCCACTTGTTATACTGACTCATTTCTCAATAAAAAACACTTAAAAAAAAGACTAATGAAGAAAGAGCAGAGAGCAAGAATCTTAGTTACTCTCCAACTTAAAAATGGGGGATTAGGTTGTATCATTTTGCTAGAATTTATTGATTCTACAATTCAAAAACTTGAGGCTAGGGAGGAACAGGGGATTCAAAGCCAATCTGATATGAAATGTACCTATGTTCTTTCTTTCCTGAACTGTGAAGGCATTTTCCTAGATGTACAATGGGAGATGTAATAAGGTAACTCTATGGGAGTGCAATTCCAGGATTCTGCAAACATATTTGTATTCAAATCAAATTTCACAGTTTAAATGTGATGCAGTGTCAACATACTACACAGTCCAAGGTCAGAGTCAATCATTCCTTTGCTCCATCCCCATGGCTTTCTCTATGTAGTAGAATCAAACAGGGCACAAATGGGAGAAAGGGTGAGTTTGGCTTTCTGCTCCCTCACTGGACATAAGCAGGGGAGTCACAAGACTAAATTAATGGCAAAGTGATGACAAAAATCCTATAACTGTGACATAATACATTTGTTGCTAATCAGCATATATCAGCAACTCAAGAAGATCTTAGTGTTTTAGGATGTCATATAATATCTATACATTAATCATAATAATGTATGCCCCATTGAAAAACAATTTTCTCTTCTCATTTTAATAAGGAGAAAATGGTAGAAGCAAACCCATCAATTTGTTCCATCTGTTATGTTCATGTGACTGTGTTTCTTTTTTCTTTTTTTCCTTTTTTCCACAGATCAACAAGATAAACCTAACTGCCTAGCTGCAAAAAAGGATGAAAGGGGCTCCACTGTGAACTGAAGTTTCAGTCAAGATGCCTTATACTGGCTGATGTTCTGAAATTAGCATGAAACAGCACCAGAGGAAACAGAGGGATTCTTCCCTGTTGTACAAAGGACCCTGTGAACTTTCCAAATGCCTGAGATCTCATTACTGACAATATTTTTTGCCCTCCAAGTTTTCACATGGTGACCTTATGGCTTCTACTGGAGCACGGATGCAGATTTCCTCTCCAGTGAAATGGCATGAACAGAGTGAAAAACACAATCTTTAAGAAGGCAAGCTGTGCACACCGACATAATTAGGAAGCTGCTTAGGAGGAGAGAGCTGTGGACATCTAATGAGCAAGCAAGGATGAGGTGGAAAATAAGAGCATGGTTATGTAGTGGAAGCACTGTTTGAGCTTTCCTTTAGGTAGGCTGCAAAACAAAATATTAAGCCTGCTGAAACCCTTTCAGAGTTTAGGGATTAAAAGCTCTAAGGAAGCTTATGCCACTGTAGACAGGGAAGAGAGAGAAGTGTTTTTCCTTCAGTAGCTGTTTCTGATTACTACTCTTTTGACCCAAATTCACTTCGAAAGGCAGCATCAGTGTCAGCAGGAAGAGTTCCTGAAAATGCTTTTAATTATTTCAGTATAGAACACAGAATTTCAGGAAGGCTATGTGACATATTTTCACTAAAGTTAGGGAAAAGTTTTAAAAACAAGGATCTGATTTTGAAAGAGTAACCGTCACAAGATCAAGGGCTCTTGTTAGTCATTGTGTTTTAAAGCTCCTATAAGAGTGAATGAATCCTGCAGTAGCTGTGTGAGTTTGGACACATTGCCAACTCCTCTGACTCTCCAGCTCTTCACCTATATAGAGACAGTAATAGTAGCAGTCCGTATTTCAAAGAAATTTTCTGAGAAAATTATCTAAGATTATACATATAAAATACTTTTAAAAATGCTGTCCCCTAATAATGAATGCTAGCTATTTTTGTTGTTGCAATTAGAGATGATGAAGACCTAAATTAAGGCTAGGGTAGTAACAATAGAAGGAAACAAGATATTTAAGAAATATTAGATAGTAAAATCAGGAATATCTGGAGATTCATTGAATATATGTGTAATGGAAAAGGAGGAATCAAGGGTAATTGCTAGAATTTATCACATCCAGTTGAGTAGATGAGATGTCAACAATCAAAATGTAGACTACCTAAAAGGATAAAGGTTGCATGGGGAAGATGATGAAGATCTCAAGTGGGGAAATCCTGAGGTCCCCATGGGTCATATCAGGGCAGAAAAGCAAAGCACCTGGTCTTAGAAGACAAAGAGCCCTTTGGGTGGGGCAAAGGCAATGTATGTAACCTAAACATTTGTACCCCCATTATATGCTGAAATAAAAAAAAAAGAAGACAACAAAGAGCCTTTGAAAGAGACAAAAATGAATTGGCACCCGAAGCATGTGGAAAATCTGGTGAATTCAGTGATATAGAAACAAAGGATTAAAGAAGATCAAAGAGAATGATTTCATGGTGTCAAATACAACAACAAAAAGGGAGGAAAAATATTTCAGAGAAAGGGAACAGCATGCATAGAAGCCTGAAGGACAGAAAGAAGTTTTGTGGCTAATACAAGGGCAAGATGAAAGATATAATGTAAAATGGGACTAAAGATGAAACCAGGACCGCTAATGAAGGGCCTGTATTGCTTTTGCACCATCGCAAAGTAGAAAAGTTTTAAGTTGAACCGATGTAACTGGGGACCATCTGTACAAGACTGCGAAGAAATAATTATTGATATATGAAGAAAGTCTCCATAGGACATATCATGGTGACATTGTCAAAGGAACATTTCTGGAAGAAATGTGACTGGATCCAGAAAAGTAACTGGATGATTGACAGAATTCAAAGAAGTCCAGCAAGTTGAGCATAAGAACTATCCATTAGCACTAGAAACAAAGTCATCAATGACCTTGAGAATGATGGAGCAGTAGAAGGATTCTAACTTGGTCTGTGCTGATTTCACATCTCAATTCAAAATTCAGATGACCATGCTAGCAATAATTTTAGATAGACCTCTCTTCAGTAAGACATCCATACCTAGGAAGAAATAAAATTTATGCTAGATCTTGAAAGATGAGGAATGAAGTGACATAAACGAATGGGAATATAAAATCAAAGGATACCAACGAAAGGGAGCGGTGTGAGAAAGCCTTCTAAGTCACTTAACAAAGTTGCTGGGAGGTGAACTTTTATATTTTTCATATTGTCATCTCTGTGGATACTTGTTCCTTGAACATGAATGCCTCATACTTTCAATCACCTGGCTATTTCTACTTGGAATGCACATCCCATTTTTCTCAGCTTCTCTGAGTCTTAAGCTCACTCAAGATACAATAGATGTTCTATTATATTCCTTCAATAATAATAGCTAGTGCTTGTATTTGCTTACAATATGCCAGCAAGGTTCTATGTGCTTTATTTGCATTGACTCATTTAACCCTTACAAAGCTATATAGGATACCTACTACTACTAGAATAAATGTGAAAACTGAAACATAGAGAATGCAATAGCCTGTCAAGTGATGGAGCTGGGATCAAACCCTGAGGGGCTCTGGCTTAAGACTGAGTTTTTAGCCACTACAAATACTGCCTCTCTATAGAAATCATCATTAAGATGATTTATTAGTTATCATTTCTAGCTGAGATTTTTTATTAGCTATGCACATATACATGTATGAATGTATGTTTTATGTATTTTTCTCTCTCCATTAATTGTGAGCTCCTTAAAAAGAGAAAAAGTAATCAACATTTCTTGGGTTTTGAATATTCAGCTTTTAATTTTTTTTTAATAAAAATACCAGAAATTTCATTTAGGAAAATACCCTATCCCATCCCTTTCATACATTTCCATCCCTGCTCTAAGTGACTCAGGTCATGTCACTCAGCACAACAAATCTCCCAGCATTGATTAATTTAGTTAGGAGTAGACTCTAACTAAGTTCAATCAGAGCAAATCCTTGAGCCTCTGGGAAGAACTTCCTTGATACTTCCTTTTCTATTGGACTTGAATTTTGAAGGATATGAGTTTCCAGGTCTCAAATGAGCTACATGGAGCTTAAGAACAAAATACAGAGAAAGCTAATCTGAGAGAAGCAAGAAATGGAAAGGAAAAACAAGAAGAGAAAGGAGGGAAGGTGAGGGAAGAGAAAGGTGAAGGAAAAGATCAAGGGAAAAGAAAAAGATAAAAGAGAAAGGAAAATAGAAATTGAAAAAGGAAAGAAAATTATTTTAAGAAAATTCCTGTCACTGAGATACTAGCTTTAATATATTTCTCAATATTTATTAATATTTATTATTAATAAGTATCATGTAAAGCAGCAAATAAATGGAATGATTAAAGCTCAACCTCACATCTAATTTCAAACATTTGCTTTATTCATAACTTCATGCAATTTCTCATAAGGTATAAAAACCAGAAATTATCTTAAATTTTTTTTAATTATTCAGTATGAAAGATGAATTTGACTGATATTGATGATGATGATTGTGTACTGACACAAGACATACTTGTAAACATGGTGCTTTTGTGAAATTTTATTCTGAAAATAAAATATCTAGTTTAATATCTTGAAAATACAATGATTAAAGTTTAGATTTCTGAGAAAAGACTAAATTTTTTATAGTAGTGTCTTAAATTTCTAATGATCATCACCATATCCCATTGTTAATGAGATTATCCCCCCAAACCACAAATAGTGATAAACTCTGATTTTATTTATTTTACCTGTTTTTAAGCTTCAGGGAGACTATAAATAGTCTAGAAGGAATAAAGGTATCAAGGGAAAAAAGATAATTTTTAAATTACATCATTGTAGGTTGATATTATAAAATTTATTTTTAAGACTTAAACCCAAAAAATTCATTCTCCCATTTATTATCTCATTTATAATGTAGATAGGAGGCTGGTCAGGGTATACATTATACTTGCTATCCTAATAACACTTACAGAAAATATCTATAGTTTGCAAAGCTTTTTTTCTATCAATCACAAAATGCTTAAGGATGACCCATTAAAAGATATATTCATTTTCTGAGAATCTTGCATTTCAGAAGTAGGTTTAATGTAGCTTCTCTGGAAATATGCGTCAGTTCTAGGAGTCTTCCTGGCTGTGTAATTTGATTGGCAAATATGGGAACAAATCCTAGAGTTTGGGCTCAGTTGTTTTTCTAAAAACTCTGCATTCCTCGGTACTGAAAGATGGAGTTGTATAGTTAGATATATAATGTTATGAATCCCCAATTTATCAGGAAAATGACATTCTTTTTATATTTCAACTTCCTAAGGTTGTGGAAAAGATTATAGCTGGCATCTGTTGATTTTCTTTCTCCAGAACTCCTCCCCTACCTTGTCAGGTACTAGAGAGGTCCATTTCTGTGACGCAAGCAGACCTGATCCTTCTCCCACTCCAGGGACAGGGTGACTTAGTTCTGAACAACCGAAGTAACTCAGTCTCCCAAACACAAGGAACCAAACAAAATCTTTACATTGTTGCTAAAGATAGTGGCCATTTGGGTTCACTTGTGAAGACGTTTTATAGTAGAGAAAGACACAGGGTGTGATCTTTGAAGACATCCTCTGAATAGCTTGATCCAGGCAGACATGTACCCCTGAATTTTCTGGCCATGTGAGCCAGAAATTTGCTTTTTTTTAGATTAGTAAGAGTTATGTTTCTGTAACATGCAATCAAAAGGTATCCTGACTAACTAGTTGAAGTACAATTAAAGTTCTCTTCAAATAAATTTTCTAAGAACTGAAGAACATTGCAAACCATGACTGTAAGATACAGGGTTAGCATCCCTAATTTGAAAATCCAAAACCCAAAGTGCTCCAAAATCTGAAACATTTTGCATGCTGACATGACATTCAAAGAAAATGTTCATTGGTGCATCTGCAAATATTAAAAAAAAAAAAAAATACAAAATACAAACTCCAAAACACTTCTGGTCCCAAGCATTTCAGATAAGGGATACACATTACATACCATCTCAAAGATTCATGCCTCATAGATTAGAAATTATGTAATAAAATATCACTGGTGACTCACAGAACTCTCTTAAAAGGTACTGGCTATGACATTAGTTTAAGAGATATTTTCAGTTGTATAGTGATTTCTGTGTTGGAAATTGTTATAAAAAATTACACTTTTTAAAAAGAAACTAAAGTCTTAATTTGTTTTAATAAGATATTTAAGAATTTTTGTTTGCTTCTAAAGTAATTACAGAATATATCTACATAATAGAAAAATTTTGAAAATGCAACATTAATTGTGAGGGCAAAAAACATTGTTTAATTATTTATATCATGAAACCCTATCTCTCCTTAACTGCCACTTCACTGCCAAAATAAACCAGCTGTGTCTTGCTTGCTCCTTATTGAGATAATCATTATTATCGTACTTTATATTAGAATGAAATTTATAGAATTAAGCTGTGTTTTAATCTCAAAAAATGTAGTTAAACAATGTGACAGAGAATAAGGTTTCTGAAAAAGCAGGTAATTCTGTTGCTTTCAGGAGAATTTCTAAATCCTTTGACCTTTAAATTGGATTTGGCCATCTAAGTTATAATTTGACCTTTGAAAATATCTCAATATCGGTTGAAGACAATCATCATCAACTGAGTCTTAATTTTGTGCCAAGAAGCTAAAACCTAGGATTAAGAAACTAATTAAAACATAGTCCCTAAATGCAAGAAGCTTATATTCTAGTGTGGAACACAGATATGCAAATAAAATTTACGATAGAGGGTAATAGGTACTGTAACAGATATATGAACAGCAGAAATCAGGAAGTGGTTGACTTTCTTTAAGAGAATAGGAAGAATAGCTTGAGCTGATCTTTAGACTGAGGATATATTCACTAGGATGAGGGTGTTTCTGACAGAGAAATTAGTATATATAAAGGCCTAAAGTCGTGACAAAGCATGGTTTATTTTTCAGTTATAAATAGATCAGGAATTGTCAAAATGTGACGCACACTGAGAACTCGCTAAGGATAAACCTGAAGAAGAAGTCAGGATCCAGACCAGGAAGAATTTGTAGGTAGTATTTTGAGACTTTATTCTTAGGTAATGGAGAAATGAGTTTAACAATAAATTCTAAAGCTATATATGTTTAACAATAAATTCTAAAGGTATGTGTAAAGTTATCATTTTCAGCATTGATTCTTCTATTGAAAACCTGGGCCGGGTGCAGTGACTCACGCCTGTAATCCTAGCACTCTGCCAGGCTGAGGTGGGTGGATCGCTCAAGTTCAGGAGTTCAAGACCAGCCTGAACAAGAGCGAGACCCCGTCTCTACTAAAAATAGACAGAAATGATCTGGACAACTAAAAATATATATAGAAAAAATTAGCCGGGCATGGTGGCGCATGCCTGTAGTCCCAGCTACTCGGGAGGCTGAGGCAGGATCGGTTGAGCCCAGGAGTTTGAGGTTGCTGTGAGCTAGGCTGACGCCAGGGCACTCACTCTAGCCCGGGCAACAAAGCGAGACTCTGTCTCAAAAAAAAAAAAAAAAAAAAAAAAAAACCTGGAAACATCCAACCTATTCATCAAGATGCTATTGGTTAAAGTTCATTTGTGTAATGATACGCCATAAGCAACAGTAACTAATCATTTTATAAACCAAGCATAAAAAGATATGTGATCATATGATTAGTTAAAAGAAAAAGAGAAAGAATTTTCAACCCATTACGTATTGAATCCCACTTCTATGCTCAGTATTGCTTTAGTTGGTAATATTTTTGAGGTGACATTGAGGTGACACTTCTTGCTCTTTTCTGCAATTTCTTAACTTTTTAAAACATAAGCAATCACTATCTTTATAGAGAGATAAAAATAATAAACGCATTGCCTTTTTCACTTTTGCAAAACCCTCAAAAGCTGGACTCTGCCCTCATGTGCTTTGACCTAGTGGACCAGAATGGTAAATAATGAAAAGGTGACATTACAAAATATTAAGTTATTCATAAGTGGTATGCAAAACATGCTCATTTGATGTCACCACCAGAATATTTAGTCACTAAAGCCAGAAATATGTGGGAGTTATTTTTGACTCTTTCTCTGAGTCACTCTCCCTCCCACATTCAACCCTAAGTACAGCCAACTATATTTGCAAAATATTTATCATAATCATCTCTTTCTCTTTATTGCCATTCCCACTGTTTTAACTTAAGTATTTTCTATCTCATCACTGAAATAATTTCTAACTAGTTTCTGTTTCAACAGTCTTTTCCTAATCAGAGGGATCCCTTACATAGTTGCTAAAACACACAGAACAAAACAAAACACTGACCACTTCACTCCACTATTTAAAACTCTTTGGGGCTTAAAACTCTTTATGATATAGAGACTGGGTTTTAACATGACATACAAGATCCTTCATGCCTTGGTCTCTGAATTTTTCCCTAGCTTCCTCATCCAACAATCTCTGCCTGATACTTTATGTGTCAAACCCTTCCTGATGGTGCCTTCCAACCACGCCAGACTGTTTTTTATATCCATGATTTTATTTATGCAATTGACCCCCATTTCTAGAATTTTCTGCCCCATCCCCATCCACCTAGTCATCATTCAAGACAGTCCAATTATCACCTCTTCACAACTCTAAAATCACACCCAGCTTAATTTAAGCTGGGCTTAGTAAACTCTCCTTATTGTTTTTATTAAAATATACTATTAACAGCTCTAGTAATACAATAATATATTGTATTTGTAATTGTTTATATATCTGCCTCATCCCACTAAATTATTCTTTTGGAGAGAGGATATTGTGTCTTAATTCACTTTGGATCCACGCACCTAGAATAAAGCCTGTTTCATAGTAGGTACTCAAATAAGTAAGTAGATGGAAGAACAAATTGGAAGAGCTCATGGTAGCTTCAGCAGTTAATACACTGTTCACTCAGAAAGTGAGACTTTAATTGTTCTTAAGAATTGGCAAAGAGGCACACAGGCAAAGGAAGGTAAGTCCAAACAAGGTGGGTAGAATACGGTTTTTACTAAAGCCTCCAGGCTGAAATGTGCAAACATGTTCATAAGAGTCTCAGTGTAACTGGAATTGAAGAATTTCTTTAGATTAAAAAGTTGGATTGAAAAAAATAAAAATAATAGGGCCAGGCATGGTGGCCCATGCCTGTAATCCCAGCACTTTGGGAGGCTGAGGTGGGAGTATCACTTGAAGCCAGGAGTTAAAGACCAGCCTGGGTAATATAGTGAGACCCCCAACTCTACAAAAAAAATTAAAAATTAAAGATAAAATATTGGATTGGAGTGCTATAGAGTTACTCTAAGAGGTAACACTCTGCTGAGGAGAGTAAAGGAATATTAAATAATTCTGAGACTCTAATGGCTATGACAAAAAAAATAAGTAAAAACTATCATATCTCAACAGTTCCAATATGAAGAAATAAAATACAATGGGAGAAGGTTTTTGAAAAAGTTTAGCACTGATTACTATAAAAAATAGGGAGAAAAAAATATGATATTAGAAAATAATTTTCTCTGGCTGAATAAATATGAAGATATGAGTATAGAAAGCTTAAAATATGATTTGAAATGTTCAAAACTGACAGTGAAAATGCTGTTACTATTCTAAATAATGACTTATAAAAGTAAACTAATATTAGGGAGTCAATAGGGAGGTTTGGTTTCTCCCATGCTGAGATTAATGTGACTGTGAAATATCAAGGGGAAATTGGAACAAATTGCTGAAAATGTAGAGTTAGATCTTTAAAAGCAAGCCAGGACTAATGACATTAAGTTAAAAAAATATATATCCATAAAAGCAAAATAAGTTGTTACTTTACACCCACTAGGATGGCTACCAACAGAAAGAGAAAACCAAGTATTGTCAAGGATGTGGAAAAACTGGATCTCTCCTATACTGCTAGTGAGTGTGTAAAATGGTTCAACCACTCTGCAAGATAGTTTGGAAGTTCCTTCAAAAGTCAAGCATGAACTTACCATGTGATATGGCAATTCTCCACTTAGAAAGCTACTCAGGAAAAATGAAAACATACATTCACACAAAGGCCTGAATGCTCATAGCCCCATTATTCACAATAAGCCAAAATTAGAAAATCAAGATGTCTGTCAACTGCTTAATGGATAAACCAAATATGGCATACCTATATAATAAAGTACTGTTCAATAAGAAAAATGAATAAACTACCCATATATGGATGAACTATAAAAACATTATACTAAGTGAATGAAGCAGAACAAAAAAGACTATGTATTTCCATTTTCCACTGACATCATATGTCCCAAAAAGGCAAATTTATAGAAGCAGAAATCAGGGCAGTTTTTTGTCTTGAATTATGAGTGGGAGCAGGAATTAACTATAAATAGGCAAGAGAGAACTTTTTGGGGTGATGGAAATGTTACAAAACTGGATGGTGGTTTACGGTTACACAATTCTATAAATTTACTAAAAATCATTAAATGTACATTTACAATTAGTGAATACTATGGCATTTAAATTATATTTCAGTAAATCTGTAAAAAATCATATTCTTAAAAATGGCAGTTGAAGTCTAGAAAGTTGCTGTAACCCAAAGGGAGAGAGAAGAGAAGAACTGAGTGCCAAGAACTAAAGTTAGAGGGAATTTTCAATTTGAATGATAGGAAGAAGATGAACTAATGATGAAAGCAAAGTGTAGGCTGAAGAGTAAGAAAAAAATAAGAAATATGGAGTTAAGAAATCTGTGGGAGGATATATTTTAAGAAGAATATTCTGTCCAACACTAAATACTGTAGAGAGATTGAGTAGCATGAGGACTTAGGGAACACATTGGCTTTGCTTGTTAGAATCTATTTGGTGAATTGCAACTAAAGAAGCTAGAAAAATAAAAATAAAAGCAAAAAAAAAATACTTATGAAAAGGAAAAATGTAGAGTGATATATCCAGGAGGTGGTTCTTAGAAAAGACCAATGCAGATTTGTTAAAAAGCAAAAAATCCAAATTTACAACCAAAGAAATAAAGAAAAAGACTATAACCACAGACTCAGTGAAATGATAAGGACTCCTCTAGTTATTCTAACAAAATATAAAATGACTATTCTAAATAAAATTTAAAATCTCAAAGATAGTTAATTTTCCAAAAAAAATACATAAAATTTCAAAGTTGACTGAAGATAGTTATATAGAAGTCATGTATAGACAGTTGTCATGTAAAATGGGGAAGCCATTTTTTAAATTGCTTCTCAAAACATAATGTGCCAAGGCCATTTCCTCCAGAATAGTTTTTTATACCTATTTTCTGGAGAGGAGGTTGCCTTGAAAGAAAACAAACGCCCCCACTAAAATACTGTGTGACCTTGAGTCATTTATTCAACTTCTCCAAGCCTCAATTTACTCTTCTAAAATGAAGATAAACCACCACCCAATACAGTTATTGTAAGGATTTAATAAAAAATATATACAAAGAGAGTAATTTCATAAGTTTAGAGAGAAAATCAAGCATCAGGACTATATAGTCATTTGTTTAAACTCTATAAAAAGGTGCTGATAGTTACATGCATTAGTGCCTTTTAGAGGCTAGATTGCAGAATTAATAGATCACCACTTGGGTTGAAGTCAAATAACATAAAATTTTTTTAAAAATCTGAGAAAAACATCTCATATTGAAGCTTCATATCTCTCTTATATTTTGTCATTCCAACTGGAAAAGGCTGAATTTTGTAAGGGTTCCAATCCTTATTAAAAGAGTATTTAAAATTAGAAAATTGGCACTAAGACCTGTCATATAGTTGACAATGAATAAAAAGAAACTGCCATTATTTGTATTATAATTTCTGTACTTACTAGTGCATAGAGTAGTGATCAAGAAGAGCACCTGACTTCAAAATATACTACAAAGCTATAGTAAATAAAACAGCATCATACTGACACAAAAACAGACACATAGATGAAAGGAACAGAATACAGAGCTCAAAAAATAAATAAATGCATTCACAGCAAACTTATTTTCAACAAACATGTGAAGAACACATCATGGGGAAAGAAGGGTGTCTTCAACAAATGATGTGGGGAAAGCTGGACATCTCTATGCAGAAGAATGAAACTACATACCTATCTCTGACCATACACGAAAATCAACACAAAATGGATTAAAGACTTAAATGCAAGACCTGAAACTATGAAACTCCTTAAAAGAAAACATTGAGTAAATGCTTCGCATTGGTCTGGGCATATATTTTTTGAGTAAGACCTCAAAATCAAAGGCAACAAAAGCAAAAATAGACAAATGGGATCACATCAAGTTAAAAGGCTTCTGCACAGCAAAGAAAACAATCAACACAGTGGACGAAACAACCCACAGAATGGGAGAAAATATTTGCAAGCTATCCATCTGACAAGGGATTAATAACCAGAATATATAAGGAACTCAAACAACAGCAATAAAAATTAAATAATCTGATTCAAATATAGGCACAAGATCTGAATATATATTTCTCAAAAGAAGACATACAAGTGTCCAACAGGTATGTGTAAAAATGTACAACATCATTACTCATCAGAGAAATGCAAATTAACACCACAATGAGATGTCATCCCACCACAGTTAAAATGGCTGTTATCAAAAAGACAAAAATAACAGATGCTGGCAAGGGTGCGGAGAAAAAGGAATGCTCATACACTGTTGGTAGGAATGTAAATTAGCACAGCCACTATGGAAAACAGTGTGGAGATTCCTCAAAAAACTAAAAATAGAACTACCATATGATACAGCAATCTCACTGCTGAATATTTTTCCAAAAGAATGGAAATCAGTGTATTGAAAAGATATCTGTACTCCCAGGTTTATTGTAGCACTATTCACAATAGCCAAGATGTGGAATAAACCTAAGTGCCCATCAATGGATGAATACATAAAGAAAATTTGGGCTGGGCGTGGTGGCTCACACCTGCAATCCTAGGACTCTGGGAGACCGAGGCAGGAGGATCCGTTGAGCACAGGAGTTTGAGACCAGCTCTGAGCAAGAGTGAGACCCCATCTCTACTAAAAAAATAGAAAAAATTAGTCAGTTAACTAAAAAGAGAAACAAAAAATTATCCAGGCATGGTGGTGCATGTCGGTAGTCTGAGCTACCCGGGAGGCTGAGGCAGGAGGATCGCTTGAGCCCAGGAGTTTGAGGTTGCTGTGAGCTAAGATAACGCCACAGCACTCACTCTAGCCTGGGTAACAAAGTGAGACTCTGACTCAAAAAAAGAAAGAAAGAAAGAAAGAAAATTTGGCATATATACACAGTGGAATATTATTCAGCCATAAAAAAGAATGAAATCTTGTCACTGTTATCACATGGATGGACCTGGATGACATTATGTTAAATGAAATAAGCCAAGCACAGAAAGAAAAATACAGCATGTTCTCACTCATATGTGGAAACAAAAAAGTTGATCTCACAGAGGTAGAGAATAGAATGATGGTTATAAGAGTTTCGGGTGTGTAGAGGTGGGGAGAGGATGAAGAGAGGTTGATCAATAGGTACAAAAATACAGTTAGATAGAAGGAATAAGTTCTAGTGTTCTATAGCACAGTAGGGTGACTTTAGTTAATAATTTACTGTATATTTCAAAATAGCTAGGAGAAAGATTTGGAATGTTCCCAACACAAAGAAATGATACATGTTGGAGGTGGTGGATATTCCAATTACTCTAATTTGATCACCACACATTGTATGCATGTATCAAAATATCATATGGATGCCAGAAATATGTATAATCATTTTATATCAATAAAAATAATTAACAAAAAAAGAACTGGTAATTAGATTAAATAATGTTTTGCACATTCTAAATTTCTCCAGATAATCACTATACAAACTTTGTTATCTATGCGTTTATTTAGAATAAAACAAAATCTAAAGTACACTAGAAATTTATGATAAAACTATTTCTGAAAGCTTTCTTATAAAATAATTATTTACAAACTTTATACCTTAATCTGTCGTGCACTTTAAAAAATTTTGCTATCTGAATGAATCTGAGCAAAAGCTATACCCTAATGGGTAAGTCAGAAGGTCTGTAAATTACTCTTAAACATTTCAGAAAAATCAAAGTGTTTGTGCATGTATGTGTATGCATAGATAAGGTAATAGAAAATGATAAAACAAGTATGATAAAAATGTTTGCAGTGGGAAATCTTGATAAAGCATATATAGGAATTCTTTGTAACTTTTCTGTGGGTCTAAAAAATATCTTAAATTTGCTCCTATGTACCTATTACATGAAACTAGATTTTTCACATATTGGCTTTCCTTAAGGAATACATGGTACATGTCTCTGAAGTATCAAAAAGTCAGGCACACAAATATTTTGAATTTAGAGTAAGACCCAACATTGGCTAAACTGTTGGTGTTTTGTTGCCAGAGACCAGAGATCCTGGGGAGATTAATCTTCCACCTCTGTATGTGAGGCCTTGCAGAAACCCTACAGATCAACCATCCTGTGGGGCAAATGCTCTCTGGGTCTGATTCCCTATGGTGGAATAGAGATTTCAGAGAATGAACCAAGGAAAGCCTTTTTGTCTGTGTTTCCATACGTCCTAAAATGCCCACAGTATGTTTGCTCTTTAGAATCTTGAATAGGAAATTCAAAACACAGATGGAGATTAAGTCTGATGAGAAAGTCACAATCTTTGATGCTCTTTCTTTCCTTTCCCCTTATCTCTCGCTCTCTCTGGCTTATTTAAGTGCAGTCTCAATCCCATCATCCCGTTGTTTATACTATTTTCATGGGTTCTAATGTGCCAATTTGTTTCCTTTTCTCTTTCCCCAAAATCAAACTAACTTTTAAAATCAAACCAGAATTAATAAAGATAAGGAGACACCAATGCTATCAAACACAGAAGGAGGGAAATAGATAAAATTAGATATTTGTAAATAGGAAGGAGTGGGAAAATAAGAGAGAAATGAGAAAGACAGATAAATTATGGCTGTCTCATCACATGCACTCCTCTTCCATATGTTGTGTAGCATCTCTAGCAATTTACTACACTCCAGCTCCAAGATAGTGGGAAGCAAAGGATTTCCTCAGAGGCGGCAGATCTGCGCTGGTTCTCACCTCTCCTTTACTGGCCCACATTTAGAAAAACAGAAACACTCAACAGCAACAGAAAGTTTACGCTGGACTTCTTGTTCCTCCTCCAGGTCTCATTTCTAAGCAGATTCTTTTTCTAGCCTATGGAAGTGTTTTAGCATTAATTTGATCATGGTTTATTTCACACTCCCTTACTAAGGTACTAAAAAAGGGAATTCACAGAAACACACGAGGTGCCATCAGCGACATTTGCACAAGTGTTAAAAGAAATGAATATGATAATGGGTTTCTGACTAAGTTCTTCAATTTATTTAGTTCACTGGGTATTACAGACTAGACATAGTCCAAGTGGGTCAAATAGAAAGAAATTCAATTCTTAACATGTATTAATAGCTCCCAAACTCAAACCATTACATTGACACTGTACCCACGAACCCCCTCTACTTTTTCCATGTGCAACGCTACCCTCAACCCCCAGCCCCCAATATCTATTTTAACTGTGGCTCCTTTAGATGTGTATATGTTCCATTTCATGTCTTAGAAAGTAATTTTTATTAATTATAAATAGCATAAATGTGCTGACCAAGACATACTAGTCCTGTATATTTAGATTAAGTTGTTTGGTCTGACTTGTGCCCCTGTAAAAATTTGTGTTCTTATTTCTGGAGAGTAACTCTGAGGACACATTTGCCATATAGTTAGTGACCACTTGTGGTGTTCTGAGGGGCTCAATCTTGGAAGAACATTATGAGTAAAAAACAACTGAGAATATATTAAAAACAAAATCAACTGCTCAAATATAATCAGATCAAGGAGTCCTGCTCACGAAGGATAAGTTTATTAGTCAGCTTGCTGTGCCATAACAAAATACCATAGACTGGGTGGCTTAAACAATAGAAATTTATTTTTTAATAGCTCTGGAGCCTGGAAGTCGAAGATCAGGGTGTCAGTATGGTTGGATTCTGGTAAGGGCTCTCTACTGGCTTACAAATACTCCCCTTCTCCCTGTGTCTTTGCATGGAAGAGAGAGAGAAAGAGATGGAGGTGGAGGAGAACATGTACTCTGGCATCTCTTCTTATGAGGACACTACAAGAAGGCCCACTCTTGTGATCTTATTTAAGCTAATTATCTCCCAAATGTCCCATCTTCAAATACCATCACATTGGGAGGCAGGATTTCAACATATGAATTTAGGTTTGGGAGGGAGACACAATTTAGTCCTTAGCAGTAAGTTAGAATTAACTTTGTTTTGGCAGCCACATTACAATGCTGAATTACCTTGAACTCAATGGAACCTGGAAGCCCCCAAGTCTTTTCACACTTTTCTGGTGCTGAGACTTTCCTTTCCATCCCTTACTGGAGCAGTTGGCCTGGGGTTAATAGTCTAGGCCACCATAATAATCAACATTCAATTTTATCTTTTTCTATCATATCCATTAGTCCAGGATTTTCATACCTTTGAAATCCTGGGGAGGATGGTGGATTCTTCCAGCTTTGCATTACTTTCAACTTTAACAAACTTGCTTTTCATCTGTCCATCTGAGCCAATAACTAAAGTCATAAATAGAAAAGAAAAAGAGAAAAATTCTAGTGCCTGCCTATGGAGGTTACCTTATGTGTTATGTATCCCTTTATTAATATCCTTTGAGTTCTCTCATTTATTAAGTCATGATTCCAACAAGATGCAACCATATACATTTTATATTTTATCTTGTCCATAAGAAAATTGCCAGGTATCCTGTAAATTGCCTTCAAAATTTCAAGTACCTTATGCCTACTTTATTTTGGGGGCCTCTCATATCAGTAACCCTAACAAAAATTTGAAATAAGAGTGACACATTTTCCCTTGGCAAATTAATGCTGATTCCTTTTGATAAGTATTTTTTTTTTAATAACTCTACGAATCTTTCCTAATGGAACTCTAATCCACATGGCGTTTAGATGACTTTGAATTTCTACATTCAGTCTTCAGGGAAGGGTTCTATGATGGAAATGTTGCCCGTATTTTCATTGTCTGTATCTAGATTTAATTTATTTTCATAACACGATTTTGCAGATAACTTCTAGCTTACTGGCAACTAGACTGAGCATATGAAATGCTCTTCAAAAGTGCTTATCAAAAGAATAAAGAGTCTTCTCTTGCGGTGTAGCTTTGGGGGGTCATTTTATAGTTATGGCAGAAGCAACGAGTGAAGGCATTTTCAGTAAGTGTTTTAGGTGTTCAAGGAGGCAGAGAAGAGTGAGAATGAGGAACATGTTATAGACCAACCAAGGAACATATAGGGAGAAACAAGAGGAAGATTCAGAAGAGAATTGAGGGAAGACAGACAACGTTGGTTCAAGTACAACCTTGAAAGCACTGAAGGCTGAGTGGGAAGCAGTAACGATAAAGGGCACAGATTAAATTGGATAAAGAGTTTGTTAGGAGAAAAGCAAACAAGTAGCAAAATAATTTTTTAAACATTCCATACTAAAAAATGCAAAATACTTATTAGGTTGTGATTAACTGTGCCAAATGCCATCTAATGCGGTTATTATTCTTAGGAAATTTAAAACTGTAAGATGAGAAGCTGCATTTGGAGAGGATAAGGACACTCTTGGTGTTACTAGCTATTATTTCCTCTTACCCTGAAGGACTGTTTGATATAATTTAATCTGTAGCTTGACCACATACTCTTGCTTCAATAATAGTGTTTCCATTCTCTTACATTTTTTCTTCATTTAAGATTTTGTGGGAAAAAATAATTCCACAAAGACTGATGTTTGTAAACCATTGATTCCTAGTTTAAAATCTGATGCATAATCCAATCTCATTCCATTCAAAATAATACTAGAGGAAAAAATGTGGGACTTTAAAATGTAAAAGTAAAATAATTATGCTCAAAGTACATATTCTACATAGAAGAAACTATAAATCCAAATAGATTATTTTTTATTTGTCTAGGCTTCATTAAATGTTACCATTGTGAATGCCATTTCACTGGTTACGGAAAACATTTTTAAGGATTTGTCTATATGTGATGCAGTAAGTTTTCACAGAGGTAACCCCAAACTGGACATTCTCCCACTGCTGGGTTAAACCCCTGCTGGGTTTAACCTGCCATTTAAATTTACAGTATAAAAGGTTTAAACCAAACTTGATAATGTCTCAGGGGATTTTTAGTTTGCTTGCTTTTTTTTTAGTTATCTCTTGCTCTTTTTTTTTTTTTTTTCCTGTGAGTCAAATGTTTACTTTCACTTTATGCTGTTCTACTTCTTCATTACTTCAAATAACATACAACAGTCTCCTGGTGCTTTTCATTTCTCCAAAATGTGCCTAAGACAAGGCTGTGTATCAGCAGAGCCTATTTTTACTGAAGATTTTTGGCAAAAGGGTGATAACTATACTACATAATACAGCAAAACCTTAAAATTGGTTATTACATACCCATTTACCTTCTACTGGGTATTTCCTACCATGAGTAATTAATTTCTCATTGATAAAGGCTACTTTGGCTCAACTTTCCATGTTCTCTATCTCTGGAAGGTGGACTTCAACTCACTATTACAGTTCATTTCTTTTGCAGAGCAGTTCAGCTCTCTATGCCCTACTCCAAATAATGTTTAGGTTCATGTTTGCATACTCAGAGATTCATGAAGATGATTTGCTAAACAAAGGATTGTCAACTTTAAATTTTCCCCATTTAACAACAAAGCACCTAAGGATTCTTTGATTCATTTTTATATTCTAAGAAAGGTTCCCTCCAGCTCTCTGCAGTGAGACCCTGCATGTTCTGAGTTTGATTTTATCTTTCCCATCCATCAATTTATGACAACCACAGAAATAGGCAAAACACCCTGATATCATAGACTTCTTCCCCAATCATCAAACACCCATTTTTTTACAAACTCTGTTGATTGTTCAGCCCTATTACCAATCTGGTGAGAACGTGCACAGCACAGATTTAAAAGTCCATCTCTTCTATCACATTTCTATAAATCATTTTGGGTCATTGTATGAAGGTAAGGGCTTGTAGAACCCAGAGTTAGAAAAGAAGCAGAAGGAAAGTAAAAGAGTCATTTTTCCCTTTAGGGGAAAAAATCCATTAGCTTAATCTCTAGTCAGGAAAGAAACATGATTCTCTCTTCTCTCTGTGGACCTATGCTGACACTTGGACTTATAGTGACAGTATTTCCTGGGCCTCTAGAATTATGCCTGAGTCTGAAGTTGCACAAGCATCCATTTACATTTCTTTAGAAGACTTTTTAACCCTGTAGCTCTAACAACTGCTTTTCAGCAGAGGGAAATTAGGCGACTTTGAAGATCAAAGTGTCATGCATTTTGTGTTTCCTTCTTACCATTGCTATACCGTGTGTGGCTGACACAGCCTGATGATACAGCAGAACGCACCATATGTGTTTAAGGGTGGGGAGAAAAGTCAACCTTAAGGAACTGACAGTCACCTTCAATATACCAATTTGTGTTCAACTATTGATTTTCTCTCTCTTTTTCTTCAGGAGCCAGAAGGTGGCATCTTATTACTTATTTGTAATATTTGAGTTAATTTTATTAAGATATATTATGCTTAGATTGAGGATTTAAACTTATTTTGATTGTGAAGTACAGGATTAAGTACAGCAAATCGACTCTCTGAAGAATAAAATGATCCAAAGGAAAAAAAATATACAAAGGCAATAAGGCCACCTATCCTCAGATCCACAGAAAAGAATAGAATTGTTTTCACATGATTAGGATCTAAATACTTTTATACTTCACAGTGATTTAGAAATGTTTAAATAGTACTAAGACTATTAAAATGGGAAGTTAAGAAAAAACATACATTATCTTTCAAATTACCCTGCCTTGGGCCTAAATTTCAGAGATTTCACTGGATCTTAGATCTTAAAATGGAAAGAAATGCAAAGAAATGACCCCTTAAGTTTTCTTTCCCCTAGCCAGCCTATGATTTTGTTCAATATTGATCAAAATATTAGTGAAACTGAGGAATAACAAATAGTAATACATAAGTGAAGTATTTAGTAATACATTTAGTTCTCTTTTTATAATTTCATTGCACCTCTACGTAAACATTCATTCATTGAAAAAACACTTTTTCTTACTACAGTGTATAAAGCTCTCTGTGCTAACCATGTTCACTATAGAAAGGAACAAGTCATGGTCCCTGACCTCAAGATATCCACAACGTATCCTAAACGGCTGTCACAAAGAGATAATCTATGCAGTGAGGGCAATCACAGACATATGCACAACTATTACAAAAGCTCAGTGCAAGGCATCTCCTGGGGTACACTATGAAAAACAAGTATGAAAGTCAGGGAAAGCTTCCTAAAGAAGGTAACTGAATTTCATAACATTAGTGGGAATTCAGCAAAGCAGGATGGTTTAGGGAGGTAGAAATGGCATTCTAGGCAGTGGACAACAGGAGAAAGCATGTGGGGATGGAGCCAGCAGGTGCCAGATACGAAGTTCCTTATGTGTTATATTAAAAAGTTCAAAGTTTACCTTTTAAGAGTTAGGACTTCTTTGAAGAGTTGTACACCAATAGATGACATGGTCAAATTTAAGTTTTAAAAAGATCACTCTAGTGGCAGGATTGAGAATAAATCAAGATAAGATTGGAGGCAGGCAGACAGGTCAGGAACCTACTGCATGAGATGACGAGGGTTAAACCAAAGAAGTGTCATAAAGACAAAGAGAAGATAACATGTCCCAGAGCTATTGAAGTAAAAAAGTTGGCCACATTTCATGACAAATATAGGGTGGTGTGGAAAAAATGTGGGGTCTGTAGTGATTACCTGGCTTCTTGTATGGCTGTCGTATAGAAAGCGACACCATCAAATAAAGTAAAAAAAATATAAGAGGAAGGAAAAGTTATAAGAGGAAATGAATATGCTCACATTTAGAAATATTAAAATTGAAGTGTCTGCAAGGCATCCAGGTGCAGGTGTTTAGCTGGCAAATGAATATAAGTCGAGAGAAAGGACAGAGGTCTGGACTAAAGACATCGATTTGGAAGTGTTCAGTTGGAGACATGAGAATGGCCAATCTCTCACACAGAAAATCAACAGATAATTAGGGGCTCAAGAAAAATCAGAAGTTCCTGGGACAAAAACTGAGAAGTTAATATTCATTTTTCAAAATTGTACACATGATTTAAAAGATGAATGATTATTGATAATCCACAATAGCCTGAATTTTCTTTTAAAAAGTGACAGAGAAGCAGAATAAAGTTGTGGTCAACTATCCATCCCTCCAAAACAAGCTACTGGGCAGCCCTGGCCTCGGTTAGCTAAATGGATCTGTCTTGGACCTCGCCAGTCTCGCTGTCTCTCAGTGAAGGCTCTGTGGTTTCTGTTGATCTACATCTGGAACCAGGATGGGAAACACCTGTTCTCGTCAGCCACTTCCTTTGACCAGAGCTGATGTTCACATTCCAAAGAGTTCTTACATTGTTTATGTCAGTCCAAATGATCTGACATGATAGGAAGAAGATATGTTAGGGGATCTTTCAATGACAGATTTTACATTTGATTTTATAGTCAATAAAGATAATTGAGCTGTGTAGTAAAAAAAAAAAATGGCACTAGGGATTGCAGATATTGAAGTGCTGAGGATGTAAACCTTATAAATTGGAGCTTTTAGTTATCCCTGATTGGTTCTATGCTTGAATTTCTAAGTGCAAATTCCAATGAAAAACTATTAATATTCTTTTTACAAATAAAGGTTTCCTCTTCAAACATTTACGCATTTTTCTTGTACAAATGTCTCACTTGTAAAAAGAATTTCTTGAAGAGTAGCAGTGGAATATCAGAAGAATTGGAAGGAAGGGAACTTTGAGAGTTTGACATCAATGAAGCAAAATACAATAGGTTTATTAATAGATGAACAAATATAATAAGTTTCTCCCAGCTTTATTAGTCAGGGATTGGCTGTATGTAAAAGACCATATTGCAAAATTCTACACACAAAGACCAAAAAGACAGGTTGAACAGTTTTCCTTTGGAAAATCAGTTATACATTTCTAGTGTTTATTATTTTTCCACAGTTAAATCTCTGCTCCCACCCTTGTCATTTCACATCTGGTATTCTAAAACCCATTCCTCACCACCTGTCTTAGCCTTCTTTTCAATCTGTCCAAAATGTTATAGCTAAAATCATCTTTGAAATCTCTTCCTTAACCATATTAATTTATTTCACAAGATTAATTTTCAAGGTAATTATGATGCCCTCAATCAACACATTCTGTGAGACATCGAGGACATTCTAGTGACATCTTCTTAGCCTTAAATGAAATAATTGGACCTAATAACAAGTATGTTTAAAAAACTGTAACAAATGATTTATTGTGCAGTGCATAATTAAAATGAGTAAACATCATAACATCTTTTATGTGCATAATTATCAAAATTGTTCAAAGGTCTTTCATCTTATTGATTTTATTGGTGTATATCCTTTGATATATATTATTCTTATTTAAGATGTAAGAAACTGAGAGAGTTTGAAGGTATTATACAAATTCATTTGGGGTCAAAATAAATGTCAGAATTCAGTTTTCTTAACTATCAGTCAGTGTTTGTTTTCTCCACGTTAGTAAAATGGTAGGCTTAACACCCTCTGATATTCATGCAACTGAGAATGTTGGCCACTACTATGCCCTTACAGTGTGGCTGGCACTGAGCTGAATAAGTTAGAAACATAATTTTCCCGAATTTCCTCAATACCCCATCATTTCTTCTTTTCAACTGAGGACTAGGACACAGAAGGTATAAAAGCCAATAATGTTATTCATTACATAAGTAATAAAGAAAGTAGCATAATTTATTTCATAAGTAAAGAGGAATAACTTGAAACTAGGTTTCTGACCCCCAAATCTGGGTTCTTTCCATCTTATTGTACTTTTTCACCTTACTGTTCTATCTCACAGAGTAAGAGCTTCAAGTCAAGTTTCGAGTCCATCTCCATCTGTCATGTTTACTCAATAGACTTCTATTGAGTGGCTACTGTTATTGCATACACATTCCAGACAGGGCAATTGTGTCACAGAAAGAAAAATGCTATCAGCTTGATCTTGAGAAACTCCCAGTCTAGAAGGAGACCCAGACAAATAAACACAGCAAAAAGTACAGATTTTTCCTTTGGTTACAATTGGGAGAGGGGGTTAAGAATGAAAGAAGTTTTATAAAAGGAAATATAAAAGAAAACAAAAGTGTAAAAAGTGGGTGATTGCTTAGTAGCAATGTCTCAATCCAGTCATACCCAAATCTTACTTTGTCTTATCTTAAAACATTTTATCATTATATAACCATGAGTAAACTACATATCTCAAAGAAACTAAGAATAAATTTTAAGTCACATAACAACTCATGTATGAGAAAGGGAGATAAATTATGAAATCAAAGAAATAATGAAATTTCATCTGTAGCAGTCAAAAAGCACAACCCTTCAAGGGATAAATTTCAGCATACTTGGTGCAAATTTTGTATGCAGTACCTATTAAAGTAGCTTGCATGTATGCCTGCTTAGTAATTAAGAAATGTTCATTGATTATGTCAACAAGGAGGTGTTATGCACTTGGAAATGAACACTGAAATGTTAAATAAACTGAAAACAGGAAGCAGAATTGTGCTTTGTTTAAAACATCTATTAGTCATCACTTAATCAGTGTGATAAAATTATACAGTTCAAATATCATTTTCAACTGTTGTTGACTCTCCTGTTGCTAAATTATTTCCATCTTTGTAAGGTGCAAGTGTTATACTTAAAAAGAATCCCATAAAAGTCATTCTATTATTTGCATTGACCTCAATTATCAGTAAGTGTTTATTAAGAACATACTATGAGTCAAGCGCTTGGCAGAAGTTTTCTCAACAAACAAAATTTTGAAAAGATTGACCTCACTGAGTACAGAAACTATGTCCTATTAATTCTGTATTATTTCAATGCACGTTAAAGAAAATCACACATATAACAGGTTTAGATAGGGTTATTTATCAAATGCGGACTTAAGAATTCTTATTCTTGGTAAATTAAAAATCCATTTGAAACATATGGGTTCATTATTTCAATCCAAATTCATCCTTTTCAAGTTTAAATGAATTGGTTTTGAAACATGTATTTAGAAAGGCAAAAAGACTAATCAAAGAGGCTCCTAAAACTTCTCACCCCTGAAGAAACATATGGATGCTATTTAAAATCAATTCAGAAAAAAAGACAGGTTGAAATTTCTTAGTTAAATCAAAGCTTGTCTTTGCAGTACTACATACTGCATGATTATTAGGAGATGTGTATCAGATGAAGTTCACATTAGCAATCGACACAAACTGACTCTGGGTAACGTAGGCAAGCACAGTAAATGAGGTTTTTGAAAAAATGTTGGTTAGCTTCCACATTTGCATTACTAGGATGACTGAGAAAGAAAAAGAATCAAATAGCAGCAACATAGCCAGAACTACAATCAACATCCAACCAGGGAGCGTCTTTAATGGAGAAGCTGTTGCTGCCACCACTAACTTCTCAATCCTACATTTAATCATACCCATATTATTGGCTACTGTGGTCTAAAATGTTTGTGCCCTTCCAAAATCCATATGTTGAAACTTAATCCCCAATATGATGGTAATAAGAGGTGAAACCTTGGGAGGTGATTAGGTCATGAGGTTCGATCTCTCATGAATAGGATTAGTGGCCTTATAAAAGAAGCCAAGGGAGTTTATTTGCCTTTCTGACATGTGAGGTTACAGTGAAAAGATGTCTGCCTAAGGAGTGAACCTTCATCAGACAATAAATCGGTCAACACCTTGAACTTGGACTTTCCAGCCATCATAATTGTGAGAAGTAAATTTTTGCTGTTTATAAGATACCCATTCCATGGTAGCCTAAACAGACTCAGAAATTGGTACTGGCCACTGAGTGACACCACTTTCAACCGGCTCATCCAGGAAGGAGTCTCTATTGCTTTTAGCATCACTTGCTTTTGATATAAGGTCCACGGCGAATGGTCTGATTGGCTGAACCTAAATTGCAATATGCTACGGTCACAAATGAAAGGAGAATCAGATGCTGTAAGAAAGTTTTAAAGATAAATATTGACAAGGTGATATTAATATTTGACATATTTATCAATTGTGATAAAATTGTCCTAATTGCTTGGCCTCTTCCTCTCTGATTTTGCTCAGTTTTTCCTTTTCTATTTTCTTTCATAAGTCTATAAAGTCCATCCTCCTATAACATTTAAAGTAACTTCCCTATCCCTTGGGATTTGAATATATGTGTATTGAGCAAACAGGTTCATCTTTGAAAGGCAAATCTCCAAAACAGCACTGGTTTAAATAAGATGGAAGTTTTCCTATCACTCATAAAGGGACTTTGGAAACACACTGCTCAGAATTGGTATGTTGGCTACATAATCAAATGGGAATAAGAGTCACTCCTTCTATTACACCACTGATTATACCTCATGGCCCACGATGGCTGCCAGAACTTCAGTCATCACATCTGTAATGCAGTCCAGCACAGTGAAAAAGTGGAAAGATCAAAACGATGTTTGCTTCTTCCTTCTTTTTATTGTTCTGTTAATATTTCATGTGTTATTTTTGTCTCACAAATTGAATTGGCTGAAACGAGTATTATAAAACCTCCTAGATTACATACAATTCTTTAAAAGTAGGACTCTCTACTACATATTTATCATTTTTCCTCCCCAGGTACTATTTTCCTGATCACAAACAGCACGGAAATTATTTTAGGGAATTTTTTTTCCATCAGTCTCAGCCATGTGATTTGCTATGCCCTACCCTCAATTCCAGGGCTTTGTGTACCCCATTACTCTAGCCACAATACTTGAGAGTAATTGGTGTCTAACTGGGAAGAATGGTATTCAACAAAACACAGGCAAAGTTTGGATAAAGGTTTATGGGGGAGAAAAACAGCTAGGTAACAAGTAATTTTTGTATATGTACAATGTGCCAAGTGTTATTCTAGGCACTTAGAATATAGCAAGGCATTGTTTCAGGTGCAGACAAAAGAAACTGTTCTAGATAGTTTAAGCAGAAAGGCATTTACCAAATGCTTACAGAATCATTGGAGGAGGTGTAGGAGCCAGGTCTTGGCTCAATCTTTAACAATGATTCCCAGAACACAAAAGAAGTGGCCTAACAAGGTAGCTACCAGAAAGCCGGGCAACCAGGAAGTTGCTGGTCTGACTGCTGGCTCCAGTGTTACACTGTTTCCTCTAAGATCCAGGCATTGGAAAGACAGCTGTGGCCCCCAAGATTACAGCACATCAACTGTTAAAGCCCCCTGTCCTGCCTCTTGACACCCGTGAGACAGAGAGTAGATACAGGAAACTCTGATATCACTGATGCAGAGAAAACAAAGAAAAACTCTCACCACTGCACTTACCTGCAGAAACAGCAGAACCAATAAAGTAGAGACTTTGGCTTCTTTATATCTTGCAAAGCTTACATTGGTGATTTTGTTTGGCAAACACTGATCACCTGAAAAAGAGTCTAGAAACAGTCTTCTCAGCCTCAAAAATGAAGTAATGTAGGCCGGGCGTGGTGGCTCACGCCTGTAATCCTAGCACTCTGGGAGGCCGAGGTGGGCAGATTGTTTGATCTCAGGAGTTTGAGACCAGCCTGAGCAAGAGCGAGACCCCGCCTCTACTAAAAATAGAAAAGAAATTATACGAACAGCTAAAAACATATATATATATATATATATAAATTAGCGAGGCATGGTGGCGCATGCCTGTAGTCTCAGCTACTCGGGAGGCTGAGGCAGGAGGATTGCTCGAGCCCAGGAGTTTGAGGTTGCCACGGCACTCTAGCCCAGGCAACAGAGTGAGACTCTGTCTCAAAAAAAAAAAAAAAAAGAAGTAATGTATATTACACGGGAATAGGAATGGAGTTTTTTCTGCCAATATGCAATATCTGTCATAACTAGTCAACAAGACAGATAGAACCTCTGTCTTCAGTAATTTTCAAATAAATGAAAAGCATATGACCTCATAAGCAGCCTCCTCTCTTCCTGAGGAGCAGCCAGAACAGGTGTGCAGTACACCTTGTCTGGATAATGTCAAGTCTCTAAATTCTCTTAGCCATTTAATTACTCAGAAAGAAGACAGCTTAAATACGAAGTTGACCATTGAAGAAGAGTAGAGCCAAAAAATTCATAGAGAGATATATGTCTAAAGTTCTGATGACATCATGAACTGCTAGGTCAAGCAATGCCTGAATCTCGTCTTCCTTGAACTTTTTTGTTAACTCAACCAGTAAGGTCTTCCCTTTGGCTAAGCCATTTTGATCTGAATTTTCTATATTTGCAACTAAATAATTCTTATTTACACAGAGTGTAGAACCACAAATGGAGTATCTAAAGAGATATAACCTAACATATGGAATTGGCCAAATTAAAGCCGGGAGAAGGAAATTAGATGCTGTTATCTAGAGGCAGGAAACTGGCAACCTCTTTTATCTGGTGTGAATTTTTTTATTAAACTGGTGGCAGTTGTAGCTTTGGATCAAAACATGTATCTACTGAAGCCGAGGTGGTGAAACACTTAGTAGGAAATTTTCAAGATACTAGTGTGTTAGATGCCTCTTATAGCTTTTTTAGCCGTCATCTATTAACTATGTAGTCTGCACCATGCATTATTTTATTTACTTGTATTAGCTCATTTAAGACTCAAAATAACTGATGACACAGGTACAATCATTATTTCCATTTTACTAATGAGGAAACTGAGGCACTCTTCCGTAAGGACCTATAAAAAAGAACAATCTGGGCCAAAACTTACCTGTCTGATAAAAGAAAAGAAAGAATATTCACTTTTCTCAGAGAGATCATTTTGGCTTGTGCCAAACAATCAAAGTGACTGACGTGACTGTGAGACTTTGCATGGGTAGAAAAAAAAAAAAAAAACTAAACTATCAGCCCCATTCTAAAATTAGTTGCAATAAAATCATGCAAAAGAAATATTACCTGGTGATAAAATTGGGGTCTGAGAAAAGTCTTATTGCTTAGGCACCTCCCAAGTAAACTCTCGTGCATTTTCTCAATGAAAAAGACACCATTCCGTCTAACGGAAAGATACAAATGAATGACCACCCCATCCCATCCCATCCCATCAACCTATTGCCCTGAATTGTTCCCAAGAAGAGAACAAGCTTGAGGCCATTAAACTAACACCTATTTCTAGGAAACAAATTTCTCAAGCTATTATAGGTTAGAGACTCAAAGACCATGATCTAATAACATCTCTGGTTTTGTTTACTGTCCCTTGCAGTTTAACAAAAGGAAAAAAAGAAAAAGTCAATTAAAGTATTAAAAAAATAGTTTGAGGGCAAAACAACCAACCGAGAGGAATTAATGAGGAATTAAGGACGTTG
The DNA here is from genome assembly GCF_020740605.2 of Lemur catta. NCBI lineage: Eukaryota > Metazoa > Chordata > Mammalia > Primates > Lemuridae > Lemur > Lemur catta. The sequence continues at coordinate 58,028,766 of NC_059129.1, forward strand.
ATGGCTCTACGCCTCCAAGGCAATTCTCAGTCAACACACTAAGAGAAAGTAAGCTGGTGAAGCCCCAAAGGTAGATACCACTCAAATTTCTATCCAAGATGTGGTCACAATGACAACGGACAAAGGAGATATCTCTGGGGGGAGGGGGTAGAAGCAAAAGGTTGACTAAGGACTTACTTTATTACCAGGGCAGAGAATCCAGGTTATTCTGGTTCAGTGGGAAACAATATGTGTTAAAGACCACTGATTAATATGTATTTTTATTTGTTATCACCATTATATAGTGATTGTGTTGAAAGAAGTCAAACTTGTAGGTTAAACTGGATCAGATCAAAGCAGCTAGATCTGGACAAACCTAAGAACATGGCTCATTACCTAGAGCAAGGGCCAGCAAATTACAGGATGTGGACCCAACCCACCTGCTCTCCTCCTACCTGCATTTATAAACAAAATTGTGTTGAAATACAGCCACACCAATTGTTTACATATTGTCTAAGGCTGTTTTCACACTGCACTACAAAAGCTAGCAGAGTTAAGTAATTGCGAAAGAGACAATGTAACTCACAAAGCCTAAAGTATTTAATATCCGTTTTGCCAACCTCTAACCTAGAGAATCCTAGTTTTTGGATCTGCATGCAGTAGCTGATTGTTTCAGGGGCTGCAAAACCACACACACACATTTGATGATTCCTTAGAAAGATTAATGAGGACCAGAAGCAGTTATACTCAGGCTAATGTTTATTACAGCAAATGGATACAAAGCAGGATCAGGAAGGGGAAAAGGAGCATCCAGTGGATTCTGTTGGGAACCAGGCACATTAGAAATAAGTTCTTACAGAAGTTGCATAGGATATGTTCTTCCTCCAACAACAAACTGAAGCAAGCACATGGTGGTTTTGCCAGGAAAGCTGCTTGAGTCTCAGAGCACAGGACTTTTATTGGGAGCTGGTCACACAGGTGCATTGACCTGCATGACCAGCCAATACTCCAGACTCCAAAAAGAAACCAGTGTTCACCAGAAATCACTTTGTGTGCACAAACCATCTTGACAAGTCAGTACAGCATGGTTCAGCGCCGCAGGTGTATAAAACAACCTTATTAATTAGTAACAGAGACAACATCCATGCACTATGTTGCAGGAGTTGGCCAAGGGTTTACCCACACAATCAGGCCATCCTGAAGATATGCCAGCATTGAACAACCAAGCCTGAGGTGTTAACTCTTTTCCACTTGGAGATGCTTTTAGGAGGAGAGATGAGAAGAGTACATTGGATATAGGCCTCAACATACCTTTATAGGAAGAAGAAACATACAGATGTGAGATATTCAAGTAGTAACAAGCAGGTGTTTGCCTCTTCAGCGTCTTTTTCCCATAAACAAAACCTCGATTTGTTTTGGAGAACCACATGTCAGCCGTAAATTGTTTGCAGGATAGATTGACCCTCCGTTTCAGAATTGGGCCCTAAAGAGCTTAAGCCTACCAGCTCATCCCACTCATCTGGCCACAGTGATTATTTCAGAGATAGTCATGTGATCAAATCTGTGGCAGGAAGAGCCTTTTATAGGAGATTTCTAGATAAGAAAGTTTCCTTCTCTTCTGTGGGAACTTTTTTTTTTTTAATATGCTCTCTTCTCTCTCTGGTTTAGTGTGTAATTATGTGGCCCGGAAGTTTTCTAGCCATTTTTGCTTCAATGAAGACAACTTGTCTGATGGCAAAGCTCACGAGAAGGTAACAGCAAAACTGTGAGAAATGCAGAGAAAAAGATCTGGAGCCTTAAAGACACCTGACCCTAACTCAAACATCCTCTGATGCTGGCATGTCTCTGGGCTTTCTATTAGGTAAGCCAAAAAAAAAAAAAAATTCTAAAGTTCTGTTTAGGCCAATGAGCTGGGAATTACTTCACAACAATAAATATTGTTGACTGATAAAGTATTATCATTCCTATTTTACAAGTGTGAAAATCAATACACAGAAAAGTTAAATAACTTGCCTATGGTCACAAGAATAAATGGCAGAGCCAGGATTTAACACAGTTCTCTTTGTGTCTAAGACATATACATTTATTTCCTGAGTCATGCAGCCACTAGATTAGAAATTTCTAGTTGAACTCATTCTGCATCCCCCACCAAAATCAGCTGTGTACCTGAGACCTCCCATAAATTCAGATACTACAAAGGAAATTATTCTGGCATTGTTGGTTTTGTACCTATTCTATCCTAAAAATTGGGAAGATCTGAGCCTTAATGTGAAAAGGGAGTGGAAACCAGTTTTCTGGTGAGTACATGTGGTGCTTGTTTTTCCCTTTTTGGGATACTTCACTTAATAGAATGGGTTCCAACTCTCTCCAGGAGAACCAAAGAGATGCCATATCACCGTTATTTCTTATAGCTGAGTAATATTCCATGGTATACATATACCACATTTTGCTAATCCATTCATGAATTGATGGGCATTTGGGTTGTTTCCACATCTTTGCAATTGTGAATTGTGCTGCTATAAACATTCTGGTGCAGGTGTCTTTTTTATAGAATGACTTTTGTTCTTCTGGGTAGATGCCCAACAATGGGATTGCTGGATCGAATGGTAGGTCTACTTGAATCTGTTTAAGGTATCTTCATATTGTTTTCCATAGGGGTTGCACTAGTTTACAGTCCCACCAGCAGTGTATGAATGTTCCTGTCTCTCCGCATCCACGCCAACATGTATTGTTTTGGGACTTTTTGATAAAGGCCATTCTCGCTGGAGTTAAGTGATATCTCATTGTGGTTTTGATTTGCATTTCCCTGATGATTAGAGATGTTGAACATTTTTTCATATATTTGTTAGCCATTTTTATATGTTCTTTTGCAAAATTTCTATTTATGTCCTTTGCCCACTTTTTGATAGGGTTGTTCGATTTTTTCTTACTGATTTTCCTGAGTTCTAAATAGATTCTTGTTATCAGTCCTTTATCTGATGTGTAGTATGCGAAAATATTTTCCCCATTCTGTAGGTTGTCTGTTTACTCTCATGACTGTTTCTTTGGCTGTGCAGGAGCTTTTTAATTTGATCAGGTCCCATTTATTTATTTTTGTTGTTGCTGTGATTGCCTTGGGGATCTTCTTCATAAATTCTTTGCCTAGGCCAATGTCTGTAAGAGTCTTCCTACATTTTCTTCTAGAATTCTAATAGTTTCCCACCTAAGGTTTAAGTCTGTTATCCACCATGATTTGATTTTTGTGAGAGGTGAAAGCTGTGGGTCCTGTTGTAGTCTTGTACATGTGGCTATCCAGTTTTCCCAGCACCATTTATTGAATAAGGAATCTTTTTCCCAGAGTATGTTTTCGTCTGCTTTGTCAAAGATTAGATGGCTATATGAGGATGGTTTTATATTTGGATTTTCTGTTCTGTTCCACTTGTCTGTGTCCCTGCACTTGTGAAACTGGTTTGCCTGATCATCACCTAAGTGGACATTTGGGAATAACACCAGTTGGGTATCGGACAGAGGTGGGGGCTGGGGGGAAGGGATGGGTGTATACCTACTTGATGAGTGCGATGTGCACTGTCTAGGGAATGGACACGCTTGAAGCTCAGACTCGGGGGGATGGGGGGGTCTGGGCAATATATATAACCTGAACTTTTGTACTCCCATAATGAGCTGAAATTAAAAAAAAAAAAGAAAGAAACACACACGCCTGTTTCAGAAAAATAATCTATTTTATTTTACATTAAAATTTTATTTAAAAAAAAAAAAAGAAAATGGAGTGGAAACCAAACTGACCATTTCTTTTTTGTGTGTGTGCTTTCCTCCTCCTTAACCACTTCATACATTTTATTCCACTTTTCCTGAACCATATAGAGAGTGAAACAGATATTTTGATCATTCTGCAGTACCTGAAGAATTCCAGATTTTAGGTTTGAATGTTAGATCCAAATAAAAATGGTTAGTTGGACTTAGTTTCTAGTAGAAATCATCTCAAATAATTTTAGTAGGCTTGTCTATAACTGTGGTTATCAAATATTCATGCTTATGTACCCTCTCAATTATATTCATATAGCAAAAAAACCCACTACATATGCCCCCAGAAAGAAAAAGGTGAAGTATAACTGTGGGGAAAAATCTTTTCAAATATACTCATGCTGTGAACCTATTATAAGTGCAAAAAGATTAAAGATACAGTATAAAGGTGTGTATTTAAATGACTACAAATAACTGTTTAACTGGAGCTGCCTAGGGTACATCAGTAGCCCCTAAATGATCAAAGGCTATTGCTGCAGGCAAGGTCCAAAACCACCTGCTTACATAAAGAACTTTAGATGACAGCACTGATATTATGCATGTATATTGATACTTCTTGAGACAATAATTTTTAAAAATTATCTATCCAAAACTGACAGCAGGCAAACAGATTGAGAGTTAAGTCTGTAATTCTGCTACAGACTCATCCCTTTGCTTTGTGTAAAAACATAATTTCTTAGGATGTTTCACAAATCCCCAACCCTATCATTGTTATCTACAGGAAGAAAAACTTCAAGTTATATGAGATACAAATGGTCTTTCTTTTGCTCACATCAGACAAACCCAGGCAAAACTGTGAAATAGGTTTATTTTATTTCCTCTGTCCACCTTAAGTCCTACCTCTATCTAAGAATTCAAGTAAACTAGTTACACTATTATTTTACATTTTTTTCAACGAACACAGAAAACAATACATATTACAACAGACTTAGTAATCCACATATATATCTCTAGATACATCATCATAAGGAATAGTTTACATAATATATACACCCATGTATAATTGAAACAAAAGTTATCCAAAACAATACTTACCTGTACTTTATTTAATTTACTGTGACTTTTTTTTATTCTATTCCATTCTTTTTCATCTTTGTTGAATGCAAGTCACAATTTGACAACTCGACTTACCAAATTAACTTCAAAAGCTACTAATGGGTTATGATTCACAAATTAAAAAGCAATAATTTACTCTAAGTGATAAATATCCCATCAATATGCAAAATTCCTACTTCTGTAATTTACATAGCAACAGGGATAAAAACTAATTGCAAGATGCTTAATTGTAGAATATTAGACATCAGTGAGGACACGGGGAATAATTACTTGAAAGATTCACCAGAATTTGGCAGATTCTTCCATCAAGAGAGTTTTTTTATTCTTGTAAAGCTCATAGTAAGAACACTTATCCCAGTTAATTTATCTTGCAGTTATATGTGGCCACTGTGGAAGTAATGCACGTCACTTCCAGGCCTGATCATATATTAATAGGGTCTCTCTCTCTCTCTGTATCTCTTTTTCTCTCTCTCCACATATGGTCTCACATACTCATTAAGCAGCCTATTATTTTATTTGAATTTATTTCTTCCCTGGTGGGAAGAGAATATGTTGAGCAGCATTTCTTACTTCATTATTAAGGTAGAGTTCTGTTTTGCTGTTATTGATATTTTGTCTTAGTGATTTTGGGGGTCATGAATCAGTTTTCACAGTGCCTGACATTCTTGGAAAAGACTATCATTGATTAAGTCAGCAGGACAGAAAGACCAAATGTGTGGAACAAGGTGACATTTTAATTCCTTTCATCACTCTCATATGACCTGCTATGTAGTACATGGGAAATTATCAAGTTAATCAGCGTCACTACCAAGGCCCTGTTTTCTCTAATTGTTTTTATTTTTTTATACAGGAATACTTTTTTAAAGTATTTATTTTACTGAAAATCAGTACATAGTAAATTGTCTTAGTTTTTGTTTGGTATAACTTTATTTTACTTCTCTCCTAAATGACAGTTGTGTAAGTAAAAAATTTCCACGTTAACAGTTATTTTCTCTCCATATTTTAAATATACCATTCCTTTGTGTTCTGGTCATTAGTTTTGTAGTAGAGAAATTCACATTTAGTCTAAGTTGTTTTTGCTTTTTTTTTTTTTTGTTTTTAGTTGGTAAATAATATTTTATTTCTATTAACCTTTACAATTTTGGCTGTCTTTGGTGTTTTTCAAACTTTCAATGATGCATGCACTGATCTTTAAATACATTGTTTTAGACCTATGTTTCTTTATTCAGGGACTCTTGACCTCCAACAAGTCACGAAAATTCTTGATTATTATCTCTAAGTATTAACTCTCCCCCATTTTCTATGCTTATCTCTGGAAAGCCTATTAGACATATGATGGAATTTATCATTCTGCTCACCTTGCTTAATCTCTTTCTCATATTTTCCATTTCTAAAATCACTTTTTTGCTATGATCTAATGAGTTCCTCAAATCTGTCTTCCAGTTCACTAATTGACTCTTCAGAGTAATCTGGTAATATGTTATTTAACCTGTATATTTCTAGATTTTTCTTTAATCTGCCAGATCTTGGTTTATAGTATTCTATTATTTCATTATGGTTTATGTGTGTAGGTTATATATTCTTTAGATGTTTTATCATTTAAAACACACAATTTATAATTATCTTTCATATTTGTCAATTGTCTCAAGTTCTTGAGAAAAATATAAGTCCATTTAGTATGTCTGTTTACTCTTTCTCCTGTGGAATATTTCCTAATATTTTTGATAAATTTTTGTTGTGAGATCATTAGTACTAAGGTTTTTGTTTCCATTCATTTTTGCTGTTGTTTTTGGTGGTAGTGAGAAGTCCTGGTTGTTCTGATTTAAGAAAGCATCCCTTACAGAGACATTCTGCATTTACCAGATGTCTAGGGGCATCACAAGTACAGAGCTAGTTTCTATGTTAATTTTTCAACTTGGATTTCTATTTGCCTTTGCATTGTTCAAGCTTTAGGCCCTGGGCCATATCACCTGCTCCTGCAAGGGCTTCAACAGCCCAATCTGGCAGCGTTAAAGCCAGTATCTCAGTCCATTACATACTCACCACTAACTCTTTGCTCAGCTGTTACCTAATCCACTTGCATTCTTACTACTCTCACTTTGAGGTTTTTGATCTTTTTTTTTTCTCTTACATTCATTTAAATTTGCAGGAAAATTAATGTTTTGTTTATATTTTATCCAGTACTGCTCTATGTTTATATTTGAAAGTAGCTCTTTATGAATTTAGCCTACTATGCTAGAAAAATATGTTTATTATCTTCTTTTTCTCATTAATGAAGTATCACAAAATGTTTTGGGTAATGAAGGTTTCTAGTTAGGTGAATTACACATAATCCAGAATGTTATTGTGGTAAAAAAAAAATGGAGATAGAGATAGATCTGGTAAATTAAAATATTGACTTCTATGGGTTGACTAGCCATAAAAAAAATGTTAAATTTGATTTAATCAAAATGTCACAATTCTGTTCATCCAAAGACATTATTAAGAAAATAAAAAACAAACTACAAACGGGGAGAAAATATATAAAATGCCTGTGTCAGATAAAGGACTTGTCTTTAAAATATATAAAAATCTCTTACAAAATATTAATTTTTAAAAATTATGATAAAAATGGGCAAAAGATGAGAATAGATGCTTTGGAAAAGAAGATACGTACATGGTCAATAAGAACATAAAAATACCCAACATCATTATTTGTTCAGAGAAATGAAAATTAAATCCACTAGATAAAATTCCATACCTACAAGATAGGCTAAAATTTTAAAAAACTAACACCACCACCAATGTTAGTGAAAATGTGAAGAAAGGGGAACTCTCCAAAACTTCTAATGGGAATGTAAATGGCACTACTTTGAATAACAGTTTGGCAGTTTCTTAGAAGCTAATTGTGTATTCTCCCTCATGACTCACTGTTAAGCGTTTATCCAAAAGAAATGAAGACATATCCACCAAAAGATCATTATAAAAATGTCCCTAGTAGCCTTATGTCTAATAGTTAGAAAATGTAAACAGCCCAAATGTCCACCAATGGAAAATGGGTAAACTAATTGGGTTACATTCATACAATGAAATAATACTTAATTCATAAAAAGGAATGACTACTAATATACACAATAACATGCATGAGTCAAAAATACTATATTGAGTGAAAGAAAGCAAACACGAAAAAGCATATTTAAGTCATATGAAGTTCAAAAACAGGCAAAGTGATTTATGCTGATAGAAAACAGAACTGTGGTTGCCTCTGTGTGTGGGGTGGGGCAGGTGGTTGACAGAAGAGGGCATTAGGAAACTTACTGCAGAGAGGTGGAAATGTCCTGTACCTTGATTAGAAAGTTAGTTATATCTACACACACACTTGACAAAACATATTAAATCGTTCACTTAAAATGCCATTTGTAAATTTTAGCTAAGGCAAAAATAAAGAAATAATTCTGTGGTAATCAAGTATTGAGTCCAGATATTTTAAAATCTTTACAACAAAAATGAAGAAAAATTTATCACTCTAAAATAGTTTTTCTGGACTTTTACTTTGACCAGAGGCTCTCTGGAAGCTTTATCTGGCATTGAAGTTCTATAGTATTTCTTGTGTCTTCTGAAAGAGAGCATACAAATTTTAACTATTTTTACAAATGCTAAAGAAGTAACCCTAAAAGAATTATATAACCGCACGGCTATTTCACTCTTCCAAGTGAAAGCTATTAAATAAACTACTTGCATTGCTAATGCTGCAGGCTTCAAACTAGTAGCTGAAACCAGGATTTTTTTCCACCACGAGCTATAAAGATTGTGGAAGATGAACTAAAAGGCAATTCTGTTGCTGATGTGTAAGGCAGAACCAAACACAGCTTGTCCATCTGTAGCTCTTGAATTTCTGTACGACCATCAGGAAAAACAGTGTGAGTTTTGTCAATAAATTCAGCACACTTGACATGGATATTTAAGGCGCACAGGGAGTAGAGATTTACAGCATGCTGCCACTTCTACACAAAAATCTCTCTTATCCCTATAAAGTCAATGGGAAAGTAGCAGGAGCTTTTTCCCTGAGGAACTGGTCTTTTCACACATTGTCATAGCAGATGGAGCCAGGGTTTCAACTACCTCACCCCCAGAAACAGAATGAGTAGTCTTTGAGAGCCTTTGTGAGGTGGTACCTGCAAGGAAGGGCACGAAAAAGGATCAAGAAAAATATAGAGGAACAAACAAGTTGTAAGACTTGATGATAAGTCATACACTTTAGTCAAAGATTTAGAAAATTTTTCTTCAAAACTTAAGCTTGTCTGTGATGCAAAGGAAAAGTGACTTTATTGTTTTTATTTGATTTGGTTTTACGCCATTCCATCACATAAAATGAAAAAAAAAATAAAGAAGGTAAAAATAATGCACCATCCTTGTGTTCTCCCACAATAATAGAGTTTCACAGTCTGTGTCCATCTCTAAAACAGAAGATCCTTGCCCTGTCTCCCTGGGATTACGTTACCTCATTTAGTCATTTCTTCTGTTACTACCTTAGTGTTGGTCACCTTTAACCCTCACCTAAACTTCTGAAAATGCCTCCTAATTTATCTTTCTGCTACCACTGTTGTGCCTTCAATACATTCATACATTCAATACCTTCATCATTCAGCACTCAGAGGTATCTCATTAAGACACACATCATATGGTGTCATGAACACCCTTTGGAGTTGCTCCAGGCTCTTTTGTAAGGCCATAAGACTTTAGCAGATACTATTCTACCTATCTTCCTTATAAAAATAATGCTAAGATTTGGGGGTATTAAGTTTATGTGGGTATCCCTTGGTATCAGAGGAGGTGGTCCCTGTCTGAAGTATTAATATATAGGAGTGACCAGTTTTGATCAACAGACATAAGATGAAGGCTCCTGGAGGGCTTCTGAGAAATCTTTTCCCCCTTAAATTGAAGAAGGAGAAGGAAGGAGGAGGAAGAAGAAGAAAAGGAGAGGTAGGAGAGAGAGGAGAAGAGGGAGAGGAAGAGAAAAGGAGAAGGGAGTAAAGGTAGGAGAGAGAAGAAAATCAAATTCAAATAATAAAAAAAAAATTACCTTCCCCAATTAGTCCCTATTTCTTGCTTTAGAAAAACTTGCATAAATATGGTGTACATGGAGATACTGCAGCCAGTCTGACACCTGACCGTAAAGGTAAGGTGGAAGGAACTACAGAAAAAATGTTTTCAATGCTCTGACCTTGATAAGTTGCTGTGGAAAAAACAAAATTCTCTATGACTCTGATTTCTGCCTGTCTCTCCATTGTGCTGAATTGACTCTAGGATCATAAGACATCTTTTACTTTCACGAATATGCGACCTTCTTTCCTACCTTAGGGCCTTTGCCAGGCTGCAACATAAAATTGTACAAGTTGCACATTGAATATATAAGGGGCTTAACTCAAATTTGGATTTTTCACGTATACAAATGTTTTTTACAATAACTTTCCAGCAGTGTCTTGACAAAGAGGCAACATTTTCTACATCACACAAAGTACCATTTGGACTACAGCAGCCCATCTGAAAACCACTTACTGTTCTCTCTGAGAGAGACACTTTCCCTGGAGTGTATTTGGCCCTTCCTTTCTTATCATTTAGCTTTCAACTGAAATATCAGTTCCCCAGAAAGGCTATCCCTGGGAACCCTACACTAAATGACACTATTCTCTCATTCAGCGTGGCATTATGTTTTCTCATGATCCTTATTAACATCTGAAATTATTTTATTTCATAGCTCTCTGTCCAATACTTGTAAGGGCTATAAGAAAAAGGACTATATCTGTCTTTTTCACTCTGAAATCACCAATGCCTAGCCCAATGTCTGGAAGACTGAAGGAAAGCAGCAAGGCAGGAAGGCTAGAAGCCAGGAAGACAGGCAGAGGGGAGGAAGGAAGTGGTTTGTTAAATCAAGGCACACCAGTATTTTGTAACAACCAAACGTGAATTAAAATTAAGTTGGAAATGAGAAGCTCTGGTGGTTATGATTAATAACAGTTATTTTATTTTTTCCTTTTTTTTTTTTTTACTTTGTGTATAGGTAACAATAAAAATGTGCCTTGCTAAGTATACTACAAAACACCTGAGTAAAAGTCTGATTATGCAAGTTAAAGGAATATCTCAGTTCTAACTAGGAAAATGCACTCTGGCATTATATCATTGGGAAGAAATAATTTCAGGAAGGGCTCAGAGCACTGAGCTTACTACCAAGAGTAAGCCAGTGCAGTTTATGTGTTTAAATTTAGCATGAAAGTAAAAAAGAGCAAGGAGGGTGGGGCCAAATTGGCAAGGCAACAATTTCTTAGAGTTATATGCAAAAGTAAAAAAGGCGAGTCCAACTGGTGAACTCCAGCATCCAGAAGTTATCATCCAATGCTATTAATAGGCACCCCTATCTTTCCAAGCCTACCTATGAACCTGAACTAATACTTTCTTCCTAAGTCTATCATTTTTACCTCTAGCATTCTTGATGTTGGCATGGCAATTCTACTCTACTGCAGTCCTCTTGATGTTGAAATCTGGCAAGTTTTGTCACTGTTATTTTGTGCTTTCATAGTGATGAGAAAAGATCTCATGGAGTCTGGATCCCTGAGCTCTAGTTCTGGTTTGACAACCACTGAACTATTCATGTGTGACTAGTCTGAGTTTAGTTTTTTTGTTTGTTTGTTTGTAAAACATACACATGAAAATATTCTAAGTTCCATTTCTAATCTTTCTAAGGCTAAAGATGTCACATTTGTTGGGCAGTTTTAGCATTCGACAGATTCACCTCCCACCATTAGTGGTGAATGACTTGTATATGCATTCTTAGAATGACTGGATAAATGATTTCCTTTAAAATTACTCTTTTAATTGTCTTTAAAAAAAAGGACATTAGATATCTTTACATAAACTGATTTGGTGGTACAGTGAACCTGTAAAAAAAAATGCCATTTGGCCGGGCGTGGTGGCTCATGCCTATAATCCTAGCACTCTGAGAAGCCGAGGTGGGAGGATTGCTTGAGGTCAGGAGTTCGAGACCAACGTGAGCAAGAGTGAGACCCCATCTCTACTAAAAATAAAAATAATATTTTTAGCTGGACAACTAACAATATATAGAAAAAATTAGCCGAGTATGGTGGCGCATGCCTGTAGTCCCAGCTACTCGGAAGGCTGAGGCAGAAGGATTGCTTCAGCCCAGGAGTTTGAGGTTGGCTGTGAGCTAGGCTGACACCACAGCACTCTAGCCCGAGCAACAGAGAAAGACTCTGTGTCCCCTGACCGCCCCCAAAAAAGCCATTTGTTCAGAAAATCCAAAGTGTTCAGCATGATATTGTCTACCTTTGTAAATTAAATTTATTCCATAAAAATTGACTTTTTCCCCTCACCTCCATGTCTACTCTATTAAACTCATTCTGTTGATTCTATTCACAAAATACGTATTGAGTCCAGCATTGCTACTGCCACCCTCCTAATCCAGGCCATCAGCTCCTACTGGGGCCATTGTTACCATGTCTCAACTGATTTCCTGCTCGCGCATTCTCCATTGAGTAACAAAAGTGAACCTGCAAATGTGTCATCCTGCTACAGAAAATATTTCACAATTTGCCACTATCCTTAGGAAAGAAATACAGTACAGTATTTGTGTGAACTGGCCCCTCACCAGCTCTCCAGCCTCTTCTTACACATTTTACCTCACTCGTGAATCCTTTTTCAGTTCCAAAAAGGAAACGCCTTCAACCCTGATCCTTTTGGGAAGGGGCTGAACTTTCAGCTCCGTCCAAGGAATTCATCTTCAAAACACTTCTCCCCCCATTCTCCATTGACCCCATCCTTTTTGTGTCCCCCATGTTATGACTGATTTAAGATTCATTAAAGATTTAAAATCAGTATTCACGTGATAAATCTCAAAACTTCCTTTGATTCAATACATTTCACTTTAGAATCTACACCGAAGCTTCCACCTTAGCATCTTATCTCATTACTAAGGCTCTCATATTATATTACTGTATCAGCCTCTTCATTTGTCAAATGCAAAATATAGTACCTGCTATTTAGGATTATCATAGGTTTAAACGAGTATATAAGCATATGCTTTTGTGTGTGTGTGTGTGTGTGTGTGTGTGTACACACATCAAGCACAAAGTAAGCACTCAGTGAATGTGCTTGTGGACCTGAGAATATATTAATAGTAACACCTCATTGACCTTTTTATACTTTTTAAATTACGGTCTGAACTAATTTCAGCCCTTGTGTCCTCAGCCATGTCTGAGTGATATATGTAGGCTAACCATTCAGTGTATCTGAGGCAAAAGAAAGAAAATAGGCTAAAGCAGATATAATGAATGAAGACACTTCCAAAGCAGAATTATTAGCTGATTTTATCTATCTGGTTTTTTTTTAATTTTTCTACGTTTTGGAATATAGATTTTCTAAAATATTTCTAAAATGGATATATGCTTTATCTTTTCTCCCTGGTCTGCTATTCAACTCTGGGTTGTTTTTGTTTTTTCTCTGTCAAAGCATTGTTGATAATCTGAAACATAGTTGCCTTTGAGATGTTTTCAGTGCTGAATTGACTTTAGTTCATATGTTAAGGAATTAAATTTACCCTCACAAAATAATTAATATACTTTATTCTTCCTAAGTGTCTGAAATTATTTTTGAAATGAGACAGAAGCAAAAAGTAATAAATATAATCTTATAAGAACATGAATGATTGTTATTCTTAGAACTTTCCTATATAAAAAATAGATGTTATGTACAGTGGTAAAGTCTAGGAAAAAAATGAAAAAATGAAAAAATATGTAAAAAAAAAAAATAGAAAAAAATAAAAAAATAGATGTTAGTACTCATACCACAATTAATTATAAAAAGTATCTACCACACCATTCTTCCTTTGTATTTAATTTAAAGTCCTATACCTAATATACATCAAGTAATAATTTAATTACTTCCCTAGACAAAATAAACAAAAATATTTCAGGCAAATATTATCATTAATAAAATGCTGTTTGACTTACAGACAGATCTGAATTAATAAAGATAATTGTTTTCTAGATCATGTACCTAGTTCACTAAAGGCCTTGGCTTAACACACAAGTGTTCCTGTCTTAGTATAAAGTTCATTTTAACCATTCCCTAAAATAATATATTAAATGTCATCATCTTGAAGACTTTCTGACTCCATAGCCAGATGTCAATCAGAATTCCTACATAATTTGTTCCTTTACTCTGGTACTTAATTAATTTCCTTGAATATAATTGTGAAATTATCTTGCTTTCCTTTTCCCTACTCTCCACCACTGTTGTAAGTAAATTGAAGGCAGGTATTTTTGTCTTCTAATTTTTATATCACCCTTCATAGTTTTAAACTATGCTCATGAATTAGTAGATTGTCAGTAACTTTATTGAATTGTAACTTATGCAAGCCATGCATTTTTATATCTAGCTGAAAAGCAACATGCTTTTATAAAAATCAGTCATATAAATGATTTTGTGCTCAAATAAAAGGAAAGATTTTTTAAATCTGGTATTCTTTTGGTAAGTCAAGAAATAATAGGTGATATTGGCTACTATCTACAATTTTTCATCCATCATTTGTATCTCCTTTCTTTAAAGAAGCATCTTTCAAGAAGCACCTACCACACACTTTTGAGATGGGATTATGGGAGACAAAAGCAAACATCTATTGTCAATATCTCAAACTCCACCACCTATAGTTTTTGACTGACATGACACATACCTTTTACAAGAGCTGTCTCACAGACACTACAGGAAACAGACAGGCAGACAAACTTCAGACAACGACTTAAAATGACTGGCATTCTTCTTTTGACAGTTTCATTTGACTCTAGCTCACGTCAACTTATCTTCCTACTCCACATAGCTTTCTAATTTACAAGTGACTAGCATCTTAAGGAAAGAGAGGGAAGGAAAGGAAACATTAGCAGGACTCAGGGAAGCACAGGAATGGAGTTTAGCACTTCAGGTTTCTCTGGAAACAATACCTAATGCTTGATTTTAACTTTGGAACCTTATAAGAACAGTAGAGTGTTTAGATGCCATGTGAGATTGACTTCTCTTATTTTTATCTAAGATTTATGTTCTCCTCCTCTTAATAAAAGTACTTTCATTTTCTTTTGACTAAGGACTCAGTCCAGACTGTGTCAGTCCATGACTGTTCAACCATTACACATCCTATCTCTGGAAGTAAGTACATGATTGTCATTTAGCCTATCAGTTTATTTCATTGTCCATCAGTAGGGAGAAATCATCTACAAGAGAAAACCAACTTAACGTGACCAAATTATAACTAACGAACAAGTTCCAGTTTGTTTCAGCAGCTCCATAATTTCAACATATGTAGGTGTCTTTAAGCTTCTCTGAGCTTTTCCCTCATGATCACACGACTGAACCTACAAGCAAGAAGAGGCAGGCAAGGTGCATGCTAGGGTGGAATAAGAAAGATACTTTCCTCACTCGTCCCACCTTTTATTAGGGACAGAAACCTTTCCCAGAAATCCCCCAAGCAGACTTTTGTTTACAATTCAATAGTCATCACTGGGTCACGTGTCTATATTTAGTTGCAGCAGGGATTAGAAAGTCAAGTATCTATAGTTGGGAAAAGGTGAAGTTAAAAGACATGGAGATTGCTGAAAATGACTAAAATGACATTATCTGTAATATATCCCATTGGCCGTGGTGATTATGTCAAGTACAGGCATGTAAGCCAAGCCAGACCAATGGGATAATAATTCAGAGATGTCTGCTGGGGCTATGGTATAAGTTATCTCTATGTATCTCTATTCAGATAATTTTCTGATTTATACTCTTTACGCTTTCAGTAAAATATTGTGACTGGTAACTGTGCACCCCGAATGTGGTTCTGTCTAGTTTAACAATATCTTTATCAAGAGTCATCAATGTGTCTTCTCAAATTTATTGTAATTATGAAATTTTATTGAATATTGACTACATTAATGAAATATGAGGTAAAAGAAAGGAAGGTGTTACTTTTATGAAAAGTTCCATGTTTGGAAAGACTAGGTAATTCTGTAGAACTAGTTATAGGTGAGACACTAAGAAATACGAGGGTGGAAATTATTTTAAAAATCCATTAATATTCTGTGATCTGAATGCTTCACAAGTTTATGTTTCATTTCAAAAATACTAAACTTGAAATCATAAATGTTTCATTATAAGATTTATGCAAGAATGAAAATATAGAGCTCAGACTAGAAACTCAGAGGAAAAAAACTGGATTCAGTCTCACCTGAACCAGATACAAGCAAATAAATACCCTGCATTACTTTCTCATTGTTGCTGTACAAATTGCCACAATGTAATGGCTTAAAACAACACAAATTTATTCCTTCACAGCTCTAAAGTTCAGAAGTCTAAAATTAAGATGTCAGCAGGACCGTATTCTTTTTAGAGTCTTCAGCAGAGCTTCTGCTTTCTTCTTGCCTTTTCAGCTTCTAAAGACCATCTACATTCCTTAACTCACGGCCCCTTCCTCACATCACTCAACCTCTTGCTTCCATCACCAAATTTTCCATTGTTGACTCTGATCCTCCTTCCTCTGTCTTATAAAGCCCATTATGATTACATTGGTCCTACCTGGATAACACAGAATAATCTCCCCATCTCAAAGGCTTTAAGTTAATCACGTTTGCAAAGTGTCTTTTACCATATGAGGTAACATATTCATAGGTTCTGGAGATTACACCGTAGATATCTTTGAGGGGGCCATGATTCAGCCCACCATGTTCCCTTCTTTGTCTAAGCCAGTTATGATTAACTCTCCATCCCTTTCAACCAAAACATTCCCGAAACATACAACATATAGCTGTGAAAGGATGAGTCAGGAACCATCAGCATAAGGATTGCTGAAAATGTTGTAAGGACAAGGAAAACAAGAACACATATGAAATAAACCATATCAAAGTAAGATCCATTTTAAATGTTATATGGACATAGAATAACATATGGAAGGATAAATGCCAGTTGATGAGATCCCCATCAGGAGTTGGAGGGTATATGTAAATGAAGTGACAAAGAAGGAGGAAAAAAGTCAGCAAGTCATAAAGAAAAAATAAATGAATAAATAAGAAAGTAATTATATTTAAGTCAATAAAGTCTCTAAAAACCAAAATGCATTTTGGAATATCATTCTAAAGCTGTCATAATCAAGTGTAATTTTAGTAAAAAGGGGCCCTATCAAAACTAGATTTTCTCCTTCCATGCCCTCCATCTTTCTCTCCTTTCTTCTGTAAGGAGAATGTGATTTTGGATAAGTCAATAAGTTTCATCATTAGGGATGGGTCTTTTGTCAGCAAAATGTTCCCCACAGAATAATCAAAGGCTATACAGGAGGTAGTTCCAACTTAACCAAAGAGTATTAATTTTACTTAACAATGAATCGGTAGCTATGCAGTGTCTATAAGAGTTTCATTCCTCTTGTCCAGAGCACATGCCAGCTGAATGCAAAGATGTCAGTGTTCTTCCATAACACTCGTCTTAATTGCACCAAGTGTGCAGAGGTTGTTTCAAGGCAAATGGTGATGGGAGAAGGCATCATTTCAAAATGACGAAGCAATTTGTTGTACTAGGATTTGAGACACCCATTGAGCACTAATCTTTCTCACGTACTTACCATTCAACTTAAAAAGCAAAATAAACTCCAACAATGGTTATGTTGCCCTGATGAATGGTTGCCTAGGCCTCACCACAAAATGGAAAAAAACCAATCTCTCTTCACAGTCCTATCCTGAGTTTGGACTAATCTCATGAGGAAGAAACAAAGCACAGAACATTTTATTCTGAGTCAATCTACCTATATAATCACTTGTGGGAGACATACACTTCATTCAAAGTGGGAAGTGTGCCTTTATGATATTCTATATCTATATGGCCTAAAGCAGAGAGATAGCCTTAAATTTCCTCCTGCTGACACTACATCACCCAAAAATCCATAAGTAAAGAATATAAAGACCTATCTGAGGGGAGGGAGTAAATTACCTTTAAATTCTCTTGTTGATGAGTTTGCTCCAATTAAAACCAGCAACAACAGCAACAACAAAACACAAGTTAATTTCTATACCCAGTTATGAGTTACAGCTACTGCATCCCATTCATCCAATGAGACTACGTCCCAGGCATTATGGTAGGTGCTAGGACACAATGGTAAACAAAACTGTTGGACATTGCTCTCAGAGAGCTTAAGGTAAAGTGTGAGATGCAAACAATAAATGTAGGAAAAATATAATGACAAATGTCAGATAATTGTCAACTTTGTATGCTTACTCTTTGATCTTGGTCATCTCACCCCTTTTACAGCTTCCAATGTTAGTGGTTATATTTACACTTATTTTTCTCATGTATCTTCATCCTGAACTTAACATTGTCATTTTCTGCAGTTTGTTGGATGACTACACATGTACATGCATATTCTACCATTATCATAGCTGTTCATAACTTATTCAATAATTTTCCTAGACAAACTGAGCTCTCTTCCAGGTCCTTATATGAAGTTTATGTCTGTTAACTCTTTATAAGCTGTCCCTTGATCTAAGACTATACTGAGAAATCATTTTTCAAATATGTGCTATTTTCCATGAGGAAGACTGAACAAGACGAGACAAAAGAAGTTAATCCCAAATCTATTCCCAGTTCTTGGACAATAAGTTGAAAATATTTTTCTTATTGATCATAGGATTTGTAGCATCATCTTTGCACATGGTGAGCAGCACATTAATATTATCTTGCATATGTCTTCCATGTTGGAACTACCCCCCCACTTATTAAATAATTTCCTTATCAGTGCTATGTTCTATCCATTTTTCAGAGATTGTTTCTCACACACACACACCACACACGCACAAACACACACCACATTTTCCTATAGCATTTATTATCATCTCTTTGGCATTATATCTGAGAAGCTCAACCTCATATTTTAACTTGGAAGAACTGAAAAGTAAGAAAGAATAAATGAAAGTTAAATAAAGTCGTTGATTGGTATATGTTTTTAATACATTTTATTATTGCTTTCTTAAAGTTGTCAATCTACAATCTTGAACTTAGCAAGCATAGTAGTTAGCTGGCAAAGGAGTTAGCTGGCATATCTTCCATTCTGGTTCAGATTCTAGCTGGTAATAATTTTCTGAAATCCACAGGGGATGTTGTGGAGAGAATCTGTGAGACAGCTAACCAGAAAAAGATATTCTAATGTTTAGTTATAGTACAGTGTAGCAGAGGCTCCTGGGGGATATGGCAGAAGCCCCATTGGTTGACTCATTTTAACAGGGTTGAATAAAGCAGAGAAAACTATCAGAGGAAATCTCACAATGGAAATTCTTGAAATAAGCTCAAACATGTGTTTCCTAATTTCTCTGATTTTTTTTTAAGAATTCACCTGTATTTTACTTTTACTTCTTCTTTTCTTTTTAACTTTATATTCCATATCCACCAGCATCTAAGATCTATTTACTTTTTACTGTGAATACTGAGGCATGGACATATGGAGCAGAGACATTCAGAAAATACAAATGAAAAAAATTCAAGTTAAGTTCCTTAATTGCCCCATTTACTTTCTAGGTGTAAACAGATGACATATATATACTAGTTCTTGCTTTTGGAAAATTATAAGCCAGAAAGTTGCCATAGCAACCTCAGCCACTCATAACCTCCATGAGAAATAAATTCCCAAAGGGTATGGAGTCCTTAGCAATTTGCACAGCACTTTCAAGCCATAAATGCACTCATTATTTATTATAATCATGTAATTAAGTAGGGCTGTTAATATCACCCTTATTTCCAAATGATAAAACTTCATCTTAAAGAAGTTAAAAGAGTTGGCTAGGGTCATGTTAACAGGTAGATGGCAGGCTCACAAACTCAAAAGCATGTCTTCTGATCCTAAGAATCATACATTTTCCAGAGTCAGCCTAATTATTGAAAATAAGAATATATCTATATTTACACTAAATAATTTTTCAGTGGACTTGTGGAATAATGTAAGTATTCTCTTACTGTTTTAAGGTAAACTTTTGGTCTAGAGCTTTTGGATTTGGAGACATAAGTCTTCCCTTGATATCTTTGATGTTAGCAATTAGCCATGGTGACTATATTAATAGATAACCCTTTTAAGATCCAGTGTTCTAAACTATTCACACTTTGTCAAATACGCCAGCCCAGTTTCTGAATTGGGGCTTTCTCTGAAGGGAAGAAAATACAACTTCTCCTTCAAGATGAAGCCATGAAAAGAGGAAACATTGCAAGACAGATAAACAAGTGAGAGCAGATGAAAGTTCCATCTATGAATTAAGAATCATCAGGGGGGTAATGGCATCGAGGGGGTAAAATCCAGGGATACTATTAAATATCCTACAATACACAGGCCAGCCCTTACATCAAGGAATTATTTGGCCCAAAATGTCTAGAGTAAAGTTGTTGAGAAATCTTGCTAAAAATAATTCAAGTAGTGTGATTTTTATGAATTTACTCATCTTATAAAAGTGATTCTTGCAATTGGTTTCCCTAAAGTTTTTAATTCAAAACATTTTTTCTTTTTTTAAGAAATTACTAAATATTACCTGGCCATGACAGAAACATTAGAAAATACAAATAAGCATAAAAAGAAAATACCAATTCACTCTAAATTTCACAACCTACTGAGAAATACTATGAACTTCCTGGTACCTTTTTTTCTAGACTTCATCTCACACAAATATTCAGTTTTTTTCCTGACACTTTGAGACAACAATGCAATTATGTTATATGTTCTTACAATTGTCCAAAGTATTGTCAATAATCCACTATGTCAGTAAACCAACACTTGCATCATTATTTTTGATGATTGATTAGTATTCCATTAAGGATGTAACAAATTATATTAATCAATCTCTTCTTATCAGATATTTAGATTTACACCATATTTTTCTTGCTGTTATGAACAATAGTGTCATGAATATCCTTGTGCTTTAATTCTGGTGCAAATGTCTGACTATTTTTGACATATCCTATAAGTAAAATTTTCAGGTCAAGGGATATATGCAATTTTATTTGATATACTTTGCTAAATTTCACCATATCAAAGTTACACTAATTAACTAATTCATGAGAAGACTCCATTGTAAACACATTTAATGGCCTATATGATGTATTGAAAATCATTCCCTCAATTTCTGTGAAAAATAAAAGATCTTTTACTTTTAATATACACATTATTAAGTGTATATATAGGTGAGTTGTGTAAATCTGTGATCTCACAGATCATAATTCTCAATTTGTGGAGCTAAATAAAGAGATTGCTAAATTGTTCTGATCCCTATTTATAGTATTTCAAATCAATAAAAAAAGAGCCATATATATGTCCATTTAGGTCATTTTATAAAAGGAGAGACATGAGATCAGGAATTCAGTAGAAGCGGAAATTGAATAGACAAATGTAATCCTCTCAAAAACCCTCAAAAATATTAAGAACTATGTTGATTTTCCTATTGTTTGTGGGATGGAGTTATGAGACAATTTTTTTTTCCCTAAATTTCAAAGGGCAAGTGTGCCCTTATACGCTGGAAGGTTTGGGAACACCCAGACCACTAACATCTGGGTTACATGTTAAAATAAAATTCAAGGAGAAAAAAAGAATCCAAGGAAAATGTCAAGGCTGTATCTTCTTGTTTTCCAAAGCCAGAGGGAAAATGCCACTGTGGCAGCGAGAACAAATATTTTGCAGTTTTCCTCCCATTTGATGCCTTTTTTTGTTGTTGTTAAATATAAGAAAGATATTTATAAAATGCAATTTAATGCATTTGCTAAAAAATTAACACAGGAATGGATTTTCAGCTAATTAATCTAATCTTCAAAAAAAAGGCAGTAGGGGAATGCGTGTTAATGTTTAAGCCATAAGATACACAAAAATGCAGGCAATATTTCATCATGACACCCAGGAGACCCATGTGTGACACAATATAGAGTCTATGTGTATCTCACTCTCCACAGGAACTAATTTTGAAGCACCAGAATGCTGTGAATTGGCTGTAAAACAATGTTGAAGAAACTCAACATAGAACAGAAGGCACGCTTTCCTTAGGAAGAATGCTGATAAAATTTTAATGAACTAACATGTTGTCATGGGGATTTGTTGCTATTCATTAATTCATTGTGCTGTTTCTCTATACTTTTGCTGA
The DNA here is from genome assembly GCF_020740605.2 of Lemur catta. NCBI lineage: Eukaryota > Metazoa > Chordata > Mammalia > Primates > Lemuridae > Lemur > Lemur catta. The sequence goes on from NC_059129.1 coordinate 58,050,776, forward strand.
AGTTGAGTGACAAATTGTCAAGTAGCTGTTCTGGTGGTTTACATTGCCTCATTGATACCCTAAATTTAGGGGATAAATTCTTTTGGAGACTTACCCCATTGTATGTGGGGTGACACATTTTTTAGCACTATGTGCACTCAAGTATTTCAAAGGAAACTCCATCTCTAGGGTAGGTCTTTGACTCTGCAAAACAGTGGAAACAATCACAGAATGATTGACAGTTCTGGTCACAGATGGGGACTACCATAGAAGCCAGGCCTGGGGAAGGTTCTACCACACAAAATAGTCAACTGGCTGCCTATGAATTAGTATAATATTCTCAGTGGAAAAGAATAATTCAATCATAAAATCATAGAATGCCAGAGCTTGCAGGAGCCGCAGAATCAGTCTAATTCTTTCGTTTTGCAATAAGAAAAAGGATGAGGCCCAGAAAGATAAAGAATTATAAAGGATGTGAGTGGCAGGACAAGGATTAGAAACTAAGTATTTTGGTGTAAGTCAATGTGCTTATCATAGCGCCTCCCGGGATTTGTTCTCTTGTTCTTTTCACTTCTAATAAGTTTTCTATTTGCCCCCTGAATTTAGTCCTAATTGCAGAATAATGTGAAACAATATACCTGGGGTTTAGGAATATAGCCAAAGGTGTCCTATTATAAACCCTCATATTGTTTTTTAAATCCACACAAATTTTATGCTATAAATGATCCATGTTTTCATCAGTAAATTTTTCTAAGTCTTTAAGTAAAATGATGGATGATCCAGGAAGATTTTGCAGACTTGTCCAATACCTCATATGTCCCCAGGCACTGCTGCATACCCAGATTGTGGTGAGCAGATGAGGATCTTTGGCAAAAAACACAGCCAGAGTGAGGAATGTGAGGGATGTGTCCTTGTTACGGTCATTATTACACAATATTGGTGGGACTTCATTCATACTTCTGTGCCTTGGTAGGAGCCAGCTGAAAGGAAAAGAACAGACTGTTCTGTTCTGTGGTGACTGTGGCATTGAGAAGCAGCCAGAGATGAAAAAGCCCACAACCTGGCACAAAATATTGATGTCATATTTGCAGAGACAGTGAAAGATCAGTGGATAGAAGGTTGGGCTTTTTTAATCCTATTCTCGTATCTGCCAAATGTTTGAGCATATTAGTTTTACATAAACTTGTTGACTTCTCGCTTTTGCAGAACACTGAGGAGATTCAAATTTATAATATGCAAATACACAAAATGCCCAAAGCAAAGTGCTAAACAGAATATTAAACTCCAATAGCTTTATTTTATATTCTTAATCCTTGCTACACAAAAGTGTAGGCATTGGACCATCAGTATCACCTTGGAGCTTCTAGAAAGTGGAATCTCAAACCCTACCCAGAAATCACACTTAACAAATCACAGTCTGCCTTTTCATAAGATCCCCAGATGATACACATGCACATTAAAGTTTGAAAAGCTTTGGATGACAACATGTAGTACCAACCTAGAACCCTAACATTTAAGCCAACAGGACACATAATACAACCCAAACACAGACGCTTGCTAGTACTTGACTTTTCTGTTGTTTCGGACAGGCAAGAATAATTACAACTATATCGAATTGTGCTTTTTGAGAAGAAATTGCTAGTGATACAACTAAAAGCCTGTTTAACTATGTACATAGTGAAAATTATTGCCATCTTTGACTTCCTCATAAGAAATGCAAAACTCGTAAAATCCCAATACATTTTTATTCAGTAATGACTATATTCAAGAAATAGCTAACATTCACTGGAGACTCTGTTGTGCCAGGCACTGTGCTATGTAGATCATGCACATTAATGGTCTTCACAACCCAAAAATGTGGAAAATAGTATCGCCTTCATTATACAGAAAGATAAATTAAAGAACAGAGGTTAAGAAATCTGTCTGAGAACACACAGTTAAAATGAAGTAAAAGTGAGACCTGTCACCCACCACATTAGTTTTTGATTAAGCTACTAGCACTGGCAAAAAGTGCCTAGACCAAAACACAAATATTTCTTATTCCAGGATTAGTCTTCAGCCGGGATATGTTTTTATTTTTCAGAAAACCTATTGACTAATAATTATATGCCTGCTACACCTGTTATAGCCTAAAAAATAAAAGCAATTAGCAATATATTAGGGAACTAAGGTAATTTCTAGTGCTAATCATTAAATTTAAATGCAATTTGAAATCCTCCCAGATGATGAAAATAATTGATGCCCTTTAACTTAATAATTTCACTTGAAAGAATCCATCCTAACATGAAAATTAGAAATGTCTGATGTAAATCAGAAATAAGAGTTATTCCTTACAGAGTCATTTCATTTCTTTTCAAATTTAATTAGTTTAAGGTTCAACATTCGACTATTATTTCAGTAAATTATGATATATACATATACTAAAATGTTATGTCATTAAAATTATATTTACAAGGAATTTGCTATGATATGGAATATGTTCATTAAATGAAAAAAAGTGGCCAGGCACAGTGGCTCACACCTGTAATCCCAAGAGGCTGAGACAGGAGGATTGCTTGAGGCCAAGAGTTTAAGACCATTCTGGACAATATAGCAAGATCCCATCTCCACAAAAAATAAAAAATTATCCAGGTGTGGTAGTACATGCCTGTAGTCCCAGCTACTTGGGAGGCTGAAGTGGGAGGATCACTTGAGCCCAGGATTTTGAGGCTACAGTGAGCTATGATCATGCCACTGCACTGAAGCCTGAGCAACAGGGTAAGACCACCATCTCCTAAAAATAAAGAATAGAAAGAAAGAAACAAAGAAAAGAGAAAGAAAAAGAGAAAGAAGTAGATAGATAGAGAAGGAGGGATGGAGGGAACAAAATGATATATACACTATACATATATAAAAATATATACAAAAAATAGAGGCATGAATATACCTCAGAATATATATCAGAAGAAAATACATTATATTCTAAAAGTAATTATCTAGGAATGTTGGAGTTATATTTATATTTTTGTTTTTTTCTTTATATTTTGGAGTATTCCCCAAAATAAATATACATTATTTTACAAATGACTTTAAAATTTCTCAAACCAGGAAAAGATATGTTCTTTATTCATACATTTCAAGAGCCAGTTTATTTATTGGGATTTAACAAAATGCATTTGAATACCAAACTGTTTGCACTTTACAGAGCAGGAACTCTGGCTCACTCAACATTTTCCTGAGTAAACACATGCAATTAAAAAAAAATCTCATTTGGACATAGCTAACAGGAACTTATTTGAAAATCCCAGTCTCAATTTGTTAATTATGAGCTACCATTTAGTTTATGCGTATAGTAGATGTTTGAACTGACACACACTTGAAACAGAGGGACTATGAACTAGAGCAAAATGAAAGCCTATAGATTATAGGTGATGTCACTTGAGTTTCACTGAGCCATCATTCACAGTATTTACAGATTTATAGCTTCATTATCATTTTTTCATTTTAACATAGATACCATTGTCACTTATAAGTAAGTCTCTTTTATTTGTTTCCTTAAACTGTCTTAACAATTGTGGCTTGTTCAAAAACAATTTTTCTTGGACATTCTTGATTCTGAAAGTATTTCTGTCACTCACGACACACAATTCCACACTCCATCCCATATTTATCCCTTGTTTATGTTAATTTCCCTTTGAGTGGGACTCCTACTAACTTTAAAAATGATTTCCATGAGGACACACATTGTCCCCAGGTGCAATATTTTTTTCCCTAAATATCTTACAAGTAAACATGAGGCAGGTGAAAAAAAAAATCACTAACCATCAAATTAAGTTTGGGTGATCTAGCAATTTTCAGCATAGAGTTATGTTCCAGAACCCTACGTTAGCAAAACTTACACAGGCGGTCAAATCTTGGTTTTTTGTTTTTTTTTTAATTTAGACACAAAAGAATCTCCAAAGCAATGGATGGCATTTCATCATGTGACTTCCAGTAATTAATTTGTTAGGAGCCTCCATAAATAAAATAAATGCTGAATGATACGCTGACTTCTGTTTTTGAAAGCATTCCCCCTCTCGCTCCTGCTTCTCTGGCTCCTGACATTATTTCTTGGTTATTGGTTGACAGTTCAGTGCCTTGAGTGTTGCTCTCGCTGTAGGGTTAGCAGGATAATTGACAAACCACAGGGATCGGATCCCTGGATTAGGATGACCGGACTGTCAAAACAACCATGACAAACTCTCACATCAACTTCGACTGCAAGTCAAGGCTGTGAAGGAAAAATTCACCTTGGCAGGGCTAGATGGGAAGTCTTTAGTTTAAAATACTTCCCACTGCAAACTATATTTCGGTAAGAAGCAGGAGCAATATAATGAAGTTTTTAAAGTAGAATTCATGGGAAATTTCTTCACCATGATCATAGTTAATGAGAACATTTATTATAAATAAACATCCCAGGGTCTTCTTTCATTTACCCAATGTGTCTTTCGAATTTCATAAAATGTCTTTAACTTTTTGTAGAAGATTGACAAGTATTTGGGAGAACTCTATCTGTATTGATAGAATGTGCTTATGAAATATTATATATGTATGTATTATGTGTGCACACAAAAGGAAGTGTGTTAACAACCTGGTTTTGTGTTTCATGTATTGTTTTGTTTAAAAATATCTGGTAATTTCTTTTCAATTGATGCATATATGCAATTCATATTAATAAGCAGCATGCCACCGTTGTGATTACCAATTAGGGGGCTATATATATTTCCAACTTAAGGAATATAGTTAAAAAATATTTCAAAAACTCCAACTAAATTTACCACTTTAAACATAGTCTCTAGACTTTCAGACTCCTATCATAGATCTTTGAAATGACAGCTCAAGTGACATCTATTTATAATGCAGGCGTATTCTCTGTATGAAAACATAGATTGCAAACCGTTAAAGGGAAATTAAAATGCAAATACAAAAAAGAGTTATTTACTTAGTTCTGTGCCAGCTAACACATGGGATATGGACACCTAGGATTAGAAAGATCCAATTATTTTTAAAATATAAAACTTAAAGAACTTATTCATGCACCACTTGGGTCTTGGAATATGATCAAAATAGTTTTGGAATAGTTAATCAGTATTTTTCCATCAGAGTCAAATTTTTCACAACATTAAAAAGAAAGAGCAGGAAGCAGGAGTGAATATTATTTACTGACAGATACTTCAGCTTACAAATACTGAAATGTTCAAAAACAAGGATTGGAATAAGATGGCATTAAACTATCAATTCTTATCTTAGAAAACTGACATTTTTGAAAGTTTCATTAACATTTGAGAATAAGGAAAAAAACACAAAATTTTGTTAGTTCCAACAAATTCAGTTATATTTTTTCTAGTACTATGAGTCAAAATATCGTCCTGAAACAAACTGTAAATTCTCTCATTTTTATGCATATTTTGCTTGTTTAAAAAAAAAACTTGGTCTAGCATTGTAAAGAATAAGGCAAGTAGGGTATTCTTAAGGACACAGAAATTTTTCAGAAACTTTTAACTATGTGACTATAAATCTTAAAAAAACTAAAAGCAATTAGTAGCATTGTTTCAAATAGTAGAACAACCCATAGATTTTTATACCTCACAGTGATCTTGTCCAGTGTCAATTGAAAGGAAAAGTACTGAATATAAATAAATTTAATCTTAATGATGCTACCATGAATTAGGCAGGGCAGGTATTAATGCCATCACTTTGAGGTAGGGAAACTGAGAGGTTAAATGGCATCTCTATGTCACACAGCCAAGACTTGAACCGAATTTAAGTAACATACTTAGCTCCTTTTCCTAAAACACACTTAGGAACCATTCTCCCAAATGTGAAAGGAGAAGTGAAGTTTTTTTATATTGCCATTTTTCTATACGTACTCATGGCTTTTGTTCCATATATGACCAGCATTAGAAACAGTAATTTACAGTAAATTATCAAGGACACAAATCCTCTCTCTTCTACTTGGAAGAGAGGCATAACCAGATTATGTGGTGGCAATAACAATGAATTTGAAGAATATGCCAACAAAGAAAGCAATTAATACATAATTTTATTCTACATACTACTGTCTACCATTATATAGATGAGCAATAGAAGCTTCAACTTTGTTAAAGATTATTCCAAGGTCACATAATTAGAATGGAAAAAAAAGAAGAAGGAATCTTCTTTCCATTAAATCAGTCTGCCTACTCATCCATGAAATTCACAACAGTTTTTCACCATTATCACATTATCCCACATCACCATGATCATATATTAAAGTCGAAGATGGAGCTCAAACTGTTTAAGATATTGGCCCAGTAGAGATCCTAAACCTAGATTAAAGTACTTTTGGCACTATGGTAGACTGAATTTCAAGCAGCTGTTTAGCTTGTCATGTTCTTCAGTACTTACTTATGCTCAGAGTTCACATTTGCTTCCTCTTAGCAAGTGCCTGGCACACAGATGTTCCGCAAGGTTTATTTCCCCTTTATTGCTTATTTCAGTCATGTGTCTGAGAAATGTTTAATTACATTATGACAATATTAATAAGTAGGGTATAACAAAGCATAAAATCCATGATGACATGACTCTTTTATTCTTTGGATAGCAAATAACTGACTCCATCTAGAAGGGAGCTTTTCTGGTTTTTTTTTAGAAGGTGGCTTTTGACATTTGCGGATAGTTGATGAAATTGTCTATCCTGACTGAAATGGCCTTTCCAAAGCAGATAAGTAAAAAGAAAATATAAAACACTAATAATTTGAACTAACACATCAGGAATATGGCACTAATAAAGAAAATGAAGAAAGAGTTCTAAATGGCTTAAATAACAAAAAGGAAAACGTTTCCCTCGTTACTGAAAAAAAAATTTTTTTTTTCATCTACTTACCCAGTCCCGATCCTGATCTCAACCACAATATTGAGAAAAAAGATTGGAGAGGGGAAGAAAACTGATGTAGGAAATGATAAAGCAATTGAGGTACAAAGATGTTCATAAAAAAGAGAGAATGAAAAATAATTACAGATTGACATCTAGAAAAGGACCCTAAAGAACAAGATTGATCCCCTAATTTAATGTTGAAGTAAACAACAATTTAGAGTGATTGAATAAATTCCAACAGTCAGAACTTGTAACAACCCATACTGAGCTGGTAGGATCCAGGCGTCTGGATTTCTTTCTCAGTGCCTCTCCGAGAAGGGTGGGAAGAAGTGGAGAAATGCAGCATGGTGGAACTTACAGGACCACATGAAAGGGTTGTGGGAGTGGCCCACGTTGTCACCTTTCCCCTTCTTCATTCCTACTCCATGTTCCTTCCACTTCCTCCAGTGAAGTACTATAGAAGGAAAAGCAAGAGGAAATAGAAGGAAGGGACGGAGGAAAGGCAGGTAAAGATGGACTCTGAACACCACATGGGCACTCAGAAATAATTGACTTCTTGTAGTCCTAGACAGAATAGACACCCTGTAAACTTACATACTGTGTAGACACATATGTACACACACACATATCCCTTTTAGCTAGAGAAAATCTTTCACTCAAATATGACTATTGTCATTTAGGGTTATGTTACCAAAGCAGGTATACATACAGCACATTAGAATTTCTTAAGTTGATTTCTATGTGTATTTTCAAAAGAATCCTAGGCAAAAAAATTCAAATAAGCTTTAACTTTTACGAGCTGTGAACCACTATAGAGTCAGAAAGTTAGCTTTAAAATGCCTGAGGGGGCAAACAGTTGTTTAATGAGGACAAATGGAATAAAATTAAAATGCAGCTTAATAAAATAACTTGTAAATGTAATGTTAGCTCAGTCATGTGGCTCCAATAATATTTTTGCTCAAAGGTACATAAATGTAATGTTAGCAAAACAAAAATGTAAAACGAAAGAGAAGAAAAACAGCAGAGAATTCCTAGCCATCACAATACAGAAATAATGAGAGGGTAGCAATATAAATAAGATTAAAATAATAAGATTTTTATTGTGCTGTGTCCCTCACCCCCCAATAAATGTTTCTCTTGCAAACTCACAATGCTTAAGATACAGAAGGAGTCTGAGTATGAGCCTCGTATGGGAAAAATATAACTCTCATTTGCAAAGAGAGCTTCAAAACAGGATTTTGTAAAATGATTCATTTGCTTCAAGGCTGATTATAATTCTAGAGACCAAATCCCCACAATTATTGTTTGATTTTAATTAGCTGAGATATGCACAAACTAGGCCCCAGTAGTCTTTAAATGTCACTGAGTTTCCCAGAAGGCCAAGAGTCTCTCACCATCTTCCAGTTCAGTCTAAACTGGCCTCTGGCAAACCAAGAAAAAGCCCAGAAAAATCAAAGAATTCCAGAAACCCTGGTCACTCACATTAATTAGCAATTAGACCCGTTACGTATCTTTTTAACTCATATTAACTAACTATTCTTAAAGAAAGACATGCTAATAGCTCCATAAATAGACATTACAATGTGGGACATGTAGTTGGGGACTAAGCTCACCCTCTCTGCCATAGTCAATGATGAGACTATGCAGAGAGAAAAGCCTGTGCCTTTCTCTAACCCTCAGCACACACATCTGCCAACCCACACACAGAAGAATTCCCGAGACCAGAGCAGACATGTGCTGTTTATTCCTCACATCCCTGCCATAACCCGGTGGTGGTGATGATGCTGTGGTCCTGTTGGACACTGCAGTCCCGGGGTAGTGTCCAGGCCCTCTCCTACATCTGCCAGGCATAGCTTCTCTTTATCCAAGCAATTCCTGCCTCTTAATGTCAAAGCTGTTTCTTGACTATAAAAGATGGCACGTACATAATGCACTTCTCTGAGATGTATGTGTCAACCAGGCATTGAACAGTTTGCTATTCTGTCACCCCAAACCCCTAGAAGCCACCAATGTGAATGAAATTGGACTTCATGTGTCAACATGGATAGATTTCAAAAAATATTTTTGAGTAAATAAACAAATGGAGTTGCAAATATCATCATGGTATAATCACATAGGGACAACATGCTGAGTGATAAAAGGCAATCCCATCCCTCTCAGCCAGGGTGGTAACAGTGGGTGCCTAGTGGGGAGTCAAAACTCTCTCCCCAGCCAGGCGTCAAAGGACTTCCATTCCTGCATGGCAGTGAGGAGGCTGCACCACCTGCCCTTTCCCTGCCAGAACGGCATCCGTGGACACCAGCTAAAACAACAGATTTAAATAAGATCCAGAGTCTTATGATGTTCAAAATGTCCCCATTTCAGACAAAAATCACTGCTCATAACAAAGAACCAAGAAGATCTCCCCTTGAATGCAAAAAGGCAAACAACAGATAAGAAAACCAATATGACAGAGGCATAAGAATTATTTGACAAAGATTTTAAAGCAACCATCATAAAAATGCTTCAACAAGCAAGTATTATTAAGAATAAAACAGGCCGGGCGCGGTGGCTCACGCCTGTAATCCTAGCCCTCTGGGAGGCCGAGGCGGGTGGATCGCTGAAGGTCATGAGTTCGAGAGCAGCCTGAGCGAGACCCCGTCTCTACTAAAAATGGAAATCAATTATCTGGACAGCTAAAAAATATATATATAGAAAAAATTAGCCGGGCATGGTGGCGCATGCCTGTAGTCCCAGCTCCTCGGGAAGCTGAGGCAGTAGGATCGCTCAAGCCCAGGAGTTTGAGGTTGCTGTGAGCTAGGCTGACGCCACGGCACTCACTCTAGCAGGGGCAACAAAGTGAGACTCTGTCTCAAAAAAAAAAAAAAAAAGAATAAAACAAATGAAAAAAAATAGAAAGTCTTAGCCCCCCCAAAAAATTATAAATAAGAACCAAATGGAAATTATAGAACTGAAAAATATAACAACTGCATTAAAAAAAAAAACAACTCAATAGACTCAGCTTAAAAGCAACAGGAGATAGCAGAGAAAAGAAATGAGTGATCTTTAAGATAGAACAATGAAAATTACCCAAATAAAAAAAAAAATAACAGAGCCTCTAGCACCTGTAGGACAGTAACGAAAGACCTAACATTCATGTCATTTGGAATAAGAGGGCAAGAGGGCAAATGAAAAACTAATGGCTATAAACTTCCAAAATCTGACAGAAAACATAAACCTACAGATTTAACTGAGCAAATTTCAAACAGGAAAAGCCTCCCTCCAAAAAAATCCACATTAAGACACATCTTAATCAAACTTCTCAAAACTAAAGACAAAGAAAAAAATCTTGAAAGCAGCAGGAGAGAAAAGACACCTTAACTTTAGGGAAAAATCAATTTAAATGTCAGTGGATTTCTCATCAGACACCACTGTGGAGGCCAGAAGGAAGTGACATAACATTTTTCAAGTGCTGAAAGAAAAAAAAAAAAACAAACTGTGAACTCCAAATTTTATATCTTAAAAAAACATTTTTCTGAAATACAGGTGAAATGTAGATATACTCAGATAAAGGAAAAACTAAAAATTGCCCTAAAAGAATAGCTAAAAGAAGTTCTCTAAACAGAAAGAAAATGATAATAAGAAGAATCTGGGAACATCAGGAAGGAACAATGGGAAGACTAAAAATATTAGCTGGTGTGATACATTTTCTTTCTCCTCTTAAGTTTTCTAGATCTGATTTAACAGTTGAATAAAAATGATAGCACTATCTGATGTGATTTTAAATGTATACAGGTAAAATGTTTGAAGCACTTCTATTGTAAACAAGATAAGGCAAATGGAGATAAAAGAAAGTAAGGTTTCTAAACTTCACTGGAACTGGTAAAATGTCTACCCCAGTAGGCTGTGATGAGTTATATACATATAATGTAATACTTGGAGCAAAGAGATACACTGAAATACTATTGATAAATCAAAATGGGATTTGAAAAAAATGTTCAAGTATAGCACAGGAAGGCAGGAAAAAGAAAATAGGGAAAAGAAAATTAGCCAGAACAAACAGAAAACAAAAATAAAACAGCAGATATAAGTCCCAAATATTGACAACTATATTAACTGTATGTAAATGATCTGAAAATATTAACTAAAAGAGTTTGGCAGAGTCAATTTAAAAATATGACCCAACTATATGCCATATACAAAAATCACATCTGAGGTAACATGATATAGGTAGTTTGAAAATAAAAGGGTAGAAAAATATATATTATGCAAACATTAACCAAAATAAAACAAGAGTGGCTTCCCCACAACAAAGGATTTTCTGGCCCACAACGTGTATAATGGCAAGACTGAGAAACCTAGAACAATCAATGAACTTTAAATATGGACTATATTGTATCAATGTTAAATTTCTTGAATGTGATAATTTCCTGTGACTTCATAAAAGCATGTCCCTGTTTCCGAAAAATGCATATCAAAGTATTTAGGAGTAAAGGAACATATCTTAACTTACCCACAAATGGTTCAGAAAAAAATAATACATGTATATGTAGAAAGAAAGAATGAATGATAAAAACTAAAGACTAGTATCATATATATATGTATATATGTGTGTGCTATGCACACACATACATACACATATATAAGAATATATAAAGAATCCTCAAACAGGAAAAAAATCCAATTATAAAATGCGTAAAAGGTATGAACAGAAATTTCCCTGATATGAAGATATACATTTATTTTCATTAGCTATTAATGAAATGCAAATTAAAAATGCAATGGAATATCACTACACACCTATCTGAATGGCTAAAATTAAAAAGAAAATAGTGGCACCCCCAAATACTGGTGAGGATGCAAAAAAAAAAAAAAACCAAAACAAACAGATCATTCATAAATTGCTGGTGGAAATTGAAATGGTACAGTTACTCTAGAAACAGTTTGGCAGGTTTTTTTTAAAATCAAACCAACCAAACACATAAATAAAAACTATCATACAATCCCTAGTATTCTCGTGCATTTATTCCAGATAAAGAAAACTTAAGTTCACAAAAAAAGCTGTTTCTAAATGTTCATAGTAACTTTATTCCTAATAGCTAAAAATTGGAAACACATGCTTGAATGGTTAAACATACTGTGGTACATCCATCCGTACCATGGAATACTACCCTGAAATGATTCCATTTATATATAATATTCATGAAATTAAAAATTACAGTCAAGGAGATAGATCAGTGGTTGCCAGGGGTTAAGAATAAGGAGGGGGCTGATGGGAGAAAAGTAGTGGTGGCTATAAAAGGACAACATGAATCCTTGTGTAACAGAATGCTCCTGTCAATATCCTGGTTATGATATTGTACCATAAGATATTACCATTGGGGGAAACTGGACAAAGGGTACATGGAATATCTCTGTATTATTTCTTACAACTACATGTAAATGTACATGCAGTTATCTCAAAAATTTTATTAAAAATATATGAGGCAAATTATGAGATAATTTAACATAGTTTTATGTTTCTGTTAAATTTATGCTATTTCCCAATGATTTTCATGCTTGAATTCATAGAAATATATATACACTTTTCATTTGTGAAACACTCTTTTACATATGATATGATAAACTCTCAAAAGTTTTTTGAACCATAAAATTCTATTTAAACATGAGAATCTTTCCCAACTGTTTTGTATTTTAGATATATCATTTCATTGTATATTTACAACAGTCAAAGGTAAGTAGTTCTCTTCATGTCCATTGCATAAATGAGGAAAATTGGAGTTGGAAAAATTTGTATCATCAAGATTATTCATTATAATTGGTTAATGAAAAAACTTGGACCAGAATCCCACTTTTATAGAATCTCTATCCAGAATTGGCACCACTGGAGTAGGATATTTAGCTGGTTAGAATATAAAATGGCATGACCCATTTGGCAGTTACTTAAAAAACTAAACACGTTATTTGAGTGAGTTTTACTTCCCTCTTGTGCACATGTGTGATCATCAGTTAGTTCCAATTTAATAGCAAGTACATGTAGTATTTGTTTATCCATTCTTGAGATACTTTGCTTAGAAGAATGGTCTCCAGTTCCATTCAAATTGTTGCAAAAGTTATTAATTTCTCCTTTTTATGGCCTGAGTAGTACTCCATGGTATACATATATATTTTATAAATCCACTCATGAATTGATGAGCATTTGGGTTGATTCCTCATATTTACAATGTGAATTGTGCTGCAATAAACATTCCAGTGCAGGTGTCTTTTTGATAAAATGACTTTTTTTCTTTTCTTTTGGGTGGATATTCAGTAGTGGGATTGCTGGATCGAATCGTACATCTACTTTTAGTTCTTTGAGGTGTCGCCATACTGTTTTCCATAGAGGTTGTATTAATTTGCAGTCCTACAAACTGTGCATAAGCATTCCTTTTGCCTTTCTTTCTGCATCCATGCCAGCATCTATTATTTTCAAACTTTTCAATAAAAGGTATTCTAACAGGGGTAAGGTGATATTTCATTGTGGTTTTAATTTGCATTTCTGTGATGATTAGTAGCATTGAGCATTTTTTCATATGTTTATTGGCCATTTGTCTATCTTGTTTTTAAAAGCTTCTGTTCATGTCTTCTGCCCACTTAATGAGGTTGTTTGTGGGTTTTTTTCTGCTGATTTGTTTGAGTTCTTTGTAGCTTCTGAATATTAGTCCTTTATCAAATGTATCGTTTGAGAATATTTTCTCCCATTCTGTAGGTTATCTATTTCCTCTGTTGATTATTTCCTTAGCACTGCAGAAGCTTTTTAGTTTAATCAAATCCCATTTATTTAATTTTGTTGTTACTATCATTGCCTTTGGAGTCTTAGTCATAAATTATTTGCCTAGGCTGATATCTAGAAGAGTTTTTCTGACATTTTCTTCCAGAATTCTTATTATTTCATGCCTTACATGGAAGTTTTTTATCCATCTTAAATTGATTTATGTGTGTGGTGACAGATGGGGTCCTGTTTCATTCTTGTGCATGTGGCTATCCAGTTTTCCCAGTGCCATTTATTGAATAGGGCTTCTTTTTCCTAGTATGCATTGTTGTCTGCTTTTTCAAAGATCAGTTGGCTGTAGGTATATGGTCTTATATCTGGGTTCTCTATTCTGTCCATTGGTCTATGTCTCTATTTTTGTACCAGTACTATGTTGTTTTGGTTACTGTAGCCTTGTAGTATAATTTGAAGTCTGGTAATGTGATGCCTCCAGATCTGTTTCATCTATACCTAAACATTCCAACAAGGCAACACTAAATAATTTAGCCCTTCTGGAAAATATTTCACCTGGCAATAATGCAAAGCCATTTTATAAAAATGTTATTAAAGGAAAGAAAAGGCAATGTAGATAAAACTTCACATTTTCATTATTATAGACATAAACAGATATATTAATTATTTTCCAAAATCTCTTCATCTTGGAGATATCATGAATAATAAATAAATAGAGAAAACTAAACATGTAGCTACCATAGGACTAGGAGGGTAATTGTTAAAAAGTAGAGAAAGAGGATGATAAGAACCATTCTGGTTCTAGTGCAGGTATGGAAAAGAGGCAGAAGAAAGCTAGGACAAAAGATCAATCATGAGCATCTGCAAGAGAGATGGATGTTAGGGATGTGAAAAGATCCATGTAGATCTGGGGAAAATCTGAGACCATCAATGACAGTACCCTACTTCCTAGGGAATGGCATAGGGAAGACAGCAAAACTACCTGAGATGGCAAGCAAAGAATATGATGCTACAGTCAACATAGCAACACGTGGCAGGTTCAAAATATATGAGGGAGATGCCCAGGTGGGTTAGTCTTGCAGAACCTTGAAATTCCAGATTGTGCAGAGGTAATTCCCTTGAGAAGCTCTAGGAGGCCCAAAAGCTCTGGGAGAATGAGAGAATCAGAGTTTCAGAGCAGGAAAGATCACATGCTATTAATAGCTCCCAGAAACTCTGTAACCAGAGACTAGGATAGTGACTGTGTCCTTTGTCAACAAGGGTTGAAGCAATGTCCAAGAGAAACAAGTTACATCAGCCCACCCACCACTGAATACCATTGTCAGAAGTCCAAAGATGAGACAAGATCAACCATCCCAAACTGTCAGCACCTTAACTGAGACCAAGGAAGAGAAAGAAAATATATGTGTACGCATGCCCACGTGCCCACAGATCCATGATATATTACCTTCTCCCTGCATCAGACACCACTCTGGGGAGGGGTAGGGAAGTTTCCTTTAGAAAGGAAAGAAGCAACCTTCAATGTAAGTGAACTTCGAATAGACTAAGAAGTTACCCAAATAAAACTAAATACTTATCTGGAAGATACCATCTTACATCAAAAAAGATCAAATTGTTTTTATTGTAAAAATATCTCTTTGTCCCCCAAAAGGTTCATGGAGGTTCCAGAGAAAAATGACAAATCAAATAAACCAACATTATTTCCAGAACACTCCATGAGATACTTTGCTAAATGCAGGATAATCTACAAACGTGGAATACACGGTTCCTGCCCTAAAGGATTTTGTAATTGGATTTCAAATGACAACACCTGTATTTGTTAAGGATTTGGCAGAAGAATCAAAACATGTGGAAGGTTTTGTGTGATGCCCTGTAATGATGGCCACTGCTAAATAGTGCAACCAGCACCATGCTACAAGTGAGAAGGGAGGTCCGAAGCTCAATTTCTTCTCTGTGCTTATTGGGATAAGCCACATTGGTGATGAGAAAAACTTAATCTAATAAAAATAATCTCTACCACCACCTAGTTTATAGATAACCACTTTTTAAAGGGAATCACTTTCTGGTCTTTGAAGCTCTAGAGAGTTCCTGCAAGTATATGTCGATATTTTGGACATACTGCAGTCTCAGGGAGAATGCAGGAAAACCACCGAGAGTGATACATCTTCTCTGACTCAGATATGCTCCTGGATATACACCTAGGTTGTACTCAGGCAAATGATTTTGACCACAATAATTATTGTAATCATTTACCCCATAAACTAACACAGTTTAGTAGAACCTGTTTCACATGAACAATTTGATGCAGATATATAGATATAGGGTATTGCAAGATGTAAATACTTCTTTTTTTTAAAGTTTATTTTTCAAATTTATTTATTTTTTTAAATTGACAGATAAAATTGTATGTATTTATTGTATGCAATATGATGATGTGAAGCACATATACCTTGTGGTTAAATCTAGCTAATTAATATATGCACAACCCCACCTAGTCATCAGTTTTGTGGTGAGAACACTTAACATAGGAAGTCTCCATACATTCCTCAAGAATTCAATATGTCATTTATTATAGTCAGTCACCATGCTGTACAATAGACCTCTTGAACTTGTTCATCCCACCTAACTGAAATTTTGCATCCTTACAATGTGTTCAACAGGTAATTCTGATGCATCCTCCATCTTCAACTACTCCCATCCACCAATAACTCGAAAATTCATATACACTTCTCACAACTCCCTTCTGAGATCTAGATCAATGTCCTTATTTGATGTCTCTCACATACCTCAAATCTAATATGTTCAAAATTGAACTCTTTTATCCTTCCCCCCAAAATTTCCTTCTCCAGTGTTTTCTGTCTCTGACTACCAACCACCCAGGTGTTCACACTAGTAATTCAGGAGCATATTTGACATCGTCCTCTCCTTCACACATTCATACCCATTATCAAGTTACACTAATTTCATATTCAAAATAGATCTTAAATCCACCTGGTTCTTTCTGTAACCACTATCACCAGCAATTTTCATCTGAACTTGTATTCACCTCATAGGTTTCCTTTATACCTATAATAGGTCTCCAAATCCATTGTCTATAACTGCTAAATTAATTTTTGAAAAGCACTATCACTCCCCCAACTCAAGCTCCTAAGTGAATTTTCATTGACCTTGGATGGCATCTAAGCTCCTCATCCTTGCCCTTAAGAGCTTTTATGACCAGGTCCTAGCTACGTCTTCACTCTGTCTTGCTCCCCTCTCATCCTTGTTGCCTTGGCTCAGACATGCTGGCCATCTGCAGGTGCCCCAGTGGTCCAGGCGCCTTCTTCTCTCAGGGTCTCTTTGCAGAGGCTTGTTTTCTCCCACTCTTCATCTAATTCTTAATCCACTACCAGGCTGTAGTTTAAACTCCTCTGTATAAAGAGTCTTTTCTGACCCTGCATTCTAAACTAAGTTTCCCATTATACTTTCCTAACACTCTAATATTTTTCTTTATAGCAAATTATCCTCAATGTATAATTCTTTGTGTGACTATATGTCTCTCCCATCAGCTTTAAATTGTATGGGAGTAGGAACAGTGTTTTGTACACAATTTCAATTCCAGAATCTGGCACAAAGAAGTTTCTCAATAAGTGTTTAATGAATAAATGAATTAAATAATAATAAAATAATAAAGTGTGTGCTACTTGAGATGGGCAGTAGTGTCAATTTAAAAGGATAAATTAAACAAATAACTAACGATCTCATAAAATAAAAGTTTCTTACTCTAAAATTTGAGACACCGATACATATAGGCAGCTTCGGTAAAATGTGGCTGAAACCCAACCACTGAATATTTAGTGTGTGAATAAATGATCAATGACACATTTACTAAATATCCAAATATATGCAATTATTAGGATACTTACTATTTTCCATGATAAGCACAAAAATTGGTCAACTTAGTAACCCCTATTAACATATTGGTAGTAAACATGTTATATAGCACTGTTGAGTATTCATATTGTTTCTGTTACAGTTTTTTTAAAATATATGTAAAAAAAATTTCAAATCAACATTTGGTAGAGCTCCTGACAGGGTTTGCACAGAATAAAAGGTGAAATTTATGCTCTGATACCAAGATGTTTCTCTAGAGGGAAAGATAGTTCTATAATAATAAAAACTTCTTCCCATAAATTATAGGCAGTACTCTATAGAGGAAGAAGTTAAAACATTGGTGAGTATAATAAAATCTTAGGTCAGCATTTATATTTCACCATTGTGAACACTGATATTAAAACTGTGTTTAGAGGATAAAACAATTTTTAAAATTGAAGCAATTAAAAAGCAATGGGTCATTTAGTTCAAAGAGAAAACTGAGTTTTTATTCAGTTTTGGAATACTAAGACAATAGAATTCTTTCCATTAGCCGAGAAAGAATCAACATTTTAGTGTACAAAATGATAATTTCACCTTAATCCCACTATTTAGCCAATATAAATCTCCTCTGATTAAAGATAATTCCAGCATTTTAAAGATCAAAGCTTCTCTGCTGGTTGATTAGTTTCTAGGTCCTAATTTTACACTCTTAGGCAAATCATACTGTCCTTAAAAAATCTAAATTAAAAAAAAACAGAAATATTGCCTCTTGCAGAAAAGACAAATTAACAATTGTCCTTAGATGAGATTACACTTCCAGTAAATTCTAAATACTAATCAAATTACACATGAATTTTCTCACTCTGTGCCCTGTGGCTGGAACTCTCTGGTTTTCTTAGCTTTCCGAGAACCCTCATGTTGGACAACTGGCTGTGAAAATACCACTGTTTTTATAGAAGTCTCTCCCAACCCCAGAATATGTCATAAATATTAATATCTCCCCTTCTACTACCCCATCTTTTAAAATATACAAATCATAGTTCATGAGGGATTATTTCAAAATAGCCCTTCTAAATCCATAACTCTTACAAATAAGAAAACAGATCATTTCCTTTAAATCACAGTTATTTTTTTCTTATTCCTGACTAACAAATATAGGAACTGAGACCCAGGGAGACTAGTAAATCGCTCAGGACCACTCCAGGCAGGATTCTATTTGGCTCCAAAATGCATTCTTTATTTTTCTCCATTCCTACATGTCCCCTGAAATGTTACCCAAGTTACTTTTTTCCCAAATCCAGGGACTCTACTTCTATTTTTCCACCTGGAATTAGCACAGCTTCTTTAACTAACTCAATTTCTTCTTTGCTGTACTCTCTTCAGCTCTTCTATAAAAATCTAAAAAGATGTAGTTAACACCAAGATCTACATATTCTACTGAGGCCAGTGACATCTGTTCACAAAGAGCAAAAGCCACGTTACTAACCTTGCACAGCATCCAGGGCAAAGAGGTTGGCACTTATCAAACACTTTTTGATGTGATTGACGATTCTAAGACCTCCTAGAAGATTTAAGAAAGACTCAGCATTTGGAGCTTCCACAAATTCTGACATGTAAGGAGATTCACAGGCTCTAAACCAATTCTGAAATTCCATGATACCAATTCAATTTCTTACAATGTGAATATTCTCAAGTTTCCTTCTTTTTTCTTTGCAGTGAAAGTTTTAGGAAGTTTATATGAATTAATAAAAATCCTGGGCTCTATGAAGCCAATCTAGCTTTGAACATGCTTTTATTGATCTTTCAGGTAAATCTACTGTGAATGTTATGAGCCAAGCCCAGATCACTAACTTCAAACAGAATTGGAGGTACCTGTGGAGAGTTACTCTGGCAGACAGGCTTTTACTAAAGCCAGCAGAGCAGAGGTGAGGATAAAAAAAAAAAGTTGCTTAATTAACATTTTAGGTGTGTTGTAGGTTGAGTGATTTAAGGCAGCTTATAAAACCCTCCCTGTTGCATCCTGGAGGGTATCGTTTTTCTTTCTTTTCTACTTTATAGATGTAATCAATTTGTTTCTAATATCTGAACACATTAGCATAGGGAAGATTTTTTATATGCTGGGGTTCTTTTTATATTCATTCTTATGAGGAAGTTATCTTGCTTGAAGATATCAAACAATGTTACTACAGCCAGTGCAATAAAAAAACATTTCCTAGATTCTCACTTCTTAGAAATTGCGTATCTCAATCAGGGAAGGAGGTATTTTCATTTCCTATTTTGCATACGAATGAAAGGAATAATGCATGATTACCCATCCTTATCATTCCCAAAATGTGTGCCCTTTTATCCATAAGGAGGAGCTGTGACTGTTCCTACATGTGTCAAAACAGATTCAACTCATACATGGCGGGAATCTAGAGGCATAAGCCCTAAGCCCTTAGCACCTCTGTCCCATGGCCTTGTTTCTTGGCCTAGACCTAATTTTTAATCTGTACGCTCTAAATAAGCCATAAAGTAACTTGTAATTTCCATGTGAAAAAAACTTTGCCAATCGTGCTAGGTAAAAACATCCCAGTGAAAATCTCAACCCAGGGATATGTATCATTGTGGTTAAGCACAAGGGCCTTGGATCCAGAGAGCCCGGATTTAGAACGTGGCTCCACCACAAACCATAGTCTGTGACCTTGGGCAATTCCCTTTATCGTCCTCTGCTTGGGTTTTCTCACCTGTAAAATGCAGATAGTAACAGTAACAACTTCATAGGGTTCTTATTTTTTTTAACAAGAGCTGCAGAAATTTCCTTGACAGAAATACTATTTCTTGTTAACTTCACATCTAGCATTACCTGTGTCTGTCATCGCAGATAAATGAATGGCTGGGAAGATTTTTTTTTTTTAATTTCAGAATACTACAGGGGTACAAACGTTTTGGTTACATGAATTGCTTTTGTACAGTTTGAATCAAAGTGATAAAGTGTGTCCATAACCCATAAAGTGTGCATTGTGTCTGTTTTTACTTTCTCACTGCAAGCTACATATCAATTACTCAACATAAAAGTAGACAGACTATCAATAAAATTTATGTTTTTAAAAAGAAAAGTTGCTCATCATCTAGATTCAAATATCAACTTCTGGCAAGTCTTATTTTATTCATTTCCTCCTCCCTTTTCATATCATTATGGAGCATAGTCCAACCATTGTATCACTTTGTGTGTGATTATTTTAGTATGTATCTCTAAAAGATTTTTTAAAAAGGCATATAACCACAATAACACTAAAATACCAAAAAAAAAAGCCTTTATACTTTTAAATATCCAATAAATGCTCAAATGTCCCATCATATTATAGAATGTTTTAATAGTTTGTTTGTATCGGGATCCAAATAAGATTGGCTATAAAAAGAAATGTTCCTTCATCTACTACTTAATAACCCAGCAGTACAGTGGCATAGAAAAGACAAAGTAAATGTTCAATTCTGACCTTAGTTTATTAATTTTCAGAATACTCCATCCTCCAAGGATGACCAATTATTTTTTAATATATCTCTAAGAACTCACAGATTTAAACATAGTTACTATCCTCACCGATGCTCAAATTGCCCATTTGGGCAGAGGAAACTTTTCAAGTTGTCTCTTGAGTCATTTTACACAAACCTAGTAAACTTTAGTAGCGTCCTTGACATGGGCCATAATAAAATGTTGAGACTCATCTTATACATTTCTGCCCCAGACCTAGAATCAGCCATATCTCCAAGGAGATCTTGTTTATATCATTAGGAAGCAGTATAGTTGGTAGAATTTTCTACCATATTTTCTCTCCCTCTCCCCGTATGTATCCACATGTGTGTACATATATATACATATAACTGGACCATCTGAAAGTTGCATCATGACACTTTATCCTTAAATATTTCAGCATACAACTTCTAAAAATAAGAACCAGAAACACAGTACCACTATGACCTAAGAAATTAATAATTGTCCTACAATAACATATAATATTTAATTTAAATTCAGATATCTGCAATTCTCCCAATGTTGTCTTTTGTAACTGTTTTCATTTTAACCAGCATCCAGTGTAAGTCTGCTTACTGCATTTGGCTGTCTGCTTAGTTTCTTGTAGTCTGGAACACTATTGATTCTTTGTTTATTTTTTTTAAGCTACTAATTCTTTCAAGAGGCCACAATTGTTCTGTGGAATACATACTGCCTTTTGGAAATTGGGATTGTTTCATCATGATATTCCATTTCTGCCAAATATTGACTCTCCAAAAAATTCTCACCTTGAGCTATCAAAGTTAGCCCTATATCTAAAATCTTTCCTGGAGCAATATTGATTTTCTCAGTGTTGAAAGTACATTTGAATTATAGGAATATTGTAGTTTACTGACATAGTATTATTTGTTCTCTTTATGAAGTGCAGAGTGCTCTAAAATCTGTAATTTTCAATATCTATATAATGACTTAATTTAAGGAATGTCATGAACAATAGTATATTATACTTGACCATTTAGGCAAAACATAAACCTGTGAATGTCCACTTACAAGACACCCCTTACCTGGCTGTGAGGAGATGTCAAAACCTTTGGTAGATATAAAATAGAAGGAAGGACAGGAGAAGTAACAATGCCATCTTTCAGTCTCCCCTGTATTATCAAATCATCTCTAATATTTTATTTTAAATACATAATAATAATTTTTAGTTAAATGTACTTGCTTCCTTCCAAACTAATAAGAAGCACTCCCTAGCTGGTCTACTGAGCCTCCTTCCTTCCTTATATTATGAAAAACAAAAAGAAAGAACTTCATTTTTGTCAATTTCTAAGCTACAAAGTAAGGCCAGATATTTGCATTTTTTAAAAAGAATTCCTTAAAGCGTGTGTTTTAATCATTCCTGATAAGAATAACCTGTGAAGCTTTGTAAAGTCAGATTTATGGTATCAACTCCAAGGGAAAGAATGTGAGAAAGGGCATTTTGAACAAATTTCTTGGATGATATCTCTCATAGGCAAGTCTGGGAAATACTGCCCTAGTGTGTAGCTCCTAATCACAAAAATCCTCTTCAATGTGATATAGCAGTTTTGATCCAGAGTTCTGAAATCACACTGCCTGGATTCAGACTTCAGCTATTTTCATTACCTGCACAGAGATCGTATGTATTAGAGGCTTTGGGCCTCTGCTTCCTCGCTGTATAATAATAAAAACATAATAGTGCCTTCCTCAGAGTCGAATAGGACACTCCTATTAAATGCTTAGTGCCATCTCAATAAATGTTGATCATTAATCATTATTAATAATAGTGCATTTTAGTTAAAAGCTAAAAATCTCAGTGCATGGGCTTTTCATATGCTTTAATATTATGTGCCTAAAAAAAGACCAGGATTTAAAAAAAAATACTTTTTTTCTATTTAAAATTTTGAAATGAACTTCTTAAAGGAAATATCGGCTCAAAAATGTTGAAAGGGCCACTTGGTGGATTCAGCCATCAAGTTCCCTTCCTATAAAAAGACTCAATTATTTTTTGTCTTGATGTGACATTGGAAACATTAATAATAATTTGTCATAAGAGCTATATCCCTCCTCTAAAAGGACATACTGTTTGCCCTGGTGACTTGTTACATTTAATGGTATGTTACCTCTTTAAAAAATCTATCACATGGGATATAATCATCTGTAAAGATATCAAGACTAGGATCTGCCGTGCAAACAATGAGGACCTACATGAAGCCACTGAGGAAAAAGGATGTGGTCCCATAGACCACTTCTCTCAAGGTGGGGAAACTTCAAAGACAACACAGAAGTACATGGTGAATAGAGTGTTATCAAATAGAACATGGCAATGCCTGAAGGTGATTTTATTCTTGGGGTGACAAAGAGAAACTATGTTATAGTTTATCCTCCACATCTTAACCTGTGTATTTTAGGTCAGAAGGAAAATTCAGTTATCTCTGGCCTCATGACAGGACTGTTGCAGAGCCTGTTTTACTTATACCCAGAGAAATAGAGCAAAAAATTAAAAATTTTTATTTTCCACGATTCTCTTGGAACTTAGTCTCAAAGGCTTCAATACAGAGCATCTCAAACTTTAATAAGTATATGAATTATCAGGATAACTTGGTAAAATGCAGATCCTCATCCCATGGGCCTGGAGTGGGGTCCGCCTATGCTGCTCCAGTGACGACACTTTGAAAACTATTAATGAGACCTTAAAGAAATAGTTTCTCTTTCATTATGGGCAGACTCTGTGGATAATAAAACTGAGTCTGGTCCTTGCCAATTTCTTCTCTTCTACAGTGAATATGAGCCCATCTGCAGGGATTCAGAAGGTAGCCCATTTGGTTTTGTTTTACTTCACTTAGCTTTTTTACGAGTAATTTTCTACTGGGAAAGCACAACACAATCTAAGAACAGGCACCAGGAATCTTTACTCCCTGGCCTGGGACTGGAGCAGTTCACTGTTTATCCCAAATTATAATGGACAGAGAAGTAAGAGATGGAACTGAAGTTTGCCCACACATAAAACGAATTCAGAACTGGGTGACACCGCTCTGTGGACAGGCAGGAGGAACCCAAATAACAACATAAACTGTCCTACGTAACCAGAGCAAGCTAAAAGGGACTTTAGAATAAAGTGTGCCTAGACTGTTCAAAGAGCTAAAGAAAGGACTAAAATCTAGAAAATATGTTATTAAAAATAAAGACTGATTTTAAAATGAATTAAATAAAATCTCTAGAAATTAAAAATCTAGTAGAAATGAAAATAGTAGCATTTTTTGTTTTTGTAGGATGAAAATAAGCGAAATAGTTTTACTTGTTTCTGATTCAGAAGAGTAGAAGAGATTAACTTTGGAGGAGAGAAGAAAACCTGAGCAAGACTTATCCTTTGGTAATTAAAGGCATATGGACCACAGAACATAAGAGGAGGGCCCACTGACATGAAAAGAAGAGCTTTCTTATTGCAACAGTAGAAGAATGAGAAAATGAGTATAGGTACACCCAGGTGTGTGGATTCTTTGGTGGGAAATAAAGGGGTTTCCATCTAATGGCTTTTTTCCCAGTGAAGTGTGGGAAATCTCCAATAAGGATGAGCAGACAGGATGTGTGATGCCCAAAAAGACTAGAGAAGGGATAAGATAGTGTGTTTAGTAAGTGAGAAATACAACTTTCTAAGTGAACAGTAGGATTACAGGAAACTGTTGGATGCTCATGTGAGGTTTCTGAAAATTAATTAATACAAAATAAAAATATATGATGTTCTCTAAGAATGTTAGTTTTCTTAAGGTAGGCACAAAGAAGGTGAATATTTGGTTCAACTCAAGATGGAATTTTACCAGGTGAGTACAATGGAAGTAGAAATAAAATCAGAGTTGAAAGAATCTTCCAGGTAGTAATTCTAATGAGGGAATGACATTCCAGTGGGGCAACGAGAAAAGTGAAAGTGGTCAGGCATCGATAGGAGAGTGGTGGAGTCAGTGCAATTGATGTATCTATGATGTCAGAGAATTTTAACAGTGGAGGATATTAGATCAAAAGAACTGGAAGGATAAGAGGTAGTGGAAAGCAAAGGGATGTACTAAGGATGTAAAATAGAGTTGGATATACTTAGAGTGTAGAAGAAGACCATCCTCCATGTGAGAGGGTGGCAGGGGAAGCAGAGTCCTCAGAAGAAAGGCAGGTATGAGTTAGGGCAAGGTGAAGGGAATATTCTGAGAAATTAATGATAGAAGGGAAACTTTTTATTTTCCTAGGAGATCCAGAAGGCAAAGTGTAAGGATTAATAGGAAATGGTGAAACACTCTTTCCATATGAGAGCTATAAGGAGCATTTTATCAGTAGGGGTTAAGATATTAAAAATACTTAACAATGTTACTATTATAGGCAATGAAACAATCTTTGGGATTATAGGGTAGGGTTGGGGGCATAGATATAGAGGAAGGCAGAGGTAGAGTGTCTACAGTAGTGTGGGATGTTCTCTAAAAACCAGATATCTAAATGCAAATTAGGGAAGTACTGTATTTATTTCAGTATTTTAAGAACAAGGTAGGAATCCTGGACCTTTGGCAGCTGCTAAGGTAAAGTAAGGTGGAGGGCAAGATACACTGGTTTTGATGTGTCTTAGAGTGGCAGGGACATCGTTCTATTATATGGTTACAAATGCTTGGTAATAGCAAAGTAACAACCTTCTTTCCAGTGCGTATCAGGTACATGAAATGCTGTGGAAGCCTATGAGAAGCAATTCTTGCAATGGCTGCTGCAAACAAAACTCGTTTCTCACCTGCGATACTACAATAGAGACCAAGGAGATCACGTGTCCATGCATAATGAAATGGAATCTATTGCTATTAGACTGCAGAGAATGAAGGAAAAAAATTATAACTTTAGGGAATTTATTCATGGTTTTTAATTAGGGTAGTAACATGCTCACTATGGCATTTTAAAGATCCTTCTACCTGCAAGATTACACCAAGGGCATCTTATTTCATATGGTGTGTCTACATTCTCTACAGCCCAGCAATACTGGCTCTGGAGATAGAAAAAGATTGGTAAACGTAAAAGAAGTGGGAAAAATCACAATGGAAAAGATCTATGGGTAGTAATTACCTAACATATTCAAACTTCCGTATGTCAAAAGATACCATAAACAATGAAAAGACAAATGGCATTCTGGAAAACTCCTTATCATAAATATGAAAAAGTGGTAATTTCCTAAATGTGTGAAAATTACTCGTAAGTGCCCCCAATTGAAAAAGTGGAGAAAATACAAAATAATATCTCACAGATAAAAATAAATCAATCACAAAATACATGTAAAAAATGTAAGCTCACTCAGTCAGTAATTAAAGAAGCAAACATAAATTGTTTATGTTTGCCAAGTTAACAAATTCTTCTTTAAATAACAGTTTTTGATGCTGGTGTTGGTACAGGGGCATGACACCGGTCACACATTGTTGGAACCTTTTCTGGAAAACCACCTGTCCATATACAAGGTTATAAATATTAATATTTTTACTTCAGTAATTGGACTTCTAGATAAATTTATCTAAGAAAATGATCTGAGATGAGAACCAAACTTTATGTGAAGATATTTGTTACAGCATTAGTTGTAATAACAAAAATTTAGAAAAAAATAGTTTAATAGTCGAGAAGTTTTTAAATTATGATTTACTTGATACAATAAAATTATATGCAACCCATAGAATTGTGTTTTTAAATAACATGTAGTAACATTAGAAAATAGTCACTGTATAGGAGGTGGGGGTATAAAAAAATTAAAAAAATAGTCACGTATAATATTATATTTGAAAAGCAAACTAAATATAAAATAAGAGTTCAATTTTGGGGAGTGAAAGTGTGTACTGAGAACAAACATTAAAAGTAAATTAATGATATTTATCTCTAGTCAATATATTATTTTTTCTTGTTTATAACATTTTATATTCTCAAATTTTCTATTGTATACATGAATTACCATAAAAATTTAGACAATACATTATTAAAAGAAAGAGGAGACAATGCTCACTTTCCCTGTCTACAGGCTTGTTTGCTTCTGCCTACAAGCCCACACACAGGGATTAAATCTAATTCTATTCTCTCTTCAATGCCTCATATGTGTTGGAATCTAACCAAATGTTACCTCATTTAAAAAAAAAAAAAGAAACCTCTGCTCTTTGCTATGCACAAGTAACTAATCTTCTATGGTTATGTGTATCCCTGAGACAAGTGAACACAAACAAACATCCCTTCAATATCAGTGTTCTGGGACATGAAATCATTACAGCGAAAATCTGATTTAAGTATAATAGTAAAGTCCATCATCATGTACCAAAGGTATAAAATATTGACCTTTCCTTTTTTCTGTATTGCTCAGTAAAATCCTGTCAAAATCTCTGGTTTATTTCATTTTGAAGCATTATTGCATTACACTATGATCCTTGCCTTGTGTATTTTGATCACATGTTTCATGCTCATAAATCCACCAATGGCTTATTTATAATTATAAAAGCCTGTTCAGTCGATTGAGAGTAGGATTATTTTATATGAGAGAAAACTCCTTAGAGGGCTATGGTCTTAAGAGAATACTTTTGGTGAAATATTAATATAGGACACTTCATTTTAAACAAAATTCTGTTTTAAATATCTTTTAAACAAATTTTAAATTTTAACATTATTATATTTTAAACAAAACAAAGCTGTTTTACCTTTAGCAGGTTATTTAACATCTTCATCCTCCAGTTTCTCCAAAAATACAATGGGAATAAAAATAATGGCTCTACCTACTATTCAAGTACCTGTTAAGGTAAATTGGGACAATAGAAATAGGTACAAAAGCTCTCTGAAAAGATAGTATTTACTACTATGATTATTTATAAAACTAGAAAGAAACAGTGATGTTTCCAGTTTTCAATTGTAAATGAGAAAACAAGTCACTGATAGATGAAGTGGCTTGCTTAATTTCAGATGACACCTTGATAATTCTATTTCTCCATTTGAAAAAGCTAATAAAAATCAAATTTTTAAAAACAATCATTTGTGAAATGTACTAAAGGGACATACTATGTACTTTGGCAAAGCAAAACACAAAGTGGCCTCAGACTCTTCAACATTAAATTTAAAGACTGTGTTATATTGCCTGAGTAATTCTAAAAGAAAGTTATTTCTTACTAGAATTCTGTAGCAGCCAGTTGATCAATGAAATGTGAGAAATTAATACAGATAGTTTTAGAGACGCAAAGACCCAGAAAATGTGTTTTCCATCCGAGATTTCTTAAGAAGGCATCCTTCAGAGAAATGAAAGTATAATAAAAAACAAATACCACAAGAAAAAATGGGCAGTAAGAAATTCTAAGGAAAATGTCTCAAGGAAAAGGAAAATATATTCTTGTCACGCTGTTTACTTCTGTAGTGATCAATAAAAAATAGACGAGAATAAACAAAACATTGGATTGTCAAATCAGACTCTCGGGGAACAGAGTTCTTATTCTTACCTCGTATCAAACTTTAGAATTAATTCAAAGAATATCTGTGACACAGAGGGATCTGGAGAAGTCCAGGAGCACCAGAAATGCTTCCCAGTTGTTTCCATATAACATTTGGACATACCAGGCCCAGATTTAACACATGAGGTCTCAAAGTAATGCATGTGCGTGTCGCCTGCCCAAAAGGAGTTCTTTCAGTTATGAAATATCTTTTCTAATACTCTAACAATGACATAGCCAACAGTGACATTTTTCAACAGGCCGTGCCTCATTAATCTGTAAAGTCCAATCTTACATCACAATGGGTTATTTTTTCCTTTCTTCTAGGTGCCTCTTTTTTTTTCCCTCTCTACCAGTGTTGCCCATGTAGGAAGGATGAGATACAAAACAACTGCTAAACCTATTTCCTCCATACTTGTCATAATAATGTAAACAATATTGGTTGACTTTTCAACTTTTATAAGCAATCTATAACAAATTATAAGATAATTATGGTTAATGAATACAATGTAACATTATCATACTTGACATATAAGAATAAAGAGGACAAAAGTTTGGGTTAGAATGGAAGATTAAAGCTGAAAGAAATGTTAGAAGTGCTAATATCCTCAACTTCAAAGTAGAGAATCAAGAAATACTGTCTATAATTGACCAAATAAGAAATGAATATGTAAGTATATTACTTAATGTTACAGAGACCATGAATAGAGAAAGTAAAATTGTAATATCCTTATATTAGGTGGGAGGTATGCTATCATTGGTCAGTGAGCTAAGACTTAATAGATGATACCTAAAATTAATAAACTTAACGTGCATACACATAGCTATAATGTTTTGAGATAGAAATATAATTGCCAGAAGACCTAGTTAAAGAAATTAAAAAGGTGTCCCCTTTTCAGAATGGCACAGTGAGCATGAGAGAAAGGCTTTTCTTTGTAAGTATACCTGTACTCTATGATATTTTTTAGCCATGTATAAGAATTATTTTTCTATTACTTTGATTTTTTTTAAATTATTAAAATAAAGACACAAATATTCCAACCTGGTCACATCTGGGTCCATGCTGAGGCCATAGCATTAAAGAGAAAGCATAATTGACTGGCCGATTCCAAAACCACAGACGTAATCAGGAAAATTTCTCCCAAGAGAAGGTGAACAAGAGGATTGAAAAGCTGAGGCTCTACAGCCCCACTGTTCTTTCCAAAACTGTTACTCCTGCTGGGCCAGAGACTGCTATTGTTGCAAAAAAAAAAAAGAACAAAAACCCACAATCTCCATTTCATTAAGAATAGTGCTTTTCAGTTTTATTAATAGATGAGCTCCTGCCACTCATCTACAGAGTATGTTTCCCAGCACCTTGCAGCTAGACGTGGCCGTGTGACATAGTTATGCTAAGGAGACATGAACACAGTTAATATTTGTTACTTCCAGGTTTCACCCTTAAAAAGAATGGGAATGAACTTTTGTCTTCTTTATTTTCCCATTGCAACAATTGGATAGACAGGGATAGAATCTGTATTTTGAGGATGGCAAGACTCTACCAGGCTTTGACTATCTGACTCCTTTCTGTTATGTGAGAGAAAAATATATTTCTAAATTGCTTAAGCCAGTACTTTTGTATCTCCCTTATAGCAGCTTAGACTATACCCTAAACAATGCCTCTTACCTTCATTGCCAGCCTTATAGATTTGCATTGATTGCTTTTTATAAAGGGATTTAGTAGTTGGGTCTCCTTACACTGGGTGATTATAATTGCTATATGTGCATCTAGTTTGAAATGCTACTATAAGAATAGAATACTCACTAGACTATGTAAATGGAGGTATTTAAATTTGGTAAGTTTTTAATGGGGAAGCTTTCTATCACTTGCTGCCTGATTTTCCCAAAACTTGTGCAAATGGTTTTGTGCCAATCTATGCAATCAAGCAATCATTTATCCATTCATTCACATATTGAGGTTGAGTGTTCACAGAGTATACTGTATTGAGCTAGAAACCTGAGGTACAGGAAAGGGAAAATTAAAAACACATATGCATTTTCTTTTTCTTTTTTTTTTAAACAATTTAAAAAGGGTTTTCTGAGCTGAATATATGCTACCATGGCCCGGAGAGCCACACCCAAGAAGACTTAAGCAAGTGGCCTTGCCATAGTTGGGTTACAGTTTGGTTTTTTACATTTCAGGGAAACAGGAAAGTCATAAGTCAATACACGGAAGGCATACATTGGTTTTGACTGAAAAGGCAGGACATCTTAAAGCAGAGAATTACAAGTTATAGGTGGGTTTAAAGATTCTTTGATTTATAATTGGTTAAAGAACTGAAGCTTTGTCTAAAAGCTTGGAATGTTTTAAGATAAGGAAGTCTGTTAATCAGAGACAAGCCACGGGACATATACTCAGATTTTAGTAAATAGATGACCTATATAGCTATATATAATTATCAATAGCCACAAATTTTCTTGCATTTTCACATACATGTATTGCTATGTAGGTTCCCAGTTCTATTTTGATCAAGTTGCTTTCCCTGATTTCCCTACTCATGGTAAAAGCACCATGCCTTGAGAAATTATATTTTTTATTTGAAATTGAATGTATTTCATATTTGTCCCACTCAAAAAGCTTCAAATTTTAAAACGTTTACAAACTAAATTGTATTTCCCACCTGGGTTATATAAATAGTGTTCCCTGTCTTTACCTGGTTTTCTTCTTTTTTTTCCCCATTCCAGTAATGTAGAATAAAAACATCATTGAAGGCTAAATTAGTTAATAGTTTCCTAATAGAGTACTTAGGTCTCAATTCAGATTTTATATTAAGTGCCTGATTTCCACTTTCCCTTGGTCTTTAATATTATGAAATTCTGGCTTTTCTGATTATAAGTATTTATACCACTTGTATTATTTGTTTTTATTTAAATTTGACTGGTGTAGGCTTCCCATATATATTAGATACAAAAATTTTTGTCCTTGGTTTTGGAACTGCCAGCAACCAATTGAGTTTTTCTTCTTAGTTTATCTAGTTTTATTACAGACATGTTAAACAAAAGTAGAGGATTGCCAAATCTTGGGTCTTTCCTTAATTATATAGATCTAACCTCCTCTGTAAACCTTGTAGCATTTGCCAAATTACCAGTTATTTTTGATTGAAAGAAATAGAATGCCCAATTGAAAATGACTCCATCACTAGGTGTTTATGACTACTTCACGTAACAAAAATATTGAGGTAGACAGTTCCAGGGTTGATTTAAAGGCTCTATGATATTATCAAATACCCAGGCTCTTCTAATTCTTCAGCTCTGTTATCCTCAAGAAGTTGATGATGTCTCCTCATGGTTGCAGAATGGATGCAGCATTTCCAAGTATCACATCCTCACACAAAACATGTTCAAAATCAGTAAAGGAAGACAGGAGCAGGAGCTTCTATTCATACATCTTTCTCCTTTTATCAAGGAGAAGTATTTTACCAGAAGTCCCAGCATAATTCTCCTCCTTTGTTACTGGCCAGTTCTAGTTCACATGATCCTCCTTAGCTGGAAGGAAATTAGGAAAATAAATATCTCATATTTTCAGCCTATCTCCAGGTGGTTGTTTTGGCCAGTGGAATAAAGAGGAGGAAAAAGGCTTTTGGATGGGTAGCCATCAATGTCAGCCACACTAAAGAAATAACTCTTATAAAAGGAGACTCAGGAGGGTTCAAACTAGCAGGTGCTTTTTTAAAAGGCTCCTACCAACTTCTGTCTCAAGCTACATGAACAAAAGAAATGAATTTGTGCCCCTCACTAACAAAATTTTAAAGCATAATACATAGTTTCATTATATTATTTTACATAACTAATTAGGGAATATCCATAAAGTAACCTTAAAGCATGATTTTTGATAATACTTTATAACTTCCATATGGGTCAACAGAATGATTGATTATTTGAGTGATGTTAAGGACAGAACTATATTACTTCTCATTTTTGCTATGTGCCATTAACTCCTTTAATACTTGAAATTCTATTTAAACTATAAGTTGCTATATGTCGTTTCTAGAACCTCATATGCCTTTGTTAAAGAAATTAATACATATATCACCAATTCCATTCAAAGCCAAAGAAAATAAATCACAATATTGCATAAGCGTAGCCTTTTTTCCTAACCTCCTATCACATTCTAAGTTGAAGCAGATAGTACATAGCATTTTTGGCAATTAGCATACCGAATACAAGAATAAAACAGCTAGTTAACTAAGAAAACATATTAGTCAATACATCTGCAAATGTCAGTCTGGGAGTGCTTACTTAAAAAAGTTCTGTCAAATTTATTTGCACTAGTACTTCGTGATTTGAAAGAGATATAAAATGAAGGGGAAAGTGAGACATTAAAAAGAATTATAAAGGAAGCTCTTCTATGTAAAGTGTTATGTCCATCATCTGGAACTTAATGCTCTGTGGTAAAGCTGTAGTCAGACACAGGTATTACCAGATTATAGGATGAGGTTAATGTTTAAGGAGAGAGACTGCAGGGAATGCAACCTTCTCCACTGTAGTCATCTGAGCTAGAATGGCTGCTGTTCTTGAGAACGACATGTCCACAAGAAAAGAACACGAGCAAACAAACCTTCATCCCAACAGCAGCTGGTAAGTAGCAGGGCTTGAATTCCTGGTAGACCAAAAAAAGCTACTGATCCTTGTGGAAAATGCGGAGAAGCATGCTAATTCAACTCATAGAGCTTAAATTTTAAGCATTTCTTTTTCCCTCTAAGCAGCAGGAACAGATGAACTCTCAAGAAATAAAGATCTCATTTTCATGGAAATCATCTCCCAAGAACAAGAGAAAAAAAAAAATAAAGAAAATGTATGAGGTAGATTTGGGATTGCTGTAAAAGACAACAGGTGTCAGAGTTTTCTATGAGGACTTAACTATTCCTCGAGGTATATTTTAATGACTTTCTAACGGTTGACACAGTTTATCTTCCCTTTGAAATAAAAGGGATTCTAGTAACCAGGTGCAATATAATCAGTTCTGAAAAACAAAGTTTAGCTACAAAACTACCATAAATGCAAGACTACTTCCTATCTAAGGTTAACATGTTACGACAGACACAACACTGGGTAAGGAAAAAGGTCTAACTGATATGTGGTTCATAATCACTGGGCTGACTTTCTGAATACTGATGTGAGATGCGTATTTCTGATCAAATAATGAACACTTAAAACTTCAGATCTCAGCCTATAATATCATATCAGAAGCACTGTGGAGCTCTTTGGAATGTATGCACCAGGATCCCATGCCCAGAATTATTGATTCAAAAGGTCTGAGTGCACCCCCAGGCAACCATATATTTAAAATACTGCAAGGTGATCTGGTGGGCACCAAAGGTTGCAAATGACTGAAATACCCACTGACTTAATATGGACATTATAATCTCAAATATGGGGTTGATATGAGAATTTGATATAAAACAATAAACACTATTGAGCTCTTTTAATTT
The DNA here is from genome assembly GCF_020740605.2 of Lemur catta. Taxonomy (NCBI): domain Eukaryota; kingdom Metazoa; phylum Chordata; class Mammalia; order Primates; family Lemuridae; genus Lemur; species Lemur catta. The sequence goes on from NC_059129.1 coordinate 58,084,671, forward strand.
ATCTGCTATTTCTCTCTCTCTCTCTCTCCTAATCCCCGCCCCCATTAATCTACAAACTCCACAAAGACAGAGATCATGTTATGTTCATCTCTTTACTACCAAAACCAAACTCAGTTGCTAGTACCTGGTAAATAGTCTGCAAATGCTTATCAAACGAATAAAGAATAAATTCTGAATGCACTGATTTCCCATATATTCATCTTAATATTCATAAGGAAATGTGAATTTGGGAGGCCAAATATTCAGTGCCTGGATCTTATTGACAAAACCAGAAAGGCAACAAAGATGGAAGCATGAACACTAGAATAACAATGTTTTATCCTTTTATGATCACAGATTTTGGAGCAGCTTAACGAAGGATTCCTGTAGAGAATATTTCCAGGAAGCCCTGGAAAGAACTGTCCACAAAGAACGTATTTATATGTTAAATATATTCAGGTATACGCTGGCGGGAAGTATTTGATGCTTAGAAGGATAGACACTTCCATTGTGTCTTCTTACAATAATAAGCATCCCCTTTGCCTTAATTAACCAGGAAGTTATGTTCGTACTGCTTTGGAAGCTACCCAAAGCCTTCTGGGCTTGTTTCTTCCCACACCCTCTCCAGCTATGCACTCAATATAGACTTTTAGGCTCCTCCACAATTTGCCAGAATATATGTTGACTTGAAACTTTGTGTGCAGGTCAACAAACTATACCTATTATCAGTTACATTCATTGCCTTGAGAATCTAGTGATTGGTATGGGTTCAATGGAGGTAACAAACCTTCAAGAAAAACTGCCATTCAATTCCAGGAGTTTCACAGACATCCTGAAGTCCACCCACAAATCTTCTAAGGATTTTTAAAACCTGGGTTGAAAAACCATGCAGATGAATAATTGAGTAAAATCTCACAGCCTAACTACACCAAAGGCTACACTAATCACAGACTGGCGTATATAGGGGTCACTGCCACTCTAAATCATCCCTGCGACTAGCCCATCACAAAATTATTTGCTAATTTCCACTGCTAAAACTTCATATTCTCTCTCATGCATTCCTTCTGGCTCCCTCCCTTCCCACAGGACTTAAAACAAGAAAAGAAACTTGACACCCTATTCCCCATGTTGCCAATCCACATGCATTAATTTACTAATGCATCCAACACGACTGCTAGGAGACTCAGCCACACAGTGATGAATCAGGGCAACCACTCTTAGAGCTGAATTACAGACAGCAACATGAAAATTTTCTTGGCATTTCTATACATCTCTACATTATTCGCTGCATAGAAAAAGTCGGAGAAAGAGCCACTGAGGATTGAATTTTCTTTCATCTGCAATTTCATTTTCAATATTTGCATTTACATGAATGAAAGTAATTTATCCTTTAAACATTAGTAACACAACTGTTAAGGTATTTAGGGGTATCTCTATGACTTTAGCCAATTGTAGGGGCCAAGCCCTCAGCAGAGCTGAGCAATGAGAAGAGTCACATGAATGCTGCACTTCCAGTGTGGCAGCAACAGGTACTGAAAAAGCAGACACCGATATTTAAGCTCAGTGTGACCACATTAAACTCATCCAGTTTATGAGGTTCATTCCTGCAGTGACTAAAAAAATGAAATATGCATTTTTTAAGAGAATAATAAACTTTTTCAAGTTCCTAGGGCAACATTTATTGGACTAGAACAGTCATTCTACAAAATGGCACTTTAATGGCCCCAAAAGTTTTGCACATGGGAAAAACTTTTACATATGGTGTCTGAAAATAAAACACTGTCATTGTTGAAAATCCCTAGATAAGTTCCAATGATTATAAGTTAGGGCCATCTTATAGATTTCTTCATGAGACAGTTTAATGAAGTTTAGTCATCACTAACTTCACCATGACATACACTAATATCATACGCACACATACACACACACACACACACACACACACGCACTCCCAGACATTTATGAATACTATAAAGCTGCGGTCCCTCACCCCTGGGCTGCTGACAGTACCGATCTGTAGCCTGTCAGGAATGTGGCGCAGAGCTCTGCCTCCCCACCCCACCTGACCCCACCCCAAGGCCACCTGTCCGTGGAAAAACTGTCTTCCATGAAACTTTTGGGGGAGGTGCACAACAGCAGGTGAGCAATGGGTGAGCAAGCAAAGCTTCATCTGTATTTACAGCCACTCCCTATGCTCACAATACTACCTGAGCTCCGCCTCTCCACCCACTCCCCTATCCCTGGAAAAATTGGTTTTCCATGAAACTGGTCCCTGATGCCAAAAAAGCTGGGAATCGTTCCTGTAAAGTATATTTTTAAATGCACAAAGTAAATAATAAAAGCTAACATTTATTTTAAATGTTATTCATGCATTTCATTTTAAAATGAACTGCTTTGTTTTAGAACATACAGAGCAGCTTTACTTTTAATGGCTTCATAGTATCCCATAATACGAGTGTATTATAACTTATTTAATCAGTCTTCTCCAACTGATTGACTATTAGCTTATTTCCACTACAGTAGCCCCTTAGGTTCTGTGGGGGGTTGGTTCCAGGACCTTCACAGAAACTCAAATTCTCGCATAATCTAGTCCTTGATATAAAATTTTCATATAATCTACACATATCCTTCTGTATACTTTAAATCTTCTCTAGATTACTTACAATACCTAATATTAATACAATGTAAATGGTATGTAAATAGTTGTTATACTGCCTTGTTGTTTATTTGTATTATTTTTGTTGTTGGACTTTTAAAACATATCTTTCATCTGAGGTTAGTTGAATACACAGATGCAGAACCTGCAAATACATTAGGCCACTGTATTTGGCTACTGCAAGCAACATTACATGAGATTGTGATTATTTTTAAGCATGCAATTTTATACACAACTAAATCCATAAGATAAATTTCTAGGTGTGGAATTGTTAGGTCAAAGCACCTGCAGCTGTAATTCTGACTTAAAGACCATTCTCAAATTGCCCTTTGAGATAGGATGCAGCAATTTATACTTCACAATAATGTGTGAGATTCTCTACTTCTTCACTCTTTATATTTGGCATATTATCAAAACTTTTTTGGTGTTTGCCAGGCTGTCATGTGAAAAAATGGTATTTTCTCAGAAATTTAATTAGCCCTCCTTTTATTAAGTTTGAGGTTGAATATTTTTTGCTTTCTTCTTTAAATTAATTTTGGGGAGCTTTTATATATTAAAGAAACTGGACCTTGGCTTTCAAATATGTTGCAATGTTTTCCTACTTTGCAATTAGTATTTTTGACTTAGTTTATGTTTTTGTGTGTATGTGTGCATGTGTGTGTGTTTGCCAGGCAGAAGTTATAATTTCTGTATTTAAATTTAAAATCTTTTTTATATGACCTCTGGGTTTTTGGTCTTACTTAGAAAGGTACTTTTACTTGAGATGAATATTAAAACTAAAACAAAAAATAAAAAGCTTCTATGTTTTATTCTGAAAGATGAGGATGTCTTTATATCTAGATAGTGTTTTTATAGAAAAATTTTTAATTTGCTTTAACCATTAGTATTTTGGCACTACTCTTCATAGAGGCAGTGGAGCTTGATAAAATCAAATGACAACTTTTGTATATAATTTTTCACAGGATTAAATGAGTCCAAATTAATATTTCACAATAGAACAATAGATCCATTGTCCCAGGCCCCACTGGCAAAAGTCATGCTTATTTCCGAAATCTTCAGAGATGTTTTGATCAAGAACTGTAGGTAAATGTTAAAATTTTACTTCTAAATCTATTGAAATCCATATTCTTTCTAGAGCTTTAGTAACAAACTCTTCCTCTAATCGCCAATTGAAGAGGAATAATATATTTAGGCACCTGAATTAACTTAGTCAGCAAGGTTTTACTGAGCAAGTACTATGTACCAAACTTTTTTTTGGTACTTGGGATACAGAAATGAATAAAATAGACACCAAGATTCCTATCCTTATAAAATCAGAAACAAGGGTATTGATAAAAATTTCTATTGATTAACAAGCACTACAAAGATCACTTCTATGAAGAAAAATAAAGATATGCATTATATTTTCAAGTAATTGAAAAAAGAATTACTCTCTCTTTTTAAAGGAGAATCATATATTCCTGAAATCTTAAATTTCTCAAAGATTACTTTAGCAGTTATATCTATGATGAATCTTAGAGAATTCCCGTATATTTAAAGTTTATAATATACATTGAGAAAAGGGGGTCTTTTTAGATCTTTTTAACTCGAAATTTGGAAAACTGCATAGTACAATTGAAACTTGTAAAGTCTGCTTGTGGGGGTGGGGCTGTCTGAGAAATGCAGTCTGGAGCAGGCCTGGCTCCTCTCCACCCTTCCCTATTCCATGGTTTCTCCCGGCCTCTGTCAGCAGGCAGGACCTCATGCCAGCAGATCTCCCCTGGCTATGATGCCAGCGGGGAGGTTTCCTGCCCAGGATCGCAGCCTGAGCTGGGAACAAGCCTTCTCCCCCCTGCCCCCCCCCCCCCGTGGGAGGAGGGTTGCCCTTTAAGCATGCTGATCTGCCCTTGAAGGCACACACACCTCAGTATGCTCATTCACAAATATCCCTTTTGTGCCCCGGGGTCATGCTATTGAAACCTGGGTATATGGAATCGGTCTGCAAGCCTGTCCCCCAGGCCCCGGAGATCAATCCCTGACTCTGCCAGGGAGAAGAGTGCTGTATCAAGTCCCCCATGGGGTGCCCAAGCTGGATGAATGTCTCTCTGCCTTGGGATTTGCCCCATTCTCCTGGAGTCACCAGGCAAGCAGCTCCTGGAAGGGCTGGCGGGCAGGGAGCTCACCCTCTGAGTACCCCTCAGTCTGCTGTAGGGCCCTAAAAGGAAAGGTCCCCTTCCCTGCAGATGCCTCTGGGTAGTGGCTAAATTGTCTCTCTCGGCAGCAGCGGGTAGGGAAGGGGACAGGGAAAATGAAGCAATATGGCGCTTGCCTATAGGCTGGGGTCTGTGGGGTAGAAGGTGCCCTGAGGAGCTGGGAGCCTGGTGCCCTGTCCACAAGAAGCTCACTGCTCACTGGCGGCGGCCATCTCTGGGCTGGTGTTGGCAGATCTCTCCAACCTCTCAAGAGACCACCAGCAGTCCAAGATACAAAGGAGGGGAAATTTAACCCCTCCACCTACCCTTGTCGCTGGTCTTTCTCCTTCCAGTTCTCCTCCACAATTTCTTTCGGTGGAGTCTCCTGTAGTTTCAAACACCCTTCCTTCTGACCCTCATCAAATCTATGTTTGTCTGCCTGTTTATTTTTTTTTTCATTTTCTTCTAAAATCTGTCTTTCTTGCACAGACACTCTGGCTGGCGGTTTTTCTCGTCTGCCATCTTACCACTGGTATGGGCACAAGAACAGAGACGTAGACCAATGGAACAGAACTGAGAAGCCAGACATAAAACCATCTCCCTATAGCCAACTAATCTTTGACAAAGCAGACAAAATCATACACTGAGGAAAAGAAACCATATTCAATAAATAGTGCTGGGAAAATTGGATAGCCACATGTAGAAGACTGAAATAGGATCTGCACCTTTCACCTCACAAAAATCAACTCACAGTGGGTAACAGACTTAAACCTAAGACATGAAACTATAAGAATTCTAGAAGAAAATGTTGGAAAAACTCTTATAGACATTGGCCTAGCCAAAGAATTTATGAAGACCCCGAAGGCAATCACAGCAACAACAAAAATAAATGGGACCTGATCAAGTTAAAAAGCTTCTGCACAGCCAGAGAAACTATCATGAGAGCAAACAGACAACCTACAGAATGGGAGAAAATATTCACACGTTACACATCCAATAAAGGGCTGATAACTAGAATCTATATAGAGCTCAGAAAAATCAGCAAGAAAAAATCAAACAACCCTATCAAAAAGTGGGCAAAGGGCATGTACAAAAACTTTTCAAAAGAAGATAGACTAATGGCCAAAAAACATAAGAAAAAATGCTCAACATCTCTAATCATCAGGGAAATGCAAATCAAAACCACAATGAGATATCACTTATGTACAGTGAGAATGGCCTTTATCAAAAAGTCCCAAAACAATACATGTTGGCATGGATGTGGAGAGACAGGAACACTCATACACTGCTGGTGGGACTGCAAACTAGTGCAACCCCTATGGAAAGCAATATGGAGATACCTTAAACAGATTCAAGTAGACCTACCATTCGATCCAGCAATCCCATTATTGGCCATCTACCAAAAAGAACAAAAGACATTCTATAAAAAAGACATCTGCACTTGAATGTTTATAGTAGCACAATTCACAATTGCAAAGATGTGGAAGCAACCTAAGTGCCCATCAATACATGAGTGGATTAATAAAATGCGGTATATGTATACCATGGAGTCCTACTCAGCCACAAAAACAATGGTGATCTAACACCTCTTGTATTATCCTGGATAGAGTTGGAACCTATTCTACTAAGTGAACTATCAAAAGAATGGAAAAACAAGCATCACATGTACTCACCATCGAATTGGTTTTAACTGATCAACACTTAAATGCACATATAGTAATAACATTCATCAGGTATTGGGCAGATGGGAGGGGGGAGGAGGAGATGGGTAGACAGACACCTAATGAGTGCAGTGTACACCATCTGGGGGATGGACATGTTTGAAGCTCTGACTTGGGTGGGGCAAAGGCAATATACATAACCTAAACATTTGAACCCCCATAATATGCTGAAATAAAAATAAATAAATAAAAGAAACTTGTACTCCTGTATTTAAAAACCTTAAAGCAAGTTGCATGTAAAATAGAAATAAATCTGTGATACGCACTCAACACAGTGCCAGACACACAGATCTACATTAGCTCTACAAAGAAATCACTCATTGGAACACAGGAAATACAGCCATATTTCTCATTCAATCTCAAGACAGAATTCTTTTATCAAGTGACCCACATCTCCAGAGAACAGCTTCTTGCAGCCTTATTTAGGTCCTGGTGTGGATTTGCAAATTAAATGAAAAGACCATTGGAAAACATTTCTGTTTAAAGTGCTAAATGGGCTGCAACTTTCAAAACTAACCAGTCTGCCAAATTGTGATTTAAAGTGAAATTGGCATGAGCAGACATTTCCACATCAGCCTGTAGCACATCTGGTCCAGACCAAACAAACAGAAGATTTATTCTGTCAGGGAGATCATTTAGCATTCCTTTTCATGCTTCAGAAGGAGCCTGTACCTGTCACTCACCAAAGCGGTCGGCTTTTGGTGGCTAGGCTCTGTTGCTCTCCCTGACTAGCCTTGATCTAACACTTCTAAGGAGGCTCATGTGCACCGCTCCACCTGGGAGCCCAGTATCCATGCCAAGTTCATTTCCATAGTCTTATAGAAACCTCCTGGAGGATTTCAAACATCTGCTCATAAGTAAAGAAACATTGTCTTGAGCTCTAACAGTAATATAAAGGGCAACTAAACCTTCTTTTGCAAATAAAACAGAGCTGATAAATGATTTTATTTCATATGGCTGGGGGCAAGTTTTTTGTGTCTTTCTAAATTCAAATACTTAAAATAAATATAGCCCATTAATCATGGGAAAAATGAAATATATCCAAAGTTTTACCATTAACTTAAGTGATATATAGCAAGGATTATAAAATACGTTAAAAAAAAACTCCGAGTCATTTTGCTGAAACTAAATGAACATATTTAGAAAAACTGTGTCATTCCTAAAATGTATTGTTATTCTCTCTCTCTCTCTATCTCTATATCTCTATCTCTATCTCTATCTCTATCTCTCTCTGCCTATAGCCTCAGACAGAGCCAAATATAATGTTCTTGCCGCGTGAGCCAAACAGCCACTATCTTCTCTGGAATGTTAATCTGCTCTTGCTGGATTCAGCAACCCCAGGAGAATCACTTCCTGACTTGTCTCATCCAGAAATAAATACTATTCTTTTCTGCCTCTGGAGTGAATACTCAGAAGGGATAGATGTATCACTCTTGAGATTTCCCACATTTCTTTATGATGTTGCTCTATGTGGATATGAAAGATTCAGTTTTAATCTAAACAAAAACTGAAAAGGAGTGAGGCAAATTTTTTATTCATTGATGTACATGTTCTTTCTTATTTCCAGCTAAAATTTATTTCTGTTTCTTCCTTTGAGAAACAAATAAGTTAGGCAAAATCTCCCCAAATGCCCTTCCAGTTATAACGTAGTTATTATATATTCCTGATGGCTCCTTTGTCCTTGAGGAATTTATTTAATTTATGAACACTATTACTTTGCTTTTCGTACTGATCTGTGAATATAGGTCTAGGCAAACAGAGCAAGTTTAGCACATAAACACAGAAAAGGTATTTATCTTATTTAAATTGCAACAAATGCAAATATTTTTTAAAATTCTGGAGATTTCCAAAGCCATTTTTAAACCATACATCAGAAAAAGCATGTATGTTGTGCAAATATTTTCATCCTGTTGGTTCATTAGAGTACCAAGTCTGAAAAGTGAATTACATCTACGCTTGTTTCATGTCTGTCCCCCCTACTGAGTCATTAGTAAACATGATACCATGAGCACTGCATTGTTAATATTCAGTTTGGTCTAGGGAGCTCAGAAAATGCTCTCTTCAAATTCATACAGAACATCTTAAATAGGTTATATTCTAGCTATTGAATTTTTCAATGAAAAATCCTGCTTCTTCTGAAGGAAACAACAAAATCAGCCTTCCATAACAACAAAAATTAGTTTCAACCAATCCTGAAATATGTACTGATGTGAAATGTTGGTAATTTCTTAGTATATCTAAACATCTTATCTAATTGGAAAATATCAAGTCAGAGAAAAAGGTACATAATGATATTCAGTACCTAAATAATTCACTTATGGTTTGATTTAGTTATATTCTCATTGAAAGATATAGTATTAACTTTGAAAATAATATGTGTGTACACTTCCACCACAATAAATTAGAGTAATATCATATAGGTATACAAAGATTTCATCCTTCCATAGTGAACCTGTAGAACTTGAAAACAAGAGATAACATTTTTGAATTAAAAGAGCTACTGTCATAAGTAATATTCATCCAAAGGGAGTTTGTATGAATGAAATGAATTAGTAAATTATTTTATTTTTCTAATTTATATTCCTTTAAAGGCTACATTAAGAGTTAAAGTAGAAAAGCTCAGCGCGAGGAAGTCACTTTGTTTTACTAGCACATTGGATTGGTTGATGGGTTGAAGAGATAAAAAGTAAATCTACTTATAAAATATTAAGATTTAGTTCACATTAAAATCATGGACATATATATATAAGACTATAAATTATAAAACTGTATCTCAATAAGATCACGCAAAGTCATTTGTTTAATCAGAAATGACTAATCAATCATATCAATAGGAAAGAAACAAATAACCAAGGAAAAGTGACCAGTCTTGGTAATCAAAATAATGGACAACATATATGGAAGGAATAAAATAGAAGAAACAAAATATGATCAGAATACACAAGATGAAAAAATACTTGAAAAAAATTAAATTTCATTGAATAGAAGTTCACAAAATGGAAGAAATTGAAATTTCAAGAACATTCTTTTATATTTATTATATTATTTTGGTTTTAGTTTTCCAAATATTTTGCACATTCATATTCACTAAATTATCTACATTACTATTATTTTTTTCATCAAAGTACAATTTAAATAATTTTATCAGAATTTTAAAAATTTGTAGTGGGTTATGACTCAATCATAAATTTATATTGTTCTCAGTTTTCTAAAATACTCAACTTGTACAAGTCAAAATCATAATCTTTCCAAAGTGACTAAAAACATTGGAAGCATTCCCACTAAGAACTGAAACAAGCCAAGGGAGCCCATTGTCACCACTTCTATTCAACATAGTGCTAGAAGTCCCAGCCAGAGCAATCAGATAAGAGAAAGAAATAAAGGGCATCCAAATTGGGAAAGAGGAGGTCAAACTATCTCTTTTTGCTGATGATATGATCTTATTCCTAGAAAACTCCAAAGATTCCACCAAGAGATTCCTGGAATTTATAAATAAATTCAACAAAAGTCTCCGGTTCCAAAATCAATGTACACAAATCAGTAGCATTCCTGTACACCAATAACAGTCAAGCTGAGAGTCAAGTCAAAGACTCAATACCATTCACAATAGCCACAAAGAAAATAAAATATCTAGGAAAATATTAATACTGAACCAAGGAGGTGAAAGATCTCTACAAAGAGAACTATAAAACACTGAGGAAAGAAATCATAGATGACACACACAAAAAAATGGAAAAACATATCCTGCTAATGAATTGGTAGAACCAACATTGTTAAAATGTCCACACTACCCAAACTGATTTTCAGATGCAATGCAATCCCCATCAAAATACAAATTTCATATTTTACAGATCTAGAAAAAATAATTCTACAATTTGTTTGGAACCAGAAAAGAGCCCAAATAGCCAAAGCAATCTTAAGCAAAAAGAACAAATCTGGAGGCATCACATTACCAGATTTCAAACTATACTACAGGGATATAGTAACCAAAACAGCATGGTATTGGCACAAAAATAGAGACATAGACCACTGCAGTAGAACAGAAAACCCAGATATAAAACCATCCACGTACAGCCAACTGATCTTTGACAAAACAGACAACAATATACACTGGGGAAAAGGTGCTGGATCCGTATCTCTCACCACTCACAAAAATTAATTCAAGGTGGATAAAAGACTCAAATTTAAGGCATGAAACCATAAGAATGCTAGAATAAAATGTTGGGAAAACTCTTCTTGATATTGGCTCATGCAAAGAATTTATGAAGAATACACCAATGGCAATGACAGAACAGCAAAAATAAATAAATGGAACTTGATCAAATTAAAAAGCTTCTGCACAGCTAAGGAAATTATCAACAGAGCAAACAGACAAAGATTCACAAGCTATACATCTGATAAAAGCCTAATAACCAGAATCTACAAAGAACTCAAACTAATCAGCAAGAAAAAAACCAAACAACCCCATTAAAAGTGGGCAAAAGACATGAACAGAAGCTTTTCAAAAGAAGACAGACAAATGGCCAATTAACATATGAAAAATTCTCAACATCACTAGTCACCAGGCAAATGCAAATTAAAATCACAATGAGATACCACCTTACCCCAGTTAGAATGGCTTTTATTAAAAAGTCCAAAAACAATAAATGCTAGCATGGGTGCAGAGAGAAAGAAATGCTTATACACTGTTGGTGGGACTGCAAATTAGTACAACTTCTATGGAAAATAGTATAGAGATTCCTCAAAGAACTAAAAGTAGACCTACCATTTGATCCAGCAATCCCACTACTGGGTATTTACCCAAAGGAAAATAAGTCATTTTATCAAAAAGACACCTGCACCAAAATGTTTATTGCAGCACAATTCACAACTGCAAAGATGTGGAATCAATACAAGTGCCCATCAATTCATGAGTGGATTAACAAAATGTGGTAATTTCTAGTATGGAATACTACCCAGGCATAAAGAAGGGCGATTTAAGGCCTTTTGCAACAATTTGGATGAAACTGGAGAACATTATGCCAAATAAATTACCTAAAGAATGGAAAAATAAATACCACATGTACTTGCTATTAAATTGAAACTACCAATGAGTACACACGTGTATAGAGGGAACTAAAACTCAGTGGAAATCAAGCAGAGGGCAGGGTTAGGAGGGGATGGACAAAAACCTACCTATGCGGTATAAGGAATACTATCTGGGTGATGGGCACACTTACAACTGTGACTTAAGCATAACAAAAGTGATCCATGTGACCAAAAACATTTGTACCCCAATAATATTTTGAAATAAAAAAATAAATTAAATACTCATAAATTACTTCAAAAAAAAAAGAAGGCTTAACAAATTACAGCAAGTTCCACTGTGTAACAAGACCACACCAATGTTTTTTCAATATGTGAGAGTTAAGTCTCTATAGATCGATATTTTGGATGAGGAAGGAAACTATTTCATTAAAAACTCACTATACATTTTTTTGAGAATGTTCTGCTTATGGAGTCATGTACTTGATAGTTTAGCCCATCCAAAAGTCTGGAGAGGTTGTGAAATAATAATGCAATTACAAGTGCCTAACCAAAGGTTACATATACTGTGTAGCATGTAGAAAAGGACTAAAAAAAATTAAAATTTAATAAAATGCAATGTTATCACATTGTTCAATAAAATATGGTAGTATTTGTCTATTAATACTTACATATGTGAAAATAAAGTATAAAGTATACTTGAAGGCAAATTAAATTTCATCAAATAGAAATTATAAGAATGTGGTACTTTGAAACTTTTAAGAGCATCCTTGTAGATTTATTGCATTATTTTGAGATTAGGTGTCTAAATTTTTTAACACATACCATATGTACCTAATTATCTGATTGTTTAACCCCCAAGTCAATCAATACTCAACTCCATTTTCATGCTCATTCACAGACCTGTGTACAGTGGTGGAAAATTTGAATATCCCTACTCACATGTTCTCAGCTTAGGATGAAGAAAGTTATACCCTGTCTTCTTGTTTTACCTATCATATTGTAAACAAGTGTCCATTTTGTAGTCTATTTAGTGCCATGCTTTTTGCATTTTTGTAATTTTTTTAGGAATTTCAATTTTAAAATGGCCCCAACTTCAGTGCTAAAGAGCTAATGTTCATAAGCACAAGAAGGTTATAGCCTCATGGAAAAAATAAGTGTGTTAGATAAGCTTCATTCAGGCATAAGTTATACAGTGCTGGTGGCCATAAATTCTATGATTCTATGTTAAGGAATCAACAGCATATTAAATAAGGTGTTTTTAGGCACAAACACACATAAAACAAGGTTATGTATTAATCTACTGACAAACATATAAAAAAATGTGACCAGGGGCTCACAGGAACCTAACCCTTCATTTCTCCTAGGAGCAATGGTTCCATATTAGCACATTCAGTGCTCATGATGACTTTATAGAGCACACCTACTGCTAATAATGAGAATTGATACATATGTCTATATATGTGTGGGTATAAATGTATATACATATGTGTGTGTGTAGGTTTTTCCTTTAAAATAAAACAAAATCCAGAAGTTATCAAACTTGAAAATCTCTTAAAAGTCTACTCTCTGGGAAAACACTGTAGGAGACAAGCAGAAATAACATTGGATTTTGATTGTGCATTATATTTTTAGCCATTGAAATTTCCATAAGGAGTTTTAGCACATGCAGTTAATTTGCATGAGAGGCAGCTGGAGCATATTGGCTCTTTCTAAGCCACTATGATTTATCAGCTCAATAATGCATGAGCTTAGACAAAGTTATACAACTGTCTGTATTTTTAATAAGATGATAGAGTAAGAAATTTGCTAAAGCAGCCATTCCAGACACAGGTGACTAAAAGGAGGTTAGATCATTTACACAAACTGGAACATAATTTCACTGTCCTGTTTTATTTTTGGCCTTGGATTTTTTTTTCCTGAAAATAATATTTTGTTTGGAAAAAGTGCCAGACTGACAAATAGACAGTCTGAGACACTGAAGTCATGTGTTCCTATATGCTATTAGTACAATATGGAGAGAGTTAATTAAAATCTCCAGTAAAGTGAATTCTGGAATTAGAATCAATTTACATAGCCTCTAAGGAAGAGTAAACTACTTTTTTTCTCTTTGTCCAATAAAAGGCAATGGCATTTATTTATTAAATCCTAAATTTTGCTTAGCAAAAATGGTTTATGCAAAATGTCTCTTTTCTACAGTCAAGTATTTTTTAGGGTCTTGTTAGGATTTGAGGAGAATGTAGCCAGACACCAGTAAGAAGCTATTGGTACAGTAGAGATATAGGTTACAAAAGTTGCATACACGGACTTTAAAGTCAACGGCAACAACATGAAGAATGTAGAGGAAATAAATGAAAAATAATTGATAAGACAATGTTTAATGATCATTGGGGTAAAGGAGAGAGAGAGATTCTTTGAAGAGTCAAAAGTTTTTGTGCCTATATGACTAGAAGAATAACTATTTATTTTAGAACTATAAAATGTAAAGTTTGAATTTAAGCATTAGAATTTATTTTAAGCATTCATATCTATAGGTTATAAACTTTAATATCTGATATGCTAACTCTACAAGATATCAAATGCCTGTCTCATTCTGCTGACTTCTACCTTGTTCCCCCTAAAAAACTACAAGAGTAAGAGATACATTTAATAAGAATCATTTGTACCCAGTCATCTGCCTTGCCAGAATGTCTTGGCTGGCAGGTTGCAGCCAGGAATTGGCCCATAGCCTCACACAACAGCTATGCTGGGGTGGGCCCAACAGCTAGAGTAAGCCTCCCACTGCAAAAGACTACTGAGGTATAAGAATAAACCAAATGTCAAGTTATAAAGTTATCTTGTTTCAGTTAGGTTGACCTTATCTTGAATACCAAATCAGGTGAGGGCAGATAAACCAGAAATGTTGTACTGCATAGCAACCACAAGAGTAACTGGAGAAAAACTCCTCCTCAATAGCTACATTTGGGGAAGCATCCTTACTGTCAGAGTTTAGAGTTAGTAAGGTATATTAACTATAACCTTGTACAAACCTCTCATTTAATAGGTAGGACAACTGAGCCTCAAATTTGTACATTTCATCAATCCAGAGATGAAAATAGGAACTAAGTCCTCTAAATGATATAGTCTCAAAGTTGGATGATCTCTTTAAGAGATCAACCAGTCTCCAAACCAGCAGTTCTCAAACTTTTCTTTTCATCAGAATTACCTGGAGGGCTTACTAAAACAGATTGCTAAGCTCTATCCCTAGACTTTTGCATTCCATAGGTCTGGGTTAAGGCCACAGTATTTGTATTTTAAACTATTATATCTGCCGATGCTCATGCTACTGGTCTGGGAAGCACACTCTGACAACCACCAGTCTAGACTTTCTAGCTAATATTCGTTTCCCTCTAACGAATTCCCTCTCAGGGAAAAAAGGACCCCGAAGTGCCTAGGCACAACACTCCACAAAAAAGATATGATCTGAGACATCCTGACAGTATGGGCCTATGATCACATAGCTAGAGCAATTCTATATACTCAGAAACCAAGGTGCACGTCACTAAATATATATGATATGGCTACTCCAAAATGATACTAAGATCTGTAGATAATCTGCTTCTCATCCCAGTGTGAAAACTTCTTGAACTTAGAGCACAGAGTATTATCATAATTTCTATAAATGCAAATAAAGGTGAGATCATTTAGCTGTCTTTTTTTTCCCCCAGAAACTGAAATAATCCTAAATAGTATACAGTGGCAACATTGATTATCCAAAGTTTAGGTATGAAATTTAGCAAACAGAGATACACACACAGAAAATGTCATCAGGAGACAACAGAAACAATGAAGTCAATAGAATCACCTGAGCTCCACTGGAATAGAACACCTCAATACAAAAAACATTTATTGTATAACTACTATGTACAAATCATTGTGTGTGATAC
Organism: Lemur catta; assembly: GCF_020740605.2. Taxonomy (NCBI): domain Eukaryota; kingdom Metazoa; phylum Chordata; class Mammalia; order Primates; family Lemuridae; genus Lemur; species Lemur catta. The sequence goes on from NC_059129.1 coordinate 58,100,149, forward strand.
AGGCAGGTGGGAAGGATATGAAGAAATATCTAGCCCTACTCCCAAGGAGTTTGCAGAAATTGACATCTTACAGATATTAAACAGATGAATATAATATTACATATAGTATACTTATGCAAGTGTGTATATATATACTACATTGGACAAATTTAAACAAGCTTCTCAGAATGAACATTGAAAGAGTTTTAACAAATAAAACATTCAAAGAAAGAGACAACAGTGGAAAATCTGGTATTCTGTAGAGTAATCATAATGAATTTTAAATGAAGATGTGTCATATAGTACCAAAGGAGGATCAATATCTCTGAGTAAAAGGTAACAAAAATAGTTTAGAAAGTATTATAGACTTCACATACTTTTTCAATCATTATAGCAATTTCTATCTACTTGCATATCTACATCATCAGAAACTTCATATTTGGTCATTAATATTTTGAAGTATGCCAATGTTTGTTTATATATACCAAATTTTGCAGATAAGTCTAAATCACCGACCCTTACATTTCAATTTAAAATATGTTTTTGGAATCATGTAAAATGCATACAGAAGCCAATTTTAAACTCTTTAACAATCAATTAAATACCCAGTTATTCATTACAGTAAAATGACATCATAGAATATCACATTATATGCCCCTCATTTAATGGAAGTACTCTATGAATGCAAAGGTGTCTCCTGGCATATATACATGAATCTCTTGATAGTACTATAGAGACAGACATTATTCCTTCCTGAGGTTGGAATCTGCCAAAGCCTTCTCTGTCTGTCATGTGGAAGAACTGTGATGTTGAATATATTTGCAAGAGCAAGAAAGCAATTCAGCATATACAGAAAAAAATTGCAAGCCAACTGTCAAAAGGAAAATGTGCCTTACCCACCAGTCACAAAAGAACCTATCAGTGTAACAAAACAGTATCAACTATGAATGACAACAGTTTTAAATGTAAGATAAAATGGAACTTTGTGAAAATGTACTGAAAGGAATTCTCTGAGTGCCAAAAAAAAAAAAAAAAAAGTAAATCGAAAGGAAAGAAGGCGCTATCTAGAGGATATTTGCTTATCCCGACAGAGATCATGATGAAAATTTCAACATTCACTTCTTCAGAAATAAATCTCTAATCTGCATGTCTCTACTGTCCTCTCTCCAAGGCTAGTCTTGAATTTTTAAATGCCTTCCTGGATTTCCACTGAAATTTCTAGCAAGCCTCAAGCTCAAAGCAAAAGTATTTTTTATGCTACTTTCCTTAACCACCAATACCACAAGCATAGGTTTAAGCCTTGTCAGCGTGGCAGAGGAAAGGTAACGAATATTTTTTACCATGTATTATTCTCTTTTCAAATAAGTTCAGTAGGCCCTGGTCACTATGGAATAAAATCTGAATTCCTTAACATGGCATTCAAGGGCTTTTCCAACAATCTAATGTCAATATACTTACATACAACATACTCCTTTTTCTACCTTCTATTATTTTATGGAAACTTGTGCCCCGGTTAATAAATCTTTTCACTGTATACAGAACACCCTTAAACTCCATGATTCCCTTTCTTATTTGTGGGGTATTTCCTTGCCTAGAGTCTCCATCTTCACTCTTCTCTGAGGCTTTCCTTGTTGAATAACAATGAATACTGCAGATGAAACAAATGAAATAAAGGTGAACAAAGTCGAGTGGACTTAGCCACGAAAAGCTCGTTAGTGGCCTTTGCCAGACCCATTTCGGTAGCATTTCAGAGGGAAAAGCTAGAAGGTGGAGAGTGAGAAGTGAGCAGAAGACTAGAAATTAAAGATACCAAGTACAGCTCAAGAATATAGCGATGAACAGAGGGGAGGGAAAGTAGGTGGGAGAAAGGGAATAGCATAGGTAAGAAAGAGTTTGTTCTTTTTTAATTTAAAACAATTGAGCATGTTTAAAGACTGATTCAAAAGAAAAGAGAAGAATATAGGTACAGGAAGGAGGGTATAGATGGGCTAAACACCTGAGAAGATGGGAATGGATTGGAGTTAGAACTCTGGTGAGGGAATCAGTCTCAAGACGTCCCATTCCCACTATTTTAGAAGATGAAGAAAAGATAAATACAGGTAAATATAAATTATTGGAAGTGGAAGTTGTTGAGAAATCTCCCACCTGGTTGCCTCTGGTTTGCTGTTGTTTTTTCAGTAATATTGACAATGAGAGGAAGACAGACGTTAGGTACATTTTAAAGAGAAGGGAAGATTTCAAGATTTAGCTGTGGGGAATTGGTGAGGCAGTGCTTACAGGAACCTATAGAAAACTTCTCAGGCAGTGTCAAGAGCCCAGCTGATACTGAAGATTATGGACTTATGTGTGGTGATTATTCTGTAGCAGTTGTCAGAAAAATTGGCACCCAGACAGAAGCTGAAGACACAGTCAGTAGGATCCCCCTAGGACTGGATTTTGCTAACATGAAAAAATAAGGGAGAAAAGAAGTTGAAAAATTGGAGAGAATGTTAAAAGCAATGGACTCTAGGCCAAAAAAAAAAAAAAAATTCTCTTTGCAGAGAACTGATAAAACAAAAAGAGAAGTTGAGATATCAATCACATAAAATAACAAGTATGACGAGACTAAAGAAGTGAGACAACTAGAAATAAATGACATGTGGTCAGAGAATTGGAAATCTGTATTAAACTTTCAGAAATAGAAGAGTTCCAAGTCCAAGGTCCAGTTATTGAGCTATTGACAGACCCTATTCTGTTCCCCACTTTTTTAGAAAGGACCTAATATGTGACTATTCTTCAACCTTTCTCCTATACCATCTGAACCCCTCACAGAATGTAGAATAAGATAAATATTTACCATATTATATCTATTCTTATATCTTAACAAAAACCTGGGTGTCTCTTTGGAAACCAAAGGGGAACCTCATTTTCTCATAATGCGTAGACCTCAAAGTCAAGAGAGGAGATTCGTTATTGGTTTCTAGTCCTATACCCAGACCATTAGTTTTCTTCTAACATCTCAAAATGCAGTTTCCTGAGGCTCTTGTTATTCAGCTATAGCCCCTCTTTCGTCTCCTCGCTCTAGTCACCCTACTGTCCAATTTTATTGACAATTTTAATGTCTAATTTCCTCTATACTAAAATCTAAAGTCTGGACGACATCCTGAAAGTGTGTAGTATCCATGTGGATGCTCCACCCTATGTGCTAGACTCTCAGTTACTTGAGCTTTCTATTCTTTAAAAAAATCACCAAATCTTGTTCATCAAACAAAGCTGAGTTTATTAAGCGTACTGCAGCACAGGAGAACACTACCTGAATACAGTCCAATCAGCTCCCCAAAAGATTTAAGACATTTAAGGGTTTTTGTAAAAATTGGCAGGCTAGTAGCAAGTAATTTAAGATGAGTCCTTCCAGAGGTGACTAGGTTAGGACTGCACAAAGTTTATGACAGAGTATTTTTGCACTTGTGGACACAAGGAGGCAAAGGTCTCAAAACAAATCTTGATAAGCTAATTGTTGCCCTAATAAATATTTTCTTAGTCTGGGTGGGCAACCTACTGTCCCCTATAGATAGCTGTTTGCCTAGATAAGCACAACTTTTGCATAGATAAATTGATGTACAATTTCCTGAAGCAAATAGTGAAGGTAATTATGGGTTTTCAGTTTTATCTTCCTGGCTATGAACTTTTCAGAGCCAATGATTAAGTTATGTTGACACATAGAGATGGCCAAAAGGAGAAAAGATCCTGCTTGAATAATTTCCCCAGGACAAAAATCACTCCTTGCAAGGAATAAGAAATTGTAGCATCAAATCAAATATATTATTTAGTTCTTGAACATGAGGCAAACAGTTTCCATTACTTTGTAACTTGATCCCACAACCAAAGTCAGTTCTCTAGAAATAAAAGAAAACTAGACTTGTTATAACTTTACTCTATGGCCCAAGACCATCAGCCGTCAGTTACTCTTCCAGACAATCCTGTTCCTGTGAAAAAGCATTTCCAGGGTGAAGCTCTTACAAGAATTTTCCCGTTCATCACAATTCCCTGCACTACTTGAACTCTACAGCTCTAAATCAAGAAGACTCCTCAGCAAACCTACCATTTCTCCTTCCTTCTTTGATTCAGTCTTTGAAATCAGCTGTCTAACTCATCCCTTTCCCTGGAGCGATTTCTCTTGGTCTCTCTCTTCTCCTTCTCTGATTTGTGGTAGAGGTTTGCCCCATCCTTTGCACTCAACAGCCACATTTTTAAAAGCATTTCCTCCTCTTGGCTTTCGTAATGGAAATGTTAAGTTTTCCACAGAGGATGTACCCTGGGGGACAATTTTGCTCACACCCTAAAATGGATGTCAGTTAATATTTAGCCACAATTAATTAACAGCAAACCCTAAGGCAAACTTTGCTGTTAGGAAAATCAGACTGTATCCCCTATTAAATGAAGGGCTGCTTCCCTGACCAAGTCAGCAGATGTTCTATTATCAGCAAAGATTGACATCACATGCTTGGTGGATGGAGACATAGGTTAGGAATACTTAAAATGTATGGCTAAAACAGCATCAGGCTTTCTCAAGAAAGTTGCCAAAGTTTCCCTACCTTCTGAATTTTTCTTCATATGGTTCCTTTTCTCTACCACACCCCAGATTTCAGTTCACAATGTTGTAAAAAGTTTCACCATTTCCAATAAGCTCTTTGAGTCATTTAGAGGTCTTCTCAGACCTTCCTCAAGTAATTTAGCCCACAGGTCTTGAAATTTTTATTGCTATCACATTCATTGAGAATTTTTTTTTTTTTAATTTTGAGGCGATGTCTTTCTCTGTTGCCAGGCTAGACTGCAGCAGTACGATCACAGCTCACTGCAACCTCAAACTCCCTGGTTCAAGTGATCCTCCTGCCTCAGCCTCCTGAGTAGCTGGGACTACAGGCATGAGCCACTGCACTGGGCCACACTGAGAACTGTTTGACGATACGTTCATGTTTTTGCCTCAGGAAATATAGAAGTCTGAATATGGCTGAATCTAATAATCGAAGGTTTCATCTTGACACTATAAATATCACAAAAAGATGTACAAGATAGAATATACTGGTTATGAGGTAGTAAAGAATGGAATTTACTCTGCCCAAGAATGTTTGCTTCTTTCTTATTTGTTTTGGATTAAATCCCTGAAATGAGTGTATTTCTGAATAAATATATTTAATAAATATTTAGTGAATGCCTCGTGTGTTTTAGCTGCTATGAAGGATTAAAAACTAAATTCAAAATTCAAAAGGGAACCATTGGTGGAGCAATAAACAGAGTTTGTTGGGATAGGAAAACTTCTTCCTTCTCCAGATGTGAAGTGAGCCCCACATCTGGCCTAACTTTACCGTTCTCATTCACTCATGGCCCCTTTGAAAGGACAGACTGGTCATACAGCCCACTCCCTTTCTCATCCTTTTATCGTAGACTCAGTTCCTCTCCCTTGTATATTTTAGGGCTTGCTGTAAGTACATCGCCATGCTGCTCTGCCCCTGGCAGTGTTGGCCCATGATGGTGTTTGTCTATTCCAAGGTGCTTTTTAATGTGTCAGTAACTGTTCAATTCTGCAATCCTATAGTAGGAATCCCACTTGCCCACAGTATCAGCTTGATCAAAATAATTATGATATTTTATGTCCCATTCACCTTGTTGTTTTATCTCAAGAAGGGTACAATTTAATTGATCAATACTCAAACCCCAATAAAGTAGAGAAGTAACCATGATAAACATTTAAGTTTCAAAGTGTTTAAGAGAAATATAAAAAGAAAAGCAGGTATTTCCAATTGAGGCACTAGCAGTTGCATCGAGAGAGAACAAAGGTAAAATTTTTTAGACTGTAAGCTCAAAGATGATAAGGGTCTTGTCTGTTTGGACTTATATTCTCTTCCTAGATACAGTGAATGACTTAGGGAGGAAGGGGGAGGCTTGACAATGAGCAAGACCAAGAATGAGGGATAAATAGGAAGAGAAAGAGAGAGAGAAAGAAATTTTTGGGCAAATGAGGAAAAACTGATCAATGTGCAGAGGAAAAACTGATCAATATGTATTTCTCTTAAGAATTGAATAGAGCAAAAATGTTCAATTAATCAGAATTGCTATCCAAAATAAAAGCATAAAATCTATTTTATGCAGAAAATATAGTTACCTTGTTATGGTATTTTTTCCTTACAGTAGCTTGGGACATCTCTATTATTTACATATTGAAGTGAAATAATTATGGTCAAGAATAAATAAGTCTAAATGTATATTATAGAATGAGAAGCAAATTAAGGATTAATTTATTGTGATTTTTTTATGATACCTCCTGAATATGGCAAAGATCTCTAACCAGCATTTCTGGCGCCCAACAAATTATTTTAATGGGCTTTAAACTTCCAGGCTATAACAGTTACACTGATACAACCAGTAAAAGGTACCAGATTAGATGAAAATTTTATGCCAAACTATGTAGCTGGGTTTATAAAAGAAGATACTGGAAAATATTAAATTACCGTTTTTTTCCAGATACATTTTCTCATCTAGTTTCATTTCAAAATGAGGTAGGCTCCACCTCTCCTGCCCCAATTCCTCCTAAATTCATAGGTGACAAACAACTGGACTCAGGAACTTCCACCACTGAGAACCCTACGGAGTTAGGGTGCAGAGTGACACTCACTGAAATAACAGCAGGCCCTGTTTTGCTCCACATAGTTGTAAGCAACAAGCCTCTGAAACCATGATCAACAAAAACTTTATTTTGTTTGTTGCCCTTCTTTTAAAAAAAAAAAAAAACAGTATTTTTGAAAGAATAAGAAATGAACTCTCCAAAGAACAAAGGAACTAGCGGCTCCAGATATATTTTAAGCCTAAGGAAAGTTAGAAGCCAGAAGAGAATATGAGTGGCAGGACACATACAGTCGACCTTTAAAGGTTTGATTTCTGTTTTAAGTTCTGCAAACGCCCCCGGCTTTCCCCCACATAAAATAAAAAAACCTGACTTATGTTCAAATGTGGCCTTCGCCCTTCACCCTAACACCAAACACCAGGAGGAAAAAAAATGAGGGGTGGGAAGGCGACATGCCTATAAAGATATGAATATCCTTCCCACTGTACCAACTGAATCAAAGATAAAGCTCTGAGATTTGAGCTTGGTGCAGAATCACGATGTAGTGTGATGATTCTTAAGCATGGGGGTCAGACTCAGACTGCAGAGCTGGCGAAGAAAGTGCCATTCCCACCTCCTCTCCAGACCATCCTTCACGAAGACCTACCAAGATCCTGCACTTGACGCTGTATGTGAGCCCCGTAAGACAAAATCACTTTGATCTCTGATATGTGTTTCATCTGAAGGTGAGGTCCTCAGATCATCAATACTCTGGCTGTGTCCATGCTAGCATTATTAGGCAATGCAGAATTGAAAAAATTATGTAGCAAATCAAAAAGAAAGAAAAAAAAAGGGCCAGGAGACAAACATACTTTAGTCTAAAATATTTAGGTAATGAATGATCTTGTTGTTAGCTGAAGGGTGTAGATAATGGATTCAATTTCCAATTTTATTTTTGGATGGACTAAGTTTTAGTCTCTGTTGAAGGACACAGTTTACCTCATTACCAATAAAGAAAGACTATTCAGAGTGTGGTTCAGAGTAATTTTTGCCATGTTCAACATTATGTTTTTGCTAATGGTCATTGAATCTAGAACAACTTAAGAAAGCAGTAATTACTGTTATTAGTAATTAATAATTAGTAAGATTTCTCATTCTCATTCAAAATCCCGAAGTAGTGGACTTAAAAATCTACTAAAATTTTGAAATTCATACAGTCCAGTGGGCATGTATGTTTGGTAAACAGAATTATTTTTGAATCCATGAGAAATAGACAATACTATTAGAAGAAATGATAAAAGTATGAATACGTAATGCACAAGTCAAGAAATACAAATGGCCAATAAATATATGTTCAAACTCATTAGTAAAATTTGAAATATCAAATTGAAATCAGATACAATAGCACATTTGTCAAATTGATAAAGATGAAAAATAAAGGAAGAAGAAAAAGAATAATACCAAGTGAGGGCAAGTCTTCTTGGACTTCTACACTGCTTAGCATGAAAGCACCTATAACCTTTCTGGAAGGCAATTCAGTAAGCTACAGCTGAAGTTTTAACAATATGCACATCATTTGTCCCTGCAATAGTATTTCTAAGGTTAATTCCAAATAAATTATTAAGGATAAATGCAAAGATTTAGCTTCAAGGATATTACCTTTTTAATATTATTGCAAAATTAGGAAACAAATGTTACACCCAAAAATAAGAATTGATAACGTGTGTTAAACTCATGTAATAGGACACTATGCAGCTATGAAAAATGATATATCAATACATTTTATGTAAAAATAATTTTATTGATATAGAAAGAATATTGCAACATATTGGGTGAAAAAATATAGTCATTTTATAAATGAGTACATATAAATATTCTCTTCCTTGTTTCTTGGAAGGATATATGTTATTAAAATATTAACAGGTTACTTTGGGTAGAAGAATTTTACATATTTTTAATTTTTGACAACTAAAATATATGTAATATACCCAAAGGAAAAGAAATGATTTTATCAAGACACCTGCACTAGATTGTTTATTGCAGCACAATTCACAATTGCAATGATATGGAATCAACATAAATGCCCATCAATTCATGAGTGGATAAAGAAAATGTTATATGTAAATACCATGGAGTACTACTCAGCAATAAAAAGGAATGAAATAATATCCTTTGTAGCCACTTGGGTGGAACTGAAAACCATTAGCCTAAGTGAAGTATCTCAGAAATAGAAAAACAAACTCCACATGTTCTCACTAATAAGTGGAAGCTAAAAGATGGGTACACGTGGGCACGAAAGATGTAAAGGACATCGGAAACCAAGAAGGAGTGAGGGATAAAAACTTACCTAATGGGTATAATAATGGATACTTTCCTGGTGGCCAGCACACTGAAATCCCTGTCTTCAGCATTACATAGTATATCCATCTAACAAAAACATTAATACTCCATTAATATTTTGAAACAAAAAAGAGGCAAAAAAGGAAAAAAAAGAAAATATATGTAATATTTATTTCTAATTTTAGAAAATAGTTCAAAAGGAAATGAAGATGTACAGATAAGCTCAAGTAAGGACCAGAGAAGTAAAATTGTGAGCCCCACAAAATGAGGCTCACCAAGATATTTGGTAAAAACTATGTAAACATAACTCTGAATAACTTTAAAAATATATAAAATGATGGAACTGGAGACCATTATCCTAAGTGAAGTATTTCAGGAATGGAAAAACTGATACTACATGTTCTCACTTATAAATGGGAGCTAACCTGGCGCCTGCCGAGCTCTGAACACTCTAACCCGGCGCCTGCGACCGGCGCATGCGCGGTCACCATCTCAGTTCCCACAGCTAAGCGGAAAGGACCTTGGACTCTGGCGGGTCTCCGGTGCCCTATCTCTTAAAGGGACAGACGCGGACCTGCACCGAGGCGAGGGGCCGCGAGCGTGAAATATTAAAGCGGGATTTTTTTTTTTTAATCTCTCTCTTTCTTTCTTTCTTTCTCTTTTCTTTCTTGTTTCCTCTTTCTTCTTCTTGTTATTCATATTGTTTCTCTTTTTTTTTCTTTTTTCCTTTCTTTTTCTTTTCTCCTTTCCGGTGGCCCTCCAGCCCAGGAGCTACTGTATACTCCTGAGTGCTTCAGACCCCCAGCTCTGATTCCTATCGGACCCTGAAAATTGCCCCCCAGTGCCAGTGATCTGCAGGTGGGCAGCAGCAATTGTGCAGGCCAAGGTCTAACTGCTGCAGAGCCATAGGGTGCCAGGCGGCTCCCCAGGAGGCTCCATCCCCTGATCCATAGACCCTCTCCAGGTCCCCTTCCCAGGTGTGAACACTGAGTGCTTCCCCAGACGCAAGAGTGTGGAGCCCGGACCTTGGGAACACTGGGACAGCGTAGACCTTTGCCCGTGGGAGCTGCAGCAGCTGGGGCACTGAGGGAGTGAGGGCACTGCCTCCTCTGCCTAGCCAGTGTCTTTCCTGCAGAAAGAGACAGAAACCACACATCCAGAGGAAGAACCAAAACACAGGGGAAAAAAAAGAAAAAGAAAAAGAGAGGAAGAAGAGGCTTTCTGCTTGCAAATAGTGTGAATCCTGCCTACTAACTGAAAGTCCACAACACAGTGATTTAACTTGCAAAACTGGTCTTAGGCCAAGCCAACCCTCTGGGGGTGGACCCATCAGAAGCAGTCCCCCAATTGAGATAGAAAAAAACTCTAAACAACACACAACAGTCTCACCCTCTAGACAAAGGAAGCAACATACCTAGACTGTTTCACAGCCTAAGAACAGAGTACAAGACGTGCTGTTAACTAGACTAAAGCTGTGAGAAAAGATCTAACGATAGAGCCAGATGGGAAGGGCTCAGCGGAAAAATATGGGGAGCACAAAAAACCAAACGGAAACCTCGCCCCCAAAGAGAAATACCAACTCTCCTCCAATTGGCACAAGCCAGTTTCAGAATACCAACATGTTACCAGAAGAATTTCAGTCTCGGGTCATAAATAAGCTGAATGATATACAAGAAAAAATTGATATCCAACGCAAAGAAACCACAAAAAAATTCCAGGATTTGGAAGAAAAATTCACTAAAGAAATAGAAATATTGAAGAAAAACCAAACTGAACTCCTAGAAATGAGGGATTTATTCAGGGAGCTACAAAACACATTGGAAAGTCTCAAGAACAGGGTAGATCAAATAGAAGACAGAATCTCAGAGATTGAAGATAACTCTTTCCAATTAAATAAGACAGTCACAGAGATAGAGCAAAGAAATAAGAAAAAAGATCAGAGTCTTCAAGAAATGTGGGATTATGTGAAGAAACCTAACGTGAGAGTTATAGGCATCCCCGAAGGTGAAGAAGATAATAAGCAAGGGCTGGATAAACTATTTGAAGACATAATAGAAGAAAATTTCCCAGGCCTTGCTAAAACTTTAGATATACAGGTTCAAGAAGCTCAAAGAACCCCTGGTAGATTCATAGCAAATAGGAAAACACCATGCCACGTAGTCATCAGACTGACCAAAATATCCACTAAAGAGACCCTTCTTCGAGCTGTAAGGAGAAAGAAACAAGTAACATACAAAGGGAGACCCGTTAGAATTACACCAGATTTCTCAACTGAAACTTTACAAGCAAGAAGAAGTTGGGGCCCCATTCTCACTCTTCTGAAACAGAATAATGCCCAGCCTAGAATTTTGTACCCAGCTAAGCTACGCTTTCTATATGAAGGAGAAATTAAGACATTCTCAGATAAACAAGGACTGAGGGAATTCACCAAGACAAGACCACCCCTCCAAGAAGTACTCAAAAGAGAGTTACACACGGATCATCACAACAAAGACCCACAAATGTAAAACCACCCTAGAGCTAAAGATCAAATTCTAGCCACCACAATGGCTCAAGAGAGAAAACATAGCAATGAAGTTCTGCCCAATAAGATAAACAGAAATCTGTCCCAATTATCAGTTCTCACACTAAATGTCAATGGCCTGAATTCCCCACTCAAGAGACATAGACTGGGCCAATGGATAAACAAACACAAACCAAGTATCTGCTGCCTTCAGGAAACTCACTTAACCGGCAAAGATGCATTTAGACTGAAAATAAAAGGATGGAACTTGATATTTCAAGCAAATGGTAGCCAAAAGAAAGCTGGTGTGGCAGTTTTAATTTCCAATAACTTAGTCTTTAAACCAACAAAAGTAATAAAAGACAAAGACGGTTACTACATACTGGTGAAAGGCACAATTCAACAAGAAGACATAACCATACTTAATATATATGCACCCAATCTAGGCGCACCCAGATTCATAAAGCAAATCCTACTCGATCTAAACCAAATGGTAGACAACAACACTTTAATAGTTAGAGACTTTAACACCCCACTGACAGCACAGGACAGATCCTCCAAGCAGAAAATAAGCAAAGACATAGTAGACTTAAACAGAATGCTAGAACAAACGGGCCTGACTGACATCTACAGGACATTCTACCCGAAATCCATTGAATATACATTCTTCTCATCAGCTCACGGGACATTCTCTAAGATTGACCATATCCTAGGTCATAAAGCAAGTCTTAAAAAAATTAAAAAAATAGAAATCATACCCTGCATCTTCTCAGATCACAATGGAATAAAAATAATAATGAACCCTAACAGGAACTCTCATTCCTACTCAAAGTCATGGAAGCTAAACAACCTTCTCCTGAATAACAATTTTGTAAAGGAAGAAATTAAGTCAGAAATCAAAACATTCTTTGAATTAAATGACAAAGGTGACACAACTTATCAAAATCTATGGGATGCAGCTAAAGCAGTCCTGAGAGGAAAATTCATTTCCATAAATGCCTATTTCAAAAAGACAAACAACTTACAAATAGACAACTTAATGAATAGATTCAAAGAGCTGGAGAAAGAAGAACAGACTGACCCCAAACCCAGCAGAAGGCGAGAAATTATTAAGATCAAAACAGAATTAAATGAAAAAGACAACAAAAATACTATAAGGGAAATTAATAAAACAAAAAGTTGGTTCTTTGAAAAGATAAATAAAATAGACACACCACTGGCTAGACTAACCAAGAGCAGAAAAGAAAAATCTTTAATAACTTCCATCAGGAACATGAAAGGAGAAATCACAACCGAAGCCACAGAGATACGTGACATTATCTATGAATATTACAAAAATCTTTATGCACACAAATTGGAAAATGAGGAGGAAACGGACAAATTTTTAGAAACACACAGCCTTCCTAAGCTCAATCAGGAAGAAATAGAATTCCTGAATAGACCAATATCAACAACTGAAATTGAAACAGCAATAAAAAACCTTCCCAAAAAGAAAAGCCCTGGTCCAGATGGGTTCACACCTGAATTTTACCATACATACAAAGATGAACTGGTGCCCATCCTACATAAACTATTCTTCAATATTGAGAAGGATGGAATTCTCCCCAACACATTCTACCAAGCCAATATAACATTGATACCAAAACCAGGAAAGGATGCAACAAAAAAAGAAAACTACAGACCAATTTCTCTCATGAACGTAGATGCAAAAATTCTCAATAAAATCCTAGCAAATCGTATCCAAGTGCTGATTAAAAAAATAATTCATCATGACCAAGTAGGCTTCATCCCAGAGATGCAGGGGTCGTTCAACATACGAAAATCTATAAATGTAATTAACCACATAAATAGAAGCAAAAATAAAGACCATATGATCCTCTCAATAGATGCAGAAAAAGCATTTGACAAAATTCAACACCCTTTTATGATAAAAACACTTAACAACATAGGCATAAATGGGACCTACCTAAAAATAATACAAGCCATATATGACATACCCACAGCCAACATCATACTGAATGGGGAAAAATTGAAAGCATTCCCACTCAGAACTGGAACCAGACAAGGCTGCCCACTGTCCCCATTACTTTTCAACATAGTATTGGAAGTCCTTGCGAGAGCTATCAGACAAGAGAGCAGAATCAAAGGTGTCCAAATAGGGACAGAAGAGATCAAACTCTCACTCTTCGCTGATGACATGATGTTGTATCTGGAAAACCCCAAGGACTCAACCAAGAGACCCCTGGAATTAATTAACGAATTCAGTAATGTCTCAGGTTACAAAGTCAATACACACAAATCAGAGGCATTCATATATGCCAATACCATTCAATCGGAGAACCAAATTAAGGACTCAATACCTTTCAAAATAGCAACAAAGAAAATAAAATATCTAGGAATAGATTTAACTAAAGAGGTAAAGGACCTCTATAAAGAGAACTATGAAACGCTAAGGAAGGAAATTGCAGAACACGTAAATAAGTGGAAATCCATACCATGCTCATGGATTGGAAGAATTAACATCGTTAAAATGTCTATACTACCCAAAGTAATCTATAGAGTCAATGCAATTCCTATTAAATTACCAACATCATTTTTCACAGATTTAGAAAAAATAATTATACACTTTGTATGGAATCAGAGAAGACCCCGTATAGCAAAAGCAATCTTAAGCAATAAAAACAAAATGGGAGGTATTGATTTGCCAGACTTCAAACTATACTACAAAGCTGTGGTTCTTAAAACTGCTTGGTATTGGCACAAGGACAGGGACACAGACCAGTGGAACAGAACAGAAAACCCAAATATAAAACCATCCTCATATAACCATCTAATCTTTGACAAAATAGACAAAAACATATTCTGGGGACAAGAGTCCCTATTCAATAAATGGTGCTGGGAAAACTAGATAGCCACATGTAGAAGACTGAAACAGGACCCACAGATTTCACCTCTCACAAAAATCAAATCACGGTGGATAACAGATTTAAACCTTAAATGGGAAACGATTAGAATTCTAGAAGAAAATGTAGGAAAGACTCTTACAGACATTGGTCTAGGCAAAGAATTTATGAAGAAAACCCCTAAGGCAATCGCAGCAACAACAAAAATAAATGAATGGGACCTGATTAAATTAAAAAGCTTCTGCACAGCCAAAGAAACAGTCATGAAAATAAATAGACAGCCTACAGAATGGGAAAAAATTTTCACATACTACACATCAGATAAAAGACTGATAACAAGAATCTATTTAGAACTCAGGAAAATCAGCAAGAAAAAATCAAACAATCCTATCAAAAAATGGGCAAAGGGCATGAATAGAAATTTTTCAAAAGAAGACATAAGAATGGCCAAAAAACGTATCAAAAAATGCTCAACATCCCTAATCATCAGGGAAATGCAAATCAAAACCACAATGAGATACCACTTAACTCCGGTGAGAATGGCCTTTATCAAAAAATCCCAAAACAACACATGTTGGCGTGGATGCGGAGAGACAGGAACACTCATACACTGCTGGTGGGAATGCAAACTAGTGCAACCCCTGTGGAAAGCAATATGGAGATACCTTAAACAGATTCAAGTAGACCTACCATTTGATCCAGCAATCCCATTATTGGGCATATACCCAGAAGAACAAAAGTCATTCTTTAACAAAGACACCTGTACCCGAATGTTTATAGCAGCACAATTTACAATCGCAAGGATGTGGAAACAACCCAAGTGCCCATCAATCCACGAATGGATTAGTAAACTGTGGTATATGTATACCATGGAGTACTACTCAGCTATAAGAAATAACGATGATACGACATCTCTTTGGTTCTCCTGGAGAGAGCTGGAACCCATTATATTAAGTGAAGTATCCAAAGAATGGAAAAACAAGCATCACATGTACTCACCAGAAAACTGGTTTCCCTGATCATCACCTAAATGTACATCAGGGAAGGATACCAATTGGATATCAGACTGCGATGGGGGGTGGGGGGAGGGGATGGATGTATGCCTACATGACGAGTGCGTTGCACACCCTCTGGGGAATGGTCATGCTTGAAGGTGCAGACCCGGGGAGGTGGGGGGGGAGGGGATGGAGGTATGACTACACGATGAGTGCCAGGCGCACTATCTGGAGAATGAGAATGGACGCGCTTGGGACTCTGACTCGGGGGGATGGGCGGGACATGGACAATGTATATGACCTGAACTTATGTACCCCCATGATGAGTTGAAATAAAAATAAATAAATAAATAAATAAATGGGAGCTAAAACGAAGAATATATATATATGGTCATAAAAAGCAGTGATGGACACTGGAAACTAAGAAGGGGGAGGAGGAGGGACAAAAATCTACCTATCAAGCACAATGTACACTATTCTGGTGTTGGGTACACTGAAAGCCCTGATTTCAGCGTGATACAACTTATCCACATAACAAAAAACACCTGTATCCCCTAAATTTTTAAAATAAAAAAATGAATAAAATAATAAAAAAGAAGGCATTCTCTGCTGGATGCATATTCTGTTCTTCAATATAAAATTTAGGAAATTCCTCACTTCTTGTTAAAAAGCTTTAGTCAAACTCTGACTGACATAGATCTTATTCCAATAACTTAGAAACAAGAGCTCAAGTCTCCTAATGTGTATTGGATTTTAATGCTAATCTATATCGCATCGCACTTTCAGTAATAGTTTATAAACATTAATGGAATTCCATTTACTTTCCTAAGTAAAAGATGTTATCTAAATTCATAAAGATGATAATAGCATGCTGTTATAAAAGAAAAACACATTTGTATTTATAATTCTCTTTCCCAGTGGTATTTTCTGTACCCTAAACAGAAGTAGAGGTTTTACCTGAATTATCAGGATATTGCCACACTTCCAATCTTTGCTTTGCTAGTAAATATCTGACATATGGGCCTTGCCCAAGGTTGTTTAAAAATGAAGGAAATGCCATGAGGGGAATACAGACATTCTGACTAATTCAGATGTACCTCTCATTATCTATTCATTCATTCATCCATCCATGCCAACCCAACTGAGTTTGTAAGATCCACTTTTCCACTACTGGGATCTCCTCTTCCTCTGGTATCTGACTGCATTTCACAGGCCTGCTTCAATGCATATAGCTGTCTTTCACTCTCTTACCTCAAAGATGCCATGTCTTTAATTTCATAATATTTTGGGTCTTGTACTATAATGACAAATGAATATCAAATCATATGCTAACTCCATTTAGTTGGCAGTGGCCACATGACATAATTTGTTCAGTAGGATTCTAGGGGACATGAGAAAAAGTGTTCTAGTTCTGTATCCCAATTCATGTGGAAAAAATTTCCATGGCTGATTAATAATGCCTGCCATTCACAAAACTGAACAGAGGGGTGCAAATAACAACACTAAATTTTCATTTTCACAGTGGATATTTCTAGTTTGATCCTTTACTCTCCTCTGTCCCTTCCCCTCTATAAAAAAATTATATATCCTTTTTTTATGAGCCCACTTTGGCATCTCCCATCATGACATAAATCTCCTCTCTCAGAACAACCCTTTCCTAAAACTCTCCCGTATTTCAGTTCTCTCCTTAAGTCCTGATCCATTTGTTCCATTGTATTTGGAGCAGTAACTAAGTGCCAAGCACCCAGCATAGTGCTGGGACCGTAAGAAAACATGAAGACCTGAACGGGACACTACAGCCAAGCATACTCAATGTCAAACACTCACAGGGAGACTCCACATTGAATTCACATAAAAAGCCCTGCCTTTCAGGGTGAACGTATCTCAGGTTCATGTTAGGAAAAAAGACTTCCTAAACATTTAATGTGTAACAAATGACATTGTCTCCTATACATTTTTCTCCTTTTCCTTTTTCTCTTTTTTCCCCCTTTATTTGAAATGTGGTTTAAACAATAATATCAGGCAGAAAGTCACCCCAGGAAGCTAGCTAAACTCCTGTCTTCAAGTACTTGAATACAAATGAACACAAAACAGGAGTTAAATGCCACTGAAGACTGTTAACCATCTGAACTGAGTAAGATTTTAAGCAGTTGCATAATATTGCCTCCAGCAACAAACTTTACCTAATCATATGAGTCCACACCACTTCAGCACAAATGTAAACACTGTAAGAAAAAACCACATTCAGCCTTGAACCAAAAGCAGTAAGATGCAGCCTGAAAAATACTCCCCTAAAGTACGACGAAGGAGCTAAAAGCACTAGGTTATATGAGGAAACTATTTTACCCAGAACTTTCTAAGCAAATAAAACCAAACAGGGCTAATGCGCTGCATACAATTCTATTTCCCATTAATTAAAAAAAATCTAAATTTTGCATTTATCAATAGGAAAAAATTTTAAATGTTGATTCAATTTTAAATATTGATTTTAATATTAGATCCATTAATGCACATCAGAAAAATGCCTTGTACATAGTAAGCACTGTATGATTTAACTATCTTAATTGTCATATTATCTTTATTATTAATTCAGAAGTGCCTGTGATTACTTCATCAATTTGACCCAAATTTATATAGCTCTGAAAAGCTGTATGGGAGAAAGTGCACTAGACCAAGATTCAAGAATCTCAGATTCTAGCTTATGTTTATATCTATTTTTTTTTCTGTGACATTGAGCATCTCACTTTGCTTCTCCCAATCTCAGTTTTACCCATCTTTAAAATGGGAAGCTGGTGCTACATAACTAAGCCACAGTACATAGACGACTTACTCCTTCTGTGAAGAGAAACAGTCTTCAGTTGTCTGAAGAGTCATCAGAAAATAGGGCACAGGCCACATGTGTTCTTATGCAAAAGTCCATTAGAGTCTGCATCCTGGTAAGTTGCATGCGATGAAGAGCGGTGGACAGCCTGGACGAGACGGGCACTGAAAGGAGGTCAGTGGCAGCAGTTAGGGGAATTGCTATCCACGGACAATTTTATCAACTTAACCATTTTGTTCAGGTCTAACCATTATAGTAATTGCAATGCCTGACATAAGTCCCCAGAGATAGCATGACCATACGCCTGGTTTGCCTGGGCCAATCTGCTCATTTTGTTTCAACGTAATTCCTGATAGCACCCCTTTCTCTCTCAGAAGTGCTTAGGTTTGGATGATAAGTCATTTGGTCATCCTTTTCATTAGCAGTAATAATGACAAAAAAAATGGTGAATGAAGAAGTACCCAATCATCCAATCTGCAACTTTCCTCTTCCCACTCCATTTCTGATAAACTATTCTTTTATGAATAGGAAAAAAACCCATAAATATCTGTACACATAAGGTAACATCCTTTAGAGGTTAGGAAATAAGCATGTAAGGTCATTTCAACTTTACCTGGACTATGAGGTCATATATCTGCAAAAGTCTGAAGTGAACAAAGTGGATGCTTTGGAGCCAGGGCTGATACACACACCAGCACCCTCCCAGGAAGCCAAAACAATTTCCTCCACACAGGACCATGTTCCTTCAATCCCTGATAATCTCCTTTCAGTATATGAAAGACTTATTTCACCTACCCTGTTATAGTAATTCTTGAGTTCAAATTGTAGCAAACTGTTAAATTACAGAGAGTGAATTTCTGCATAGAACCAAGATCCAGAGGCTTGTGACTACCGAATGGATTCTGAAAATATTTTGTTTTAATGAAGTATATTCAAGTGTAAACTTCCCAATCATTGATATATGTTTTCATAATTTTAGGACAGCACATCGGACTGTTAAAGTTATTGAAAACTCCCTGCACCGTTTTTTTACAAACCTTTTTCAGTATTACTACATAATGAAATTCTTCCCAATGGACTTTGTAAGGAGTGAATCAACCCTAGAAAGTCACTAGAGAAGAAGGAATATTGAAGAAAATCCACATTTTTTGGACCTACACTATCTACCAGGTACACTGAGCTAAATGTTTTTCTTTTCCCTTGTTAATCCTCAGTCTAGCAAGATAATCCTCCATTTTACAACTGAGGAAACAGAGCTCCAGAGAGCAAATCGTCCAAGATTTCACAAATATTGGATAGTAAATCTGAGGCTCCAACTAGGGCCTGCCCGTTTAATAGCCTGTGCTTTGCTACTGATCTCCGATGCTGCTCAAATTTCTGGGGTTTGTAAAACATTTCCACAGAATGATTGCCCTAGGTGACAAAGCTAGGATTTCAACCCAGGGCTATCCCATGCTAATATTTTAAAATCTTTGCTGTATGTATTCTATTTCTCTTATGGTGTGATTAGGCATCTCCACATTCTATTTAATCCTTGGTCTGCTATTTACTTCATATTTAAAGCTTCTGGAAACCCAAGTAGTAGAAGAGGTTTCTATTATCAAAGTCAATAGTGAGGCCAAACAGATCCAAACGGTAGGGGATTTCACCAGTGAAAGAAGGGGGGGAGAAAAGGAGCTAAGGGAGAAAACTTTAAAGAGACTGGAAGAACTTGGACAGGATCTTTTAATAACAAGGCTACGAGAAGAAAAATAGCAAAATGCTGGCTTGGATTGCAAGTACTTGTGCAATAAATGCCTCTCTTCCCAAAGCAAACTAACAGCCTTTCTCGAATATTCTCATTGAGTCTTTCTCATACTGAGAAGGACACAGCATCACTTCTTGCTATTCCTGCCAAGATTCATGATTGGTATGCACAACCTGAATCTAACCATTGGCAAATATTAAACAAGCCCAAATTGAAGGATAATCTGTTCTCTTCTAAAATATTGAGAAATGGCCTGTATTCTGAAATATTAATGTTATGAAAGACAAAATAGATTTGCCTTTTGTTATGAAAGACAAACTGTTTCCTCTGGGTAAAAAATTAAAAAAATTAAAAAGAACACTGATGAGGCATAACCATGAAATGCAGTGTATGACGGTTCCTGGACCAGAAATTTTTTCTTTTGCTTTAAAGAAATTGGGGTGTGAAATTTGAATAAACTTAATAGTTTAGATAATAATATTGTGTTGCTGTTAATTTCTTGATTTGCTCTGTGCTATGTAATAGAGTATTTTTGTTTTTAGAAAATACACTAAACTATTTGGAAATAATAGGACGCTGATTCTTCAAATGTTTCAAGAAAAAAATATATAGATATATATATTGAGAGAGAGACAGAGAGAGAAAGAAAGAGAGAGCAAGATAAAGATAATGAGAAAGCAAATATGGTAAAATATTAACCATATTTGGAAAGTCTGGTTGAATGGTATGTGGGAAATTTTTGTAATACTTTTGCAACTTTTCTGTAGATCTGAAATTATTTCAAAATAAAAAGTTAAAGAAAAAAATGTAAAAGGCCTCATATGGGAGACTCCCACCTCCTGAACAAGATCCAAATATTAATAGCTCGTCTCTTCCTGGATACCAAGCCTCCCTTACTAGACAAATGCTTTCTTAATAACTCACTAACTGGGATGGAGATGTATCTAAGTGCACACAATTTAGCCCAAAATTGGAAATTATGGATCAAAGTCAATGGGTAAAGGCCGGGCGCGGTGGCTCACGCCTGTAATCCTAGCCCTCTGGGAGGCCGAGGCGGGTGGATCGCTCGAGGTCAGGAGTTCGAGACCAGCCTGAGCGAGACCCCGTCTCTACTAAAAATAGAAATAAACTATCTGGACAACTAAAAATATATATAGAAAAAATTAGCCGGGCATGGT
This sequence comes from Lemur catta, assembly GCF_020740605.2. Classification (NCBI taxonomy): domain Eukaryota; kingdom Metazoa; phylum Chordata; class Mammalia; order Primates; family Lemuridae; genus Lemur; species Lemur catta. The sequence goes on from NC_059129.1 coordinate 58,121,195, forward strand.
GGCACATGCCTGTAGTCCCAGCTACTTGGGAGGCTGAGGCAGTAGGATCGCTTAAGCCCAGGAGTTTGAGGTTGCTGTGAGCGAGGCTGACACCACGGCACTCACTCTAGCCCGGGCAACAAAGTGACACTCTGTCTCAAAAAAAAAAAAAACAAAGTCAATGAGTAAACATATTTCATTTGCCCCACTCGGTGTTCTGACCTCAAAGATTTTCAGCTAATATTTAAAAATATAAAGGTTTTGCATTTTTTTAATCCATATTTTGGGCTTCTCTTTTTTAAAAAATCAGCAAATCTCACAATATGGGGCTCACATGGCAGGAATTTGCTACAGATGGGGAACAGCTATCCCTGTTAGGTCACATGTGGGTGACAGTTCTCCACAGGGCTCACCATTGGTTATTTCTCTCCCCATCTCAGATCTGGTGTGAATAGCTGTTAGTCACTATACTTTCACAATTCTTTGTCTGTGAATAGAACAATATATATCCGTAGCTATATCTTTGTCTAAAGTGAGGAACAAAAAAGAGGCTGACAGCATTTCCGGTTCCAGCCTGCCTCACCCACTTAGGTTACCTGCCTGGCCCCTACAGGCATGTGAGTTTGAGACCCTTGACTTAACCCGTTGAGAGGGCCGGGACTTAGTTTTAAGAGCAGCAAGATACTTTGGCTCAAACTGAGCCCCCTCTCATCGCTGAGAATTAAAGTCAATTCCCTATTTGAACAAGCTGGAGGGAAACTTCAGTACATCAATATCTACTAGTAATGGAGCAGATGCTGACAAGGAAGACACTACGGGAAAGAATCATTAGATAGATTTCTTTTTTTTCTCATTTTCTCTGACAGAAGCTAAGAGTCAAATAATAAGATAATGGGAAAGAAGACTTGGCAGGAAATGGCAAGATGGAAGAGGTTTATCACCTTTCCCTCGGTCCTGGGATCCATACAGAATGCTGATCATAATAGTTTCTTTAATTAGCTTTGCTAACCCCCCATGGGTGAAAATGAAAGAAAACAAGTTTCAAAAGGATCTTAACTCTCCAATAATAATAGCAAACACTTGTGTAGCAGTTAACTATATGCTAGCCTCTATTTCTTTATACTGTACTTGTATTAATGCATTCATCTTTACAACAACCCTACGAGGTAGGTTACTATCATTATCCCATTTTATGGATAAGGAAACTGAGGCAGAAAAATATTAAGTAATTGGCACATAGTCACACAAGTAAGTTATAAAATCAGAACTCTGGCCCAGAGACTATCTCTTAATCACTACACATTTTATGCCAAAATGACTCTAATTAGCTATTTACTAATGAAGTCTGAAGTGATTCTGTTAAGGTTCAGAGATCAAGATATTATCTTGCCCACCACTACTCATGCTTTTAACCAAGTTGAATATTGTAAGCTGAGAGCAGCGTACAGTCTGTGCTTTCCGTTAAGAACTGAAATCATAACCTAATCATGTGACAGCTGGTTTGAAGTAACTCAGAGCTGAGAAGACGTCTGACTGACCACTGAGGCTCCTTGGAGTGTGGCTACAATTGTGTGTCCTAACTCTGGCCTGCGGCTCTTCATGTGGTTCTCTGAGACCCAATCTTCCAGAGAGTAGCCCTCTGGCCATATTTCTGCAGGTTACAGCTGGATCTTTCGGTCTGAATCTGGTTTCAGAAATGACAAACAGTTGACTACCAGTGCTTTGTGGAATTAGAAGCAATGACCTAGCTAGCAACTTGAACACACAGGTATCCTTTCAAAATTTAACAATCTTCACTCCAACAGGTACGCATAGCAGGCTCACTGTGTACCATTAGCTTTGCAGGAAGAAGCTGGTCAGCAGAAAATTCATGTACCCCTACTTCCTAAGGAATCTCTCTCTCTTTGCAGGGCAGTGCTCACAGAGCACAAGGTCAGAAAATTAAAAGACTGCTCTGGGCCTCAGAAGCTCAACCTGCTTCAGTTGTCCTGACTTTCTCTGAAACTCAACCCTCTGGATTCCCAAGGTCGGTTTTATTTTGTGCTTTTCTACCACTTCGCTGATTTCCCTTGATGTATTGGCCTGACTTCACGGTCACCAGGTGTCCTCTGTCCTCCCATCAACTGACACTTAATGAGCAGATGGTGCAAATGGCCTGGCAGTAATATGATGCCTGAACGGGTGGTCTGAAAAAGGGGAAGGGAAGCCGCTTCAAGGAAAAGGACAGATTGGCTTGGTGTTTGTACCATATAGAATCAGCAACTGCAGAAAGAGGTTAGGAACAATTATATTCTAATGCAAAAATAAAATAATAATTTTGTTTAAAAGGAGGAAATGGATGTAAGAATGACTGTCACGCTTCCATGTGAAGGGAGCAACTGAACCCTGGTATGACTTACGAAAGGTTTTCTGAGATTTTAAGATCTTCTGGGTCAGGACAACTTTTCTTTGAAGTTAGGCTGGGTGAGAATAACTTTGGTTTCATTTGTTTGTTCATTCCACAGTGCATTCCACACCAGACACTCTACTAGGTTTTGTAGGACAGTCCCTGTGTTTAAACTGGTGGAGCATTAAACTGGGAGAAATCATTAAGATCCTCAAATGCAGGACTTCTTGAATTGCAATGTTCATAGAAATTACCTGGGATCTTTTTCAAATACACATTCTGGTTCTGTCACTCTAGGCTGAGAATCCATAGTTCTAACAAACTTTTAGGTGATGCCAATACTGCCTGTCCATAGAAGACACTTTGGGTAGAGAGTATCTAATCTACTCTGTTCCATCCCAGCTGAGAAAATGAAGCTCCAAATATTCAGAAATGTGTCCAGAATCACAAAGCCAGTTAGTGGCAAAACCAGGCTTGCAACCCTAGGCTGGAGCTCATTCCACAATGACACATTACTTCAGCAATGAGTGATTCAACGTTTTGGTTCTTCAATCTCCTTCCTTTCATAAAAATGAATTGATAATAACTATACCCACCATCTGTCATCAGGGTTAGTGAGGTAAAATCATTTAGGCTATTCAAACAATTATCCTTTGTAGTCTGACTACAAACCATGGAAATCATGACAATCTTCCTATTGCCAGATGCTCAATCTATCTACAAATTTTCATTCAAGCACAACTTGTTCGCAAAATGTAAAATTAGAAGTGACAGACAAATCTATTTTTATAAATCTTAGCCTGTCTATTTTGAGTCTCTGAATTTTAAAAGAAGGATTGAGGGCAGCTGTTGAACTTGACTGAAATGTTTAATGATGCTACTCTATTTACTTTTAATTTATAAGATACAGCCATTTTTTCCCCATATTAAAACTATGCAGTGTGATGTAGGGCACCTGTGGGACCATGTCAGTCCTATGAGGATATGCCTTAGCTTACTGTTTGTAGGATATAAGGGTAAGAAAGTGGTTGCAGTTGAGTATTTCAAGATTACTTACAAACAAGACCATAAATAAAACACAGTACTGCCTAAACTTGAGTTTTTTCATCTGTTAAACAGAGATGAAGTGAATTATTTTCTTGATCACCCAATTATTGCATTTGATTATCCTATAGTTAAAAATAATGCTTTTTTTTTTTTTTTGCTTTGTACTTAAACAAAAAAGTCAACACTACAGGAAATTTAGACTTAAAAGAGCAGTCTTAACCATATATGGGACTTGAAGTAATGTACTGCAGGATCAATCAACCCATATCCACTAAGCTATTCCTAATGCAAGTAATGTAATCAAGTATAGTACTTAACATTCCATGGGCCTTGGTCTCTACTAAAACAAAGTCACAGATCACTCCTACTTAAAACCTAATTAGCATCATAAACTAATGATGAAAAATTAGGTAAGTGATCCAAGTCCTACTAAGTCATTTATGTCAACAAACATAAAATTTCCGATGGAATTGAACAAGAAAAAGATGTAGAGTGAAAGTTCTAATATCAACCACACAAAGTCTATTAATAGAATTGGAGGGCACTCAAACAGAAACCTCCTCCACTACCTGTTTTGTTTTGGTTTTAGGGTGTTTTTTTGTTTTGTTTTGTTTTTGTTCACAACCAGGAATCTAATGGTCTTCCCCTAAAGCTAAATGGCTCCAATTTTGCATAATGGCATTTCTTGTTTTCTACTTTTTTTTTAAAACCCAGTTAATTGATTGCTTCAAAATATATCTCCTCAATTGTTCATTCCTTTGGTTCTTTAGCCAGTTATGACTCTCTAACAGGAACCCACTTGATCTCCCTAACCTAACCATCAACTCCATATGTAAAATTTAGGTAAATTGGAATCTTTGAAGCAGAAAGTCTAATTTCCCTCTGGCCTTCCATGTTAAAAATATATGGCAGAATTTGGAGGAAACTAAAAGAAAATACATTAAATGTGCATGTTCATTTAAAACTTTTAAAATTTCTTAAGAGTAAAGACAGCATATTATTTAATTCTTATCATACATAACCCATGTTGAAGGCAATGATTATTTCTCCCATTCTAGAGATGATACAATATCTGATGCATAATTGGCCTGAGTTCTCGCGGTTTGAACCCAATATTTGTGACTCCAAATTTGCTAATCTTGCCGTTATGTAACATTGACTGTGACTCCAAAGTCCCTCTCTCATTTCTCCTTCCAGCATTCTTCCCTGTTCTCACTGTCTTCCCTCTTACCACCCTCTCCATCTTCCTAAGATTAAAAAGAGACTTTCTGAGTCATATTATTATCTTTTCTGACAGATCTCAGCCCCAAGATTTAGAAGGAGCTAAGGATTTTTTCTAGATTTTTAGCATCATTGATTCTGAATGCTTAAGACCAGGTTTATTTAAAGACATTTTAGGCTTTGACATGTCTCTGGATAAAGGCGGTCAGAGTTGATCCAGGGGAGAGACAGGGATAGTTAACTGCATTCATTTCTTTTTCCAGTATCAAATCCTGCTCAAAATTCTTTGCTGTATTTGATTACATTAACCACTCCCACCCCTCAATCTTTTCTTGTCCACACAAAGAACTTAAAATTTCTAATGTTTCTCTATTTTTTAGCTCCATTATTGCTACAGAATTACAAACTGCATTCAGTTAATACCTGCCTGGTCTCACTCATCTTCATATCTCCCCAGACAAGCTAGGGAAGTGCCCAGCATATAAAAAGTGATCGATTAATGATATTTTAAGAATGGATGATTATTGTGCAACACACACCAAGATGATTAAATTAGATTTTACATGTGCAGTAATATTTTTAATTCTGTACCGATTTTCTCACTGGAGTGTAAAGCAGTAGTTACTAACTGGGAGTGTTTTTGTACATAAAGTCATACCCTAAGGACGTTTGGTGATGTGTTGCGACATTTTTGCTTTTCACAATTGGGAAGAAGGTTGCTATTGACATTTAATAAGTAGAGGACAAAGTTGTCCCCTAAACATCCTAGAAACAATCCCCTTGCACGTGTCCACAGCAAAGAACTATCCAGTGCAAAATGTCAATAATGGCAATATTGAGAAACTTTCACATAAAGGTGCAGCAGTAAAGAGACCCTAGGAAGACTTTAGTCATCTTGACTCAATTGTGTAATTGTGTGTCCTGTGCACAATACTCAAGCACACGGCACCTAGCCCCAGAGATACTGGCCTACACTCTCCAGGCAGCAAACCCCGCCAATCATCCCGGAATCAGAATGTGACAGATGCAATAGATTTTAAGAGTTCATGGGATACAGTACCCGGCAGACCTATCACATCTTCTAAGGTAGTGAGTGTATTAGAAGAGTGTGCTCCACTACAGACTGGGCTGGAACCCCAGTACTGACACTTATTTAGCTGTGGAGCCTTGCACAAATCAAAGTCTCTGAGCCATGATTCCCATAAAGAGGGGATGATAACCCCAAGCCTTCAGGGTTGCTACGGGGGTAAAAAATGAAAGTTTAAAATATTACATACCAAATATTTGAAACAAATGGAGCTAATATTTTATTTAATTCTGATAATAAAACACATTCTTCTAGACAAAGTAGTGTCTATATTCACATCACAGTAAGGACTGGCTCTCTAAAAATATATAGAGATTTACTCTAAGTCATTGTAGGTGATTCTATTTTTGTTCAAAGTCTTCACTGCCCCTCCTCAAAGGAGTATTATACATCCTACCTCACGGCTGTCATGGCACATCCATGGCATGAGTAGAAGAGATGAAGATCATTGTCAAATTCTCCCATGTTGTCTCTTCTGTCACAAGATGGGCAATGTCCCTGAAGGAGACTGTTCCTTCATCTTAAGACCTGTAATAAAGTCAATATGAAGCCCATAGCCAACCCCTAATGCATGCACTATGAGTAACAAATAAACCTTTGTTGTTGTAAGAATCTGAGGTTTAGGGGTTGTTTTCATCACAACATGAATTTGACTAAGTTGACTGATACCTGTACCAATTGTTCAACTGGAAATATAAAACTCCCTTTCATGTTAGGAAACTTGGCATCCAGTAGGTGACAGTTTACTGGGAACCTAAATGCTAAGTGCTAAAAAGGCCTGGGTAGTCTACGGTAGATTTTATGCTCTATTATTTGGAATGGAAAGAATGCCTTGGTACTGAAAACTGGACTATGAAAGCCAGAATCTGAGTCTGGCACACAGCATTGTCCCTCATTGTTTACTCAGGAATTTGGTTTTTCACCTTCTCCAAGCTTAGCCTGGCCCTTAGCAAATCCCTGTTGGTCTCAAACAGACTACACTGCATAGAGAAATTCACAAAGTTGCCAATGACCAAAGCCAATATGTTATGCATAACCACATGTGCATAATGAGTCTACTTCCAAGTATCTTTAAGTGCATAATTCTCTAAAGAACCTTATTAGATTTTCCTCCAAACTTCATCTATTTCTTGAAGGGTTGTAATTGGTTAACAGCTTCTTCTAAGTAACTCATGATTGCCTTACAGAAACTGTCACTATTTCTTCTATATATTCCCCTTACCAAAATCCATAACATGAGGAGAAAAAATTAGTTTTGTAGATGCCCTTTTTCCCTACTCTGTTACCAAAAAAAAAAATCATTTTCGACTCTGCCAACTGATTATGCAGCCACGTTGTTTGAAAGCTTGCATAATTTACATTAGCATGCTTAAGATCTCAGGTGACTATGCCTTTGAGGCCAGCATGCTAACCCCAGTGGGGCGATTTGATATTCTTCCCAATATCTGACCCTTTTTTCCTTGTTAATTACACGCAGACTTCCCTGGTCTGGCCCTGGATCTGCACCTGTTTCCCATCTTTGAGCAGCTGCTAATTAGGTTGAAAATGGTAGGGCTGGGCAGTGCAGGCCACACATGCCTCATCAGGCTATTGATCAGACTGGCATACCACACATGCAGTAACGGCTATCCGCACAACCCAATTCCAAAATAAAAGCCATTCCTGGAATCGAATGTTTGAATCCAAGCATATATCAGGTTGTACCCCAAATATTACAACATGTGAAAGGACAAAAGATACTCTACTTTTAAAATAAAATTTTCCTTTGAAATGCCAGTATGACCCCAAATATCTTGCACTTCTCATTTGATTCTTCTAATTCAGAGAAGGAAAAAAATCTTCTTTTAGGGAAAATACATATGTATTTCTACTTGGAAATAATTTAAAAGGTACATTATGTGTGTATAAATTATATGTTTGTAAAGTATCCAACCAAAATCTCTATTCTGAATTCCCACTTGGCCTTGTGCATGACAGAGTTATATAGAGTTTTACACTACATTGTGATTTAGGGTTTGGGTAACTATGAACATCTAAAACACTTATTATCAAAGAAGACAGTACAGCTATCTATGGGTAATATTAAAATTGGGTTACCACAATGATTAAGCAGTGCTACTGGCAGTGGTAGGTACAGTGTGTCCACACAATAAAAATTTGTCCAACATCTATGAGAAGTCACAAATAAGGAAGCAGATTAAAAATCATTTCATAAATATCTATATCTAGAACCTAACTCCGTTGTATATATAAATGTAAAATATTTTTGCAATGTTAGTATACTGAAATTTAATATCCTAAAATTTCCAAGAATACACATCCAAGGAAAATTAGACTTGTTTTGGTTTGAGATGATTGAAGAGTTATTCACTGTTTTGAAAATTACATTACCAATGACAATACTGTTCTGATATTTGAGTTATCAATAAGCCACACCAATATCTACTTGTACCTTCTGCATTCAGATTTTATTTACAGGTATACACATCTGACTAACTCACTATATCATCTAGTGTAGGTGAGCCTAAGTCTTTACATATTGAAATATATACATATGTAATTTTATATAATTTTTCTTGGATATTACAGTTAAACTCATTGATTTTTAAATTACATGCATAGTTAAGTTATATTATCTATGATTTTCATTCAATGAGATTAAGGAGTAGATTTACAAAACATGCATTACAAAAAGAGAAGGTTGGGTCTGATAGAGTAAGAGTCACTGTTTTAGGGTGATAGGCCTGGGTAAATTTTTATTTGTATGTGCTTCGCATTGACTTTGTACCTTTGATATCTGAAATGTGATAGATAGTCAATGATTTGTTTCTTAAAACTGTATTCCTCACTTCTCCTGACATTGTCACATATTCTACTGTTGTCTATGACCCAAACACATTGCCCAGTAGAGTTGCCCCAACACAGGCACACAATAGTCTAAATACACAAAAGCCTCTGATATCCCGGAAATGAGTCACGGTTCTCTTCCAACTTGCAGTAGGCCTCATGTACACTTTATGTAAACCTTACAAAAGCCAATGAAACGGAATACACAGCTTAAGTGGTATAAAGATCAATTACCATTGACCTTCCCTGAGTTACCTGTCATAACACTCTTATAATTAGTTCTTCACTTTGCTCTTTCAAGAAAGAAAGAGATCTTACAAAAAGTCATGACATTTCTTATGTTGTTCTTGTTGTTCCATTTCTTATATCTTATCAGTTGGGAAAACTGTGAAATGAAATACTTAGGCATGGGAAATTTCCTAAAGCAGATTACAGCAGCATTCAAAGATCTTGGTTTTTGGTTATATACTCAAAGACACATGCTGACTCTCAGGTCATTGTCTAAACTGAATATAATTTAATTTTATTAAATTTCCTATAAAAGCACTCCTATTGTTTACCTTGATTGTAGTATTAAAATCGTTTCTCTAATAATTCCCTTGTCATATTTGGAATCTCAAATGATCTACTAATTACAAATATGACATGTTTACATTAATAGATGAGCAACTGCAAGTTATCAGAGGTAAAAGTTTACTTATTGCCCCATGACACACTTATTCAGTACCAATAGAAGATTAGTTCTCATTTAAATTAGCTAATATATTTGAAAATACAGGGCAAACTCAACTCAAACTTTGTCACAAAATCCCAGTGTCTCTACTCTGCATTCTGTGGTGTAAGCCTTGTCATTGGATCTACGTGGTGATTCCCCGAAGAACCACCAGGCTCTACCCCTCATGAAAGCCAAATGATGCACCAATTCTAGTCTTCGTGTCTTCCTACTACACCATCATCCAGAGGAAGACTTAGAATTGACTCACTTAGCACCCTTAGGAGAGAGAGGAGGGCTTTCTTTTCAAAAAAGCTAATCTAATTTTTTAGTTTGGATTATGTGCATAAGCCTGAATTGATCATTGTCATCAGGGAGATGGGCTCTGCTGATCGCCTCATTTCAATCAGGGCACTTCCCTAGAGTGAGATGTGGATTATGCCCATCCAATCATACTGCGGAGTGTAGGGAAAAGGGTGGTTTCCCAAAGGAAATTTTTACTAAAGAAGATTGTATGAATGCTCAATGGCAAAACCAACAGATGTTCATTGCAATGACTTTCCTCTAGTTGGATTGATGATTGTTGTTTTTTCATGTTTTAATAAAACCTTGGGAAAAAAATAAGGGAGTAAACAATTCACTCTCCATAAACACCATTCTATGTTTCAAATAAAAAGAAATTTCCATTCTTTTTGCAATTTAAATGCATAGAAAATTGAAAGCATTTCTTCTTCCTTGACTTTTTATTAATAAAAGGTAATTAACGATGATTCATAGGATTTTTGTCTTTATATACACTGGCATGAATTAGTTTTGCATACCATATCTTACATTTTTTGTATATTTTTAAAATTTCCCTAAAAAATCAAATCACATTGAATATTTTAGAGTCTCTCTTCTGTAGAATTTAGATGAAAACTCTCACTACAAAGCTGTATTTGCAAAATGGCAGTGTTCTTTTTTAAAATAAAATAATTTAAAACTTGTATACTTTAATTAAATATCAACAAATGCTTTGAAAAAGTCATGCTTATAAAATACATAATGACATATTGCTTGTCTTTTTCCACAGGGAGGAGTAGGCTTTCAAAATATGTGGTTGCGTCTCTTCTCTCTTCTATTCATAGTTCATCTTGAATTTATAATAGGCATGGAAAATATAGTCATAAACCCTGGCTGTTTCTTCGTTTGTCCTAGCTTCATGCCATCTCCTTCACGGTCCTTAGCTTCTTTCTCCCTGTTTGGAAAACACTGCTCCAAATTTTGTGCTTCCACCCAGGGAAATTACCAGATGTTTATCAACACCTACACCAAATATGTGTGTTGGAAAGAGGTACCTTGTAATTCTACAACTTTGAACTCCCTGACCCTGCACAGCTAAGTTACCTGTCAGACTACCTAATGGTACCACTATCTACACACGCACCTAAGACAGAAACTATATAATTTTCCTATACACCCTCCACTTCCTAGCCCTCTTTAAGTCTTCTTGTTTACTTTATGCCTCTTACATCTCCATTTCTGTCACCACACTTTGATTCAATATCCTCTTAACTCATCCTCCTATAGCCAGGCTTAACCTCAGCCTTGCCACTACAAGATATCTTTTATTAACACATTTGTCTATAGTTAAATCTGTATGTAAAACATACATTTGAGTACAATAGTCTATAGTACTAAACCCTTCCAGAGCATGTAAAAGCTAAAGATGAAGCTCAAAAATCCCTATTTATTCCCATCTCCACCACCACCACTCCTTTTCCTTTTCCAAAGAGGAAAATATTTTAATTTGTAACATTTTAGAGCTGCACACAGTTTCTCCTAGAAAGCTATTATTATCTGCCGTGCCTTTTTGTCTTTGTTGTTTCTTATGCCTGTAATGCCCTCAACCTACTCTCTTACCCCTCATTTAGTATTTAGTTCAAAGAGTCCAACTGGGTATAGCCTTTTTTTTAGACTGTTTGTGCTGCCATAACAGAATACCAGGGCTGTGTAATTTATAAAGAACAGAAATTTTATTTCCTCACAGTTCTGGAGGCTGAGAAGTCCAAGATCAAGGCACCGGTTGGTGAGGGCCTGGTCTCTCGGCTTCCAAGTTATCTGGCACCTTGAATGTTGTGTCCACACAAGGCAAAAGACAGAGGGCAAAAATGACAGAATGCCCTCCATCGAGGCCTTTTATAGCAACACCTAATCCTATCATGAGGGACGACCCCTCATGGCCTAATCACCTCTTAAATGTCCCACATCCTAATATTATCATGTTGGCAACTCCTAAATTTTGGAAGGGATACATTCAGACTGTAGCAGCCTTCTTGACTCCACCAAGCAGATTCCAGCTTTTCTTCTTTGTATATTTTCATATTATGCCAGTTATGAGATTATGTTGTTTTTCTTATTTTGCTTGTCTGTTTTCTAATTAAACTATAAACTTGAGGGTTAAGTCTATGGAAATTTTTTTCTTCCTTTTTAATGTATCCTCAGAACACAAAACAATAACTTTAATGTGGACATTCAATAAAAGTCCTTGGAATGGATACATAGATAGATATTGCATCAAGCACAGATTCCTCTACCTAGCTTTGAAACCACTTCAGAAACTATTCCCAACTGAACCAGGTAGTTTTGTTTTTTGCCTCTCCCAATCATATAACTCCTGTTTGGTTGAGAAAGCTACAATTCTCATTTATCATTATGTGATGGCTTATGTCTTATGTATTGGCTTATGATGATCTTCCAGCCTGCAATGCCCACTGTCCCTAACTATTCCCCTTAATTAAAATAATAACTGTATCCAAGTCCCAACCTACGTACTACTTCATCCTCAACCACCAAACCCTGTATAATGGTTTTCTTATAGAACTAACCAGTACCACCAGAACAAATCAATAATATCAACAATTAAATTACACAAGTAATAGAAATCTTAGGTCAAGATTTTCTTACTCCTCTCTAATGCAGGTTAGTTTACTGCAATAATACTATCTTTTTCTTTAATACCACATGACTCTCTGCATGGTTCTACTGCCTGTATCCACTGTATTGTAATGATCATTTTATATGCCCGTTCCTTTCCCCTCCTGTACTAACTCTAAACTGGGACCCCCTAGAAATCAGAAACCATGTATTTTATGTATATTGTTAGGGTTCTATGCAGTACTTAATAAATAGCAAATGCTTAATAATTTTTTTAACAGAATGAATGAATGCACTTACCGCTCTCTATAAGGTAATAAACTTTGTTAAAATGTTTTTTATTTTCCCTTTTGGCTTAGTTTGTCCTATCACTAACATCTGGTATGCAGCCTGCCATATAGTAGGGTTGAATGGATGATTATTGAATGTATGGAATAGTTACATGTACCAAGAGCTAGTTAGCTATAACTGCTTGCTGTATGTTTTATTGGGCTTAGAACCTGCCACATTCCATCAGGAAGGCAAAACTAAATTAATACTAACAGCTTCCACACATATACACACATATACCTAGCGATGGTATGTGAAATGATGAACAGGAAAAGAGTCAGCCAGGAGAGTAACAATGCCTGTTCATATACACACTTTACTATCAGAAATTCAAGTTTACATGTTTTACAAAAGAGAGATAAAGAGATATGACAACTAATTAAGTGCAGTGAGTTAATAATCCATTCCAAAGGAAATATATGCTCCTTCAGTCTCAGCACCCATATTCCTGCCCTATGAAGGATGTCTCACCTTGTTGCATATGTTTCTCACCTTCAAAGTTATTTACTTTTTATACAAGTTGGCCCTTAAAACCAAGCCAGTACTTCATCCAGGCCTCAGTAGTGATTGGTTTCAATGATGGAGAAAAAGACTATAGATCTACTGAGAGATACGGTATATTGGTCTTTCATGTGGCACCTTCTTAGGGGATTTTCATGGGTAACTCTGACTAATAATCAATTTTTGCCTGAATACTGCAGAGTATGTTACTATATTGCATAGCGTAAGAAATGCAGTGCTCCAAGGACAAAACTATAAAATGGGTTGGAAAGAGAAGTCATCAGATACTAAAAATAAAAATAAAAATTGCCAGAGAATTATAAGAAGAATCAGCAAATATCAGTGTCATATAAGCCAAAAAGTTGAAGAATTTTTAGCGAAAAAAATGATTGAGTTTCAAATATACCAAAGAGATCTGGTGAGGTATATTAAAATCACCAAATCTTATTCAAAGCAATGTTTTGATTACCCTTGTCAATAATAGTATAAGTAAAACTACAGAGCTGGGTTTTTTTAATTTTTTTTTCATTGATAGGAACACAAGACTAGTACATACATAAAAGAAACAGAATTTCCTTAAATATCCTACTTTGACAGTTAATGAACATAGAATATATTCTGTTTGGAGAAAAGAACATATTCTGGATTTCTCAAGCTAGAAGTCAGACAGCCCAAAGAGATATAAGGCAGTTTCAGGGATATATGGGAAGAACTGAACATAGAGCCAGTTAAGGACTAGAAAATGAAAATGTAGTGAGAGACGGCAACTTCTCTTACACTAAACTGGCAAAGAGAAAATATTCGTAGAATTCATGGCGAAACGAAACCTAGAACTTAGGGGGTTGTAAGTAAAATGTGTTTTTAAAAAAATTCCATGTAGTTGTGCCTGGAACCCAGAGAATGGATTTGGATTGCTAAAAAGTTAGTCCATGGTCAGACTAAGAGGCAACATCCTTATCAAGAATTTTCCCAGTCATTTGAAGCCACAGTTAAGTATATTATACTCACAGGAACAAAGGAAACAAGTAAAAAGCAAAGGAGAAAGTTGAACTCAAGCAGCTTTGCTTTCTTATCCTTAGTCGAGGAAATCGGTGCCTAAATTGAAAGTACCCTGAAGGCGGCTTTAACTTACCTGACCAGACCTTACCCCGGGGATTGCCTCAGGTCCCGCTGACCTAGGCAACCATTTGAGGTCAAGCTTCCACTCAAGTCAAGTATTCGTGAAGAAGCCCCCTGTGTATTCAACGTGGACAGCATCGTTTTCCTCTCTCTCGGTCTGTCTCTCACAGTTGTCTGTTCTTTAATGGCTATGATCCTCTTCTCGCTGCTGGCAAAGGTAGGTCCTCCAGAGGATGAATTAAGGCAAGAATGAGGAGTTCAGTACTTCCCTCCCGGGGCATTAACAGGTGCATCTGTGTTTGTTTATCATTTTCTTGGGGGTACTCTGCCAGACCCTGATTTTATACCTTGTCAAATTCACCTTGTGTGTTCATTAAAATCAGGAATCCAATTAACAGCACAGTTTTTATTTAATAGCCAATACTATTAAGGCTGTTGAGTTTATTTCATTGGTTGATTGGTTGGTTAGTAGGAAACTATAATGAAAAGAAAATAAGAAAAAAAGAAGGTTAGGAGAAGAGAAGTTGCATGAGAGAGTCTGTTTTAGAAACCTCAATCTCTAAAGTGCAAAGATTAGTCCCTTTGCATCTTCTTATAATACTAAGCACTCTGACATAAATTATTTTTTGAATACTACATTTTTGGGAGGGCGACATTTACATGTCTAACACTGTAATAGGCACTCTTGGGGTGTGTGGTAGAATAATGTGAAAAGTGTTACAGGGTACACAAAAATCTTCAAAAACATAGACATTATATAAAATGTAAATTCCATGATCCACTTTAGTTTAGATAGAAAAACAACATAGATTACTGAAAAACTAGGATTCATTTCCTTTGTGCATGAGTTATTTTGGCTCATTCTGAGGGAAGAAACCCAACACTTACCTTAATGTAACATGCATATTAGTGTACCCTTGCTTATAATTGTGAGATGAATACAAACCGATTAATTACCTCTGCTAAAAAAGAGAACAAGTAAAATATATTCACAAATGCATGTGAGTCTATAGTGAGGTCTTTCCTTATACACAGGGTGACCAAATGTACCAGTTTGCCTGGGACAGCCTCAGCTTACTCTTGAGGTCCTAGTTATTATGATAAACAGCACACTTTCACTCTTAAAGGTGTTGCAGCTTGGACAATAAATCATAAGCTCATCCTATAAAATATGGCACATTTAAATGACTGTAGACATTCAAACTTCTAAAGGAAAAGAAGTGCAATTTTGGCCCATTATATTTGACCTTACATAGTTTCTGTGAATATCTTAAAATTCTATAAGATCTACCCTCTATCAATATAATGCTTTGTGACAATTGTGTAGACTTAAGTTACGTTCATTTTACTTTTAAAGTAACAGAAGACTCTACCGGTCAATATGGAGAAATCAGGACCCTTTTATACTGATATAAAGGAAAAATGTTGAAGATGTTTTTGAAAATAGTCTGGCAGTTCCTAAAATAATTAAACATAGAGTCACTATATGACTCAGCAATTCTACTTCTAGCCAAGATATATGAAAACACATATCCACAAAACATTTTTATGGCAGTAATGTTCATAATAGCCAAGAGGTGGAAACAACCCAAATGTCCATCAGTTGATGAATGGATGAACAAAATGTAGCGCAGATAGAATATCCCTTATTCAAATGCTTGAGATCAGAAGTGTTTTGTATTTTGTATTTTTTTGGATGTTGGAATATTTACACTATACTTACTAGTTAAACATCCCTAAAATTTTATCCCCAATGTGGCAGTATTGAAAAGTGAGGCCTGTAAGAGAAGATTGGGTCAGGAGGGCTCTGTCTTCATGAATGGGTTAATCCATTCATGGATTAATAGATTAATATGTTAATTGATTAATGGGTTATCATGGAAATGGGACTGTTGGCTTCATAAGAAAATGAAAAGGAACATGAATAACACACTTAGCTCCCTCACCATATGATACACTGTACCACCTTGCGACTCTACAGAGAGAGGCCCTCACCAGATGTGGCCTCTCAATCTTGGACTTCCCAGCCTCCAGAACTGGAAGAAATAACTTTTAATTCTTAAAAATTGCCCAACTTCAGGTATTCTGTTAAAAGCAACAGAAAATGGATTAAGACAGAGATTAATGGCTAATCTTCTATCCAAGAATTGTTAACTAAGTAGAACATACCACATACATACAATTTTCACTCTCCATGAAAATTGTATGTATGTATGAGTATGTGTAAGATAGAGAGTAAAAAGAGAAAGACTATTCTGATGAACTTTCTGAATATTTTTCCACTTCACAGTCATATAACAGCCTTTATTAGATCCAACAGTTATGGATCTAATGGTGTTATTCAACTAAGAAAATGGTGCTTTTCTCAGTTTAGCAGGGCTTTTTGTTTGTTTGTTTTTATTTCAAAATATTAAGGGGGTGCAAGTGTTTTTGTTACATGGATGAATTGTATAACAATGAAGTCAGGGCTTTTAGATGCCTATCACCAGAGTAGTGTACATTACATCCAATAGGTACATTTTAAGCACTCACCCCTGCCCCACTTTGTAGTTTCCAATATCCTTCACACCACTATATGACTGTGGGTAGCCATTGTTTAGCTCCCACTTATTAGTGAGAATATGTGGTGTTTGTTTTTCCATTCCTGAGACACTTCACTTAGGATAAAGTACTCCAGTTACATCCAAGATACTGCGAAAGACATTATTTCATCTCTTTTTATGACTGAGTAGTACTCCATGGTGTGTGTGTGTGTGTGTGTGTGTGTGTGTGTGTGTGTGTGTGGCATTTTGTTAATCCATTCACCAATTGATAGACACTTAGGTTGATTCCATAAATTTGCATTTGTGAATTGTGCTGTGATAAACATTTGAGTTCAGGTGTCTCTTGATATAATGACATCTTTTCTTTGAGTACATACCCAGTAGTAGGATTGCTGGATCAAATGGTAGTTCTACTTTTAGTTCATTAAGGAATTTGCATACTGTCTTCCATAGAGGTTGTATTAATTTGCAGTTCCACCAACAGTGCATAAGTGTTCCTTTTCACTGCACCCATGCTAATATCTATTTTTTTTAATAATGGTCATTCTGATAGGGGTAAGGTGGTATCTTATTGTGGTTTTAATTTGTACTTCTCTGATGATTAGTGATTTGGGGCATTTTTATATGTTTGTTAACAATTTGTCTATCTTCTTTTGAAAAAATTATGTTTATGTCTTTTTAATGACATGACCATAACTTTTTAATGGGGTTATTTGGTTTTTTCTTATTGATTTGTTTGAGTTCTTTGTAGATTTGGGATATTAGTCCTTTGTCAGATGTATAGTTTCCAAATATTTTCTCCCATTCTGTAGGTTGTCTACTTGCTCTATTGATTATTTCCCTTGCTGTGCAGAAAATATTAATTTAATTAAGCCTATTTATTTATTTTTTTGTTACTGTATTTGCCATTTGGATCTTAGTCATAAATTCTTTGCCTAAGCCAATGTCTAGGAGAGTTTTTCCTAGGTTTCTTTTAGAATTGTTATGGTTTCAGGTCTTACATTTAAGTCTTTAATCCATCTTGAGTTAATTTTTGTGTATGGTGAGAGAGAGGGATCCTGTTTCATTCTTCTGTATGTGGCTATCCAATTTTCCCAGCACCATTTACTGAATAGGATGTCTTTTTTTTTTTTGGTTTGTTAAAGATTAGTTGGTTGTAGGTAGATAGCTTTGTTTATTTCTGTGTTCTCTGTTCTATTCCACTGGTCTATGTCTCTACCTTTATACCAGTACCACGCTGCTTTGGTTACTACAGCATTGCAGTTTATTTTGAAGTCAGGTAATGTGATGCCTCCATATTTGTTCTTTTTGCTTAAGATTGCTTTGGCTATTCAGGCTCTTTTCTGGTTCCATATGAAGTTGAGGATTAATTTATCTAGATCTGTGAAAAATGACATTGGTGTTTTGATGGGAATTGTGTTGAATCTGTAAATCACTTTGAGCAGTATGGACATTTTAACAATGTGGATTCTTGCAATCCATGAGCATGGGATGTTTTTCCATTTGTTTGTGTCACCTGTGATTTCTTTCATCAGTGTTCTGTAGTTCTCTTTCTAGAGATCTTTCACTTCCTTGGTTAAGTATATTCCTAAGTATTCTATTTCTTTGCAGCTATTGTGAAAGGCTTTGAGGTCTTGATTTGACTCTCAGCATGACTGTTACTAGAATATAGAAATGCTAGAGACTTGTGTACATTGGTTTTGTAATCTGAGACTTTGCTGAATTTATTTACCAATTCTAGGAGTCTTTTGGTGGAGTCTTTAAAGTGTTCCAGATACAAGATCATATCATTGGCAGGGATGGTTTAACCTTCTCTTTCCTGTCATGGATGCCCTTTGTGTCTTTCTCTTTCCTGATTGCTCTGTCTAGGACTTCCAGTACTATGTTGAATAGAAGTGGTGACAGTGGCCACCCTTGTCTTGTTCCACTTCTTAGAGGGAATGCTTTCAACTTTTGCCCATTCAGTACAATGCTGGCTGTGGATTTGTCATATATAGTTTTTATTATTTTGATTAGTTTCCTTTTGTTCCTAATTTGTTGGGGATTTTTATCATGAAGCAGTGCTGGATTTTTTTGAATGGTTTTTCTAAATCTATTAAGATTATTTTGTTTTTACTTCTTTTTATGTAGTGAATCACATAAGCAAAGATGGCCCTTGTTTTTACTTCTGTTTATGTGGTGAATTACATTTCTTGATTTGCATTTGTTGAACCAGTGTGTTCATCCCTGGGATGAAACCCACTTGATCATGATGAATTACCTTTTTGATGTGCTGTAGAATTCAGTTTGCTAGCATTTTGTTGAGGATTTTTGCACCTATATTCATATTGGTCCATAGTTTTCTTTTTTTTATGTTGAATGTAAATTTATCATACAAGCAAACAATTCAGCTCCTAGGTATCTAGCCAAGATAAATGAACAGGTATATCCACAAATATTTGTATGTATGTATGTATGTATGTATGTATGTATGTATTTTGAGACAGAGTCTCACTCTATTACCCAGGCTAGAGTGCCTGGGATCAGCCTAGCTCACAGCAACAGTAAACTCCTGGGCTCAAGCAATCTTTCTACCTCAGCCTCCCAAGTAGCTGGGACTATGGGCATGTGCCACCATGCCCGACTAATATTTTCTATATATTTTTAGTTGTCCAGCTAATTTCTTTCTATTTTTTAGTAGAGACGGGGTCTCTCTCTTGCTCAGGCAGATCTCGAACTCCTGAGCTTAAACAATCCGCCTGCCTCAGCCTCCCAGAGTGCTAGGATTACAGGCGTGAGCCACTGTGCCCGGCCAAATATTTGTATTTAAATGGCTATACCTACATTGTTTATGACACTAAAAACTAGAAACAATCTAAATGCTCACTAACTTGTGAATAGATAAACAAAGTGAGGTATATCCGTATAATGTAATATTATTCAGCAATAAAAAAGAATGAAATGCTGATACATGCTGCAACATGGATGAAGCTTGAAAGCATAAAGCTAAGTGAAAAAAAGACATTCACAAAAATACCACATGTTGTATGATTCATTTATATGAAATAAACAGAAAAAGCAAATCTGCAGATAAAAAATATAGGTGAATGGTTTCCTAGCCCTGGAGGTGGGAATGGAGAATAACAGCAAATAGGCATTAGGGTTTTTTAGGGGGGATGAAAGGTTTCTAAAATTAGACTGCAGTGATGTTCATAAAAATCTATAAATTTATTTTAAAAATCTCTGAAGTCAAGTAAATTATATGATACATAAGTAACACTCCAATGAAGCTGTTAAAAAACAATAAATGTAGGGTACCACATTAAGAAAATAAGAAAAAAATCAATAGATTCAGAAAAAAAATAGATGATAAAATTTATTATCTATTGAATGATTTTTAAATTTTTCTCCCTGTAAACCACATTCCAAGCAACTAAAAACATGGAATATTAATTAGGATATAGTGGGCTATGCTCCAGTAACAGATAACCACAAAATCTCAGTGGCATAATACAACAAAATTTCATTTTTCTCCCATGCTAAATAGCAATGAGGTGTCATTAGCAGAGCTTGGGTAAATGGAAGTCTATACTCATAGTTCTCAAAAGTGAAACCTGACAGAGGATACACCTTAATACCTGTGTCTGAGATTTCCAACAAAAGGAAAGGGAGCATGGAAAATCATACTCTGGCTCTTATAGCTTCTTTTTGGAAGTGAAACCATATCACTCACATCTCATTGGCCAAAGTAAGGCACATGACCATACCTAATTTCAAACTAAACTGGAAAAAATGCAATATATGTATATATTGCTTCTGTATAGGTAGCTGGGAAGTAAATAAATTATTTTTAAACAATCCTTATAATACTACAGCATGATAAACTTAAATCCTTCTATTTCATTAGATATACCTGAGCAGAGTGCAAGATAGCCCAGAACACACTAACAACATGATAGCTTAAGAAAAGTAAATATGATGGGTTTAGGAGCTAAAGGATCAGAATTTATATTTAACAAGTTGATACTTCAAAAGAAAATCTGAAAATCATGATTAGGCCCTAGATATTAAAGATTTAAAGCAACATTTTAAGATAGGCTTACATCTTAGGACTTAACAGTTATGCTTCAGTAGTTGTTAAGACTTTAATGGAAAAAAACATTTCTACAATATTAATGGGAAGGATACTGCTTTTGCCCAGGCTGAGGCTGGTCAGATATAAAAATTAGAGCTGTAAAAATAGCAGTGGAGTCCAGAACTTTGTTGAAACATTAAAACCATTCAATTTATGTTGAATTTTATTACACAATTATTTCTACATCTCTCGAATAGGTCATATGATTTTGCACTTCATGTTTTTAATTATTTGATAGTGGTGATCTATCTACCCTAAACACAACTTGTTTTTTTTTTTTTAATGTGTATCTGTGTTTATTTTAGCATTTAGGTGAATACATATGAATTTAAAAGACAAAGAAGACAAAAAATAGAATAGAACTCTTCCCTAAAACAATGGTGAATGGGGGCTGAGATATGAGGGTAACTCTCTAAAATCAGGTGGAATACAAATGAACATTGAGTACAAAGTGACATCAAACTGTTATATTTTTTGGAAGTTGATTTCCAATGTTTCACTCTGTTCATTCATGTCAAGTAGTCTTTTAGGCGTAGGGTAATAGCAGGAAACTTATTAGTGAGATTATCATAGATGCCTCTGGCATCATTGTTACTTTTTCATGACTGTTTAGTGGTTTTAAGGTTTTAATTTTGTTTCATACACCTTTTTACCAAATAACACTATGTATATTACTATTGTATCATTACCTTAGAATTCATTAAAGGTATAATATAAATCCTAAAAGTTTTCCTTAGATATTTAAATTAGAGTATATTTAAGAAAAAAAAAAGGACAAGACACTGCAATTTTAAAGTCACTTGGCAAACTGATTCTGTCAAGAAAGCTTAGTTTCATTCTGTTTGCTGCAACAGCTTTTTTTTTTCCATAACTCTACTCTTCTTGTTCTTATAATACATTTGGGAGGCCTGTCAAGGCCTATCCACTCTCTAAATAGCTTTGCAGATTAAATTTTTAACTCTCTTCTCTTCATGCAGATGTATATTTCTGACAAAGAATTGCCCTGAGATGTCAGCTTCCATTTTTCTCGCTGGACAGAAAGAATATAGGTGTAAGTGTGGATTCTCAAGTCTCAACCTCATCAGGAAATACAGGCACACACACATATGTATTCCTCTCCACGATCATGCATCTTTGCTTGTGCCATTTGTTTGTTTTTTTTTGATTTCCTACTTTAACTTTTTTCTCCATCCTTTTTCTTCAGTGGGGCTTGAAGATAATAGTGTAAGAGACTAAAACAAGAAAATAAATGGAAATTTTCGTATTTGTAAGTTGATAATCTTATAATGAAGATATGCCACAGTGCTAAAATAGCACCAAAGAATAGCATATAGTCAAACCTGGGACTTAGGAGCTGGCTTAATTTTGCAGATGATATCCAAGATGAACTTTAAAGGATGAGTTCATGGGGGGGAAAAAAGAGAGAAAGAGTGAGAAGATCATTCCAAACAAAGGAAACAACAGAAGTAAAGCTACAAATTTATGGAGATAGCATGTTCTGTATAATAATCTTCAAAAACATGAGTAATACTAAATTTCAAATAATGAGGTTGAAAAGTGCTCATGTCCTACAACAGCCTACAGAGCTATGTTACATTCAGTCCCAGAAAAGGGGATAACATTCTCTTTAACATTGGCAAGACCCACTTTCGGCCATGTTCTTCGACGTTCTCATACACTTCTCTGTCCATGTTGCTTAGTATCCAACTTGTAGAAACAGTCCCTCTGTTGCCAAACTACTTTAAAGAAGGCACCTCTATTATCCACAGTGAGAAGTACGCAGTGGATTTTATTGAGCCCCGTATGACTTTTACTCAAAATTAACCTAACACCAAAAGAAGAGGTAGATTAATGAGAACTTGATTGATTAGAAGACGTGTTTTAGTCTGAGTTTAGTTAACAACTGATCATTTTAATCTCACTGCCCCTCAGTTTCCCTAGCTGTAAAATAATAGAATTAAATTACATGATTTTCTAAAGTCTCCCCATTCTAAAATCTCCTGATACCATGCCAGTTGTAAATATTTACTAATAATTAGTGGTCAGAGGAAAGGTCATCTGAGAAAAACTAAAATGGAATACATGAAAGTAATAGAAAAAAATCACATATCAACAAATTTGTATAAATTTGGAAACATTTACATCTAAAAATATCCTGCTAATGATACTGTGTTTATGTGTTTAAAAAGAGTCTTTTCCATTTAACAAATGCTTAATGTAGTTATGGATTAAATTATATGATATCTGAATTTATCTTCATAATAATCCAACAATGTTGGGAGATACGTGGTATCGGGTAGAAAAAAAAGGAAACAAGAGTAGCCATTAATTGATGATTATTGTGGTTGAATAATGGGCACTGAGGAGTTCATTACTTTCCACATTTGAATGTATTTTAATTTTACATAATAATATTTTTAAATTATTGTTTGTATGTTCAGTAAAAAATACCAACATATACAATGGTGTATTTGTGTTTAAAGGAAGAAAGGCATAATAAAATATTTGTATTTATTTTATTTTCATAAGGAAATATTGCAGACTAATAAAAGTAGTTACCTATGATGATAAGAACAGGAAGAACAGCTACAGATGTGGGAGCAAATCTTTTTAATATATAACATTTATTATCATTTTGACCTTTATCACATAAATATATTATCTATTTAAAAAGCTAAAATTTGGCCAGGTGTGGGGGCTCATGCCTATAATCCTAGCACTCTGGGTGGCTGAGGTCGGAGGAGAGCTTGAGGTCAGGGATTTGAGACCAGCCTGAGCAAGAGTGAGATCCCATCTCTACTAAAAATGGAAAAAATTGGCTAGGCAACTAAAAATAGAAAAAAAATTAGCCAGGCAGTGTGGTACACTCCTGTAGTACCAGCTAGTTGGAAGGCTGAGGCAGGAGGATTGCTTGAGCCCAGGAGTTTGAGGTTACTGTGAGCTAGGCTGATGTCACTGCATTCTAGCCTGGGCAACAGAGCAAGACTCTGTCTCAAAAATAAAATAAAATAAAATAAAATAAAATAAAATAAAATAAAATATAAAAAGCTAAAATTATGCCACTAAAATGTAATGGTGATAGAATGATCTTTTCAGCAAATGATGCATTCTTAATTAGAGTTCCATATAGAAGAATAAAGTAACCCTAATCCCTACCTCACACCATCCACAATCATCGAGTCCAGATGGATTGCAAATCTAAATTTGAAGGGTAAAACAATAAAACTTTTAGAAGAAAATACAAGGGAATATCTTCATAAATTGGGGATAGGCAATGACTGCTTAAATGAAATGCAAAAATCACAAGCCATAAAAGAACAAAGTGGTAAATTGGGGTGCATTAAAATTAACAATATCTTAATCAAAGAACACAATTAAAAAATGAAAAGACTTGGTCTGACAGAAGATATTTATAATACATATGTGGAACCCAGAAATGATATCTAGAATATTTTTTAATTATATAGCTATAAAAATGGCAGACAAGCCAATTTAAAATATAATAAATTGAACTCTCCACCCCTCAAGTATAAGGGCACATAGTGACTTCCTTTGACTGAGTATGGTAAGGGAGGGAAAGAGAGTAACAATAGAGAAATTTTGCAAACACTGCCTCATCCAAGTGATCAAGGTCAACATCAGCAGTGATAAGTCATGTTGATGGTACTATGTACCCTTGATATGATGTAATAAAAATGACACTTGAACTCTGTGGTCTTTTTTTCCCAAACCCATAACATAATCTCAATTTAATCAAGAGAAAAATGTCAGACAAATTCCAGTTGAGGGACATTCTACAAAGTACCTTACCAATACTTCTCAAAACTGTCAAGGTAATCAAATACAACAAAAATGTAAGAAACTCTCACAGCCAAGAGGAGCCTAAGGAAACATAATAACTAAATATAATCCAGCATCCTAGATGGGATCCTGGAACAGAAAAAACATTAGGCAATAAATAAAAAATTTGAATAAATTATGAACATTAGTAATACTATATCAATATTCTTTCATTAATTATAACAAATATACAACACTAATGTAAGATTTAATAATAAGGGTAACTGGTATATTAGCAGTTTTTCTATAAATAAATTTTTTTATTTTATAAATTTAGCAAATAAAATAAAATTATATAAATAAAAATAAAATTTTTCTATAAATAAAAATCTTTTAGAAAAAAAATAAGCTTATTGAAAAGACATTTTCCAATAGGTAATAACCAAATGGCCAATAAGCAAAAGGTAGTCAATATCTTTTGTCATCAGTGAAATGCAAATTAAAACTACCCATACACCCGACAGGTTAACATTATAAAGACTAAACAACTGACCAATATTATGAAGACTGATACCAATTATTGTCCTTGATGTGGAGGAACTAGAGCTCTCATGTATTGCTGGTAAGAAGGTAAATTGGTACAATCCCTTTGGAAAAAATTTGGCGATATGTATTAAACCTAAATACTCACCTACTCTATGACTCTGCATTTCCATTCATAGGACTATACCAGAGGGAAATGAATGCATATGTATTAGAGTAGGAGACTAGGAGACAGGGCTGAGACCAGATGCAGGGGCTTGCAGAGTGGGGGCAGATGATAAAGTCTGACTAAGGGGGGCTGATAACCACAGACAAGGACTGCCTTCAACCATCTTGTCAGTTATCTAGGTCCCCTTACATGAATTTTGGCTAATTCCAATATCATTTACATTGTGGTTTTGAAATTTTTCCACCCTTGAAATCACCATAACAATTCTGAAATACTTATATAAAGTATAAAAATGGGAGGGAACACAATTCTAGGAATTACTACCCAAATTCTTAGTAAAAACCAAGTATTATTCTTGAATATTCCTTCTCTTAATTATTGAGACTTCAAAAAATCAGGCCGGGCGCGGTGGCTCACGCCTGTAATCCTAGCTCTGGGAGGCCGAGGCGGGTGGATCGCTCGAGGTCAGGAGTTCGAGACCAGCCTGAGCAAGAGTGAGACCCCGTCTCTACTAAAAATAGAAAGAAATTATCTGGCCAACTAAAAAAAAAAAAATATATATATATACAAAAAAATTAGCCGGGCATGGTGGCTCATGCCTGTAGTCCCAGCTACTAGGGAGGCTGAGGCAGTAGGATCGCTTAAGCCCAGGAGTTTGAGGTTGCTGTGAGCTAGGCTGATGCCACGGCATTCACTCTAGCCCGGGCAACAAAGTGACACTCTGTCTCAAAAAAAAAAAAAAAACAAAAAATCAAAAACCCCTTCTTTCTGTGCAGCTGCTGTTTTTGAGCCTTCCAGGCTCTCTTACTCTTGAGAGAACATGCTTTCACTTTTTCTTTCAATCCTATCTTTCAATAAAAACTGTTTGCATTGGCTTACATGTGGTACATCCTGAAATTCTTTTCTCTGATGATTACCAAGAACCTGAAAGAACCTCAACTCGGAGAAGGATAGTAACATATGTACATGAAGAGACATATACAGAAGGTTTACAGACAAAATCTGGAAACAGCACAAATGTCTATGGACAAGAGAATAGATAAATATATTCTAAAATATTCATACAGTGGAATATTACACAGCAATTAAAAATGAACTACTACTACAGACAGCAATATAAATGAATCTCTCACACTTAAAGTTGAGTGAGAGAAGCCAGAACAAGTGTGTAGTCTGTGATTCCATTTAAATGAAGTTTAAAAACAGGCAAAACAAATTCATGATGATTAAGGTAAAAGTAGTGGTAAACTTTAGGGAGTATTGTTTGGAAATGGGTAGAGGCAGCAGGGGCTAGAAATGTTTTGATATTGAGCTGTGCACTTTGTTGTAGTGTTGTTACATCTCAGTTAAGAAAACATTTTAAATAAACAAATGAGCAAAATAAGATATCAAATCACAATAGGAAAAACATGTTTAGAATAAATATGGCAAATTGAGGGTAATTGCCTTCATATATAAAAGGTCTTACAAATCAATAAAAATGTCAAGACATAAATTTAAAAAGTAGTAAAGGATATGAAAGGACAGTATTGAGACTACATTTAAATGAGTGATATACAGAATTTAGCAATTATCCAAACTTTGTAATAAAATACTGTTTTATCAGGAACAGAAGTGAGGCTCAGTGAGAATCATATAGTAAATAAGACAACACAGTTTCTTGATTTTCTGGCAGATGAGCATCAGAAATATAGGTGGCCATTGATATCCATGGTTTCTTCAACCATGGATTCAAAAATATTCTAAAAATAAGTCTGTACTGAACATGTGCAGACTTTTTTCCTTGTCATTGTGCCCTAAATCATGCAAAATAACAACTATTTACATAGCCTTTACTTTGCATTATGTACTATAAGTAATCTAGAGATGATTTAAAGTATACAAGAGGATGTACATAGGTTATATGCAAATACTACCCCATTTTATAACAGGGACTTGAATATCTGTGGATTTTGGTATCCACAGGAGGTCCCCCGTGGATAGTGAGGGATGTCAATACAATGTTCAGGGAACTTCTAACTCTCAGGCAACATTCAGACAAACCAAAAGGAAACCCCACTTAAAAGGGTGATTCATATGGCTGCCAGGCTTTCTGCGGAGCATCTGAGGTTCATACCGTACAGACCAGGATAATGGGCTATAGTTGTTCAAAAGAGGTAGAACTGGGCGGAGAGGGGGACAGCTTGTGGTGGTGGTTTTAAAACAAGTTTGACATATGTTTTTTTTTTCTCTCTCTCTCTCTCTTCCCTTCCCTCTCTACCTCTCCCCCTGTCTCTCTCTCTCTGTCTGCCTTTGGAGCCCAGAGTTACCATATAAGAAGTCTAACTATCTTAAAGCTACCATGCTGGAAAGAAGGAAATGCCAAGGAGATACACTAAGAAGGAAATGACAAGGAGTCCCGGGTATTTCAGTCCCAATCTATTTCAGTGTTTCCATACTATGCACCAAAAATGTGAGTAAAAATGCATTTGATATGAACCTCCCACCTGCTTTCCTACTGAAACCTCACGGGAGACCCTGAGCCACAAATGCCTGGCTAAGCCCTTTCTGAATTCTTGACCTGCAGTAACCGTAATAAATCATTGTTGTTGTAAGCACTAGTTTTGGGGGTGATGTGTAATGCAGCAATAGTAACTGGAAGGGATTACTAAAGAAGAAAGGAGATAGTTGCAGGGAATGGAAGTCAGAGGCAACAGTTTGCAGGAACAAGGTGAGGCTGCACCCTCTCAACCTCTGAACCACCCCCAACACCTAGTGGGTACTTGTATGCTCTAGTAAAGAGAGCTGCCATAGAAAGGAACATATTGAGTCCCAGTAGAGCTAATCAAGAGAAACAAATGTAGCTTTTCTGCTATCCAGAGAGAAGGTGAGCTCCAAACTGATCAGGTCAGAGATAATTGGCAACAGCCCGGGTGGGAGTAAGACCAGCACTTGGTTATGAGAGTGAAAGTAGCGTTTGGAACAGAAGCTCCAACCCAGCGCAAGAACTGTAGATCTGTAGTCATCAATTCTTGTTTTTATTTGAACCTTCCTCCCTCCCATGCAATCTGGGATCACATTCCAGCTCTGCCCCTTGCTAATTGCAGAAACTTAGGCAAGTTATTAATCTTCTTTGTGCTTCAGTTTCCTCATACGAAAAAAGTGGGATAATAATAGTAGCTAAATCATAAATTAGGATCGTGGGGATTAAATGAGCATTTACATGTGAAGTGCTTTGAAAGTGACTGCCATATAGTAAGGGCTCAGTATATTTTAGCTCTTACTATCATTGTTACCAGTACTTTGGGGGACAAAATTAGGGAGGTAAATCCAAGGAAATCACTTTCCTGCCAGCCAACCAAATGAGTATTAATAGCCAGAGTATTGCTATAAATGTAACCCTTTTATAATATATAGCCATGAAGCCTTAGATCCATTGGTGAAAGTAATCAGAGAAATAGGTACTTGGAAGACCAGTAAGACATTTTTTGTTACTTGTCAAATTGACAAAGATTTGTTAAAATATAATCCTCAAATAATTTTCAGTGCCCAAAGCGTAATAAAGTAGGTACCCATACATGACTAGGTGACATCTAAAGTATAATATTCTTTCTGGAATAAACTTAACAATATGTATATAATAACGTAATAATGTCTCTACTCTCTGTATAGTAAATACACATCAATGTATCTATCCTAAGTAAGTAAGCAGGAATTCGTGAAACTGTTTATATTCTAATATGTTATTTGTGGTAAAAAAAAAAATAGTTACAAACAAACACATAGGAAAAACCCTACATTTCTGACAATAGCAGAACTATGCAACAGAATACTACATAGACTTTAAAGGTGATGGTTTCCAAGAATTCCTAATGATAAGCAGAAACATTCCTTTCATAAAACTCTGGGCACTGTTGAAACTCACCAACCCAAAACTCCCACAAATACACAAAGTTAGGTTAATTTAGCTTGTTGCAGCATGGGAAAATGCACTAAGGAAAAATATCAGGAGCATTTTAGCAACAGAGAATTGATAGAGGCTGTTTGTAAGAGCCATTTCTGGATTGGATGAGTAAAGTAGCATGGACAATTTGGTTATGTAAAATGATTATTTTATTATATATTATTATTTGGTTCTAATTTTGAGCTAGGAAGTGAGAAGAGTAAAGTGGGTCTAATTTTGTGACTGTCAAGCCATGATCACTCCAAATAGGAATGTTTGTCATTATTTTTTGTCACAGTATGCCGTTATTTTTGTCTTGTTACGAACATCTATTTCTTGTGCAAAACACTGAAATTTTTTTAGAAAAATCTCATTTGATTTTTACCAAGGTTTTCCCTTTCCCTGGTTGTCAGCAGGACTGATTTTTACTTTCTCACTGCAATGTAAGTCCCAGTTATACAAAAAGGAAATCCATACAGACATAGCAAAAATACTGAAAAGAAAGAAATAAACACATTTAAAAATAATAAATTTTGGATTGTGGAGTAACAGAAAAGTTTGCTTTCCTCTTTTTTGTGTAGTATGTTTCTATATTTTCTACAGTAAGCATATGTTACTTTACAATCAGAAAAGTAATAAAGAACAAATTTTAAAATATGTATGTACCATTCTACAAAAATAAATTTGGTAGGTTATTCAGTGCAAGAGAAGAGCAGATCTTATTCCACTACAAGCTTGAGTAGTGCACATGTCTCAGGGTTTTTATTGTTCCAAGCATTTTTTCTTGTCCATGTGCCTACTTTCAGGGGTAGACCTAGGTAGGAAGCAACATTTTTATAATGGGGCCTCACTGTACTTGGCCAGAGTTGATAGGAACTGCTATACATACCTAAATCAAAGACAATCAGTACACAGATGACCAGCAGCCAGATTAGATTCTCTTATTAGAATTTGAACAAAGGAGGATGGAGACTGTACCCAGGCAACTAAGGGTAAGAAACACATAACGTTCTGCTCTCAGGCTGTTGGCTGTGTACAAGCAGAGAAACAAGCATGTCACTTTGTATTCTGTGTTTATTAGCAACAGAAACTGACTAAACTAAATGTCAAAAAGAAAATCTATTGTAAGGAGACTGGGTAGTTCACATAATCAAAGGAAAGAACTGACACAACTCTGGAATCTCAATACAAGGAATCCGGCACTCTCTGTAAGTAAGGACTCAAGTCTCTCTAATGTTACTACTAGAGGAGTCTTTGGCTTTAATCACATTTTGTGTGTCACTTCACTCAAAATTAAAATTCCTGGGAAAACAGCATATTAAGGCCTAGTTTGAGTCACATGCAATGCTTTCTCTGGAACTGGGGACTATTGGCTATTTTCAGGAGGGAAAGAGTTGCCTAAAAGAAAACGTGGGGCTCTCTTTTTAAGGTGAAGAGGCTTTGGACAAAAAGTAACAGTTTCCTCTATACTTTGTCACAAGAGGAAAGAGGGAGAAAGCAAACATTAGAAGATCATGTTCATGTGTCACTTGGGAATCAGTGACAGATGAAATGTAATTCAGCTTAAGAGAAAGAGAAAAAAGTTCCATTTCTAACTCCATTTTCTATGATGTCTGGTGTTTCATTTCCAATGTCTGTGAACTATTTTCTTGTATTTTTGCAATAAATTCCACCTCAACTGAGCAAACCTGAGTAAGTTTCTGGTTCTTGCACACAAACCACCTTTACTAAAAGAACCAGCTTCATATTAGCATGAGGAATGCAGTGGTAAGAGACAAAAATACCTGTCTTTGAGGGACTCACCCTTGATTTGGAAAATCATTATAAATGCCAAGATCAAAGAAAATACAATAAGTTAGTGGATCATGTTGGATTATCTCTTAAACCAGAAACTGGTGGGTTCAGGAAAGGCTTCCTGAAATACATACTAGCCAAATTTACTTTTAGAGGATGGCTTGAAATCGGAAACTAAAGAAAGAAATAATAGATAACCAAGAACAAAACATGGAAATAGACCAGAAACTTGAGAGAGCTTGGCACATGGGAGGCACAAGAAATTCAGTATGACTGGATGAAAGAGTGAGACAGAAGGAGAGAAGGTTACTAGGAGATTAGGCCTGTTAAGCTGTTGCAATGTTATGATTAAGAAAATGGGGGGCCTATTGAAGGATTTTAATTTGATTGTTGTATGAGATAATAATATTTTGCACCTCATTCCTTTCGAAGGTGTCAACTTCTTTTGAAGGTGACTGAATCCTGGACAGCACCATCTCCCTCAGGGCATACCAGTCACTGGTCTGGGAGAACTGCATGATCAGCTGCATGATCAGTTTCCAGCATTTTCTGCCACTTCTGAACTTGGATGAAAAAGAATACATTGCAGATGAAATATAAGGGATAAGAGAGATGAAGAAATTTTGATGAATAGGTAAACTAGAGTGACTTGGAGAGATGGGGATGCTGTTCTTTTACACAAGATGAATTGAAATATTCAAAGTACTACAATAGATTTACACAGAGTTCAGTGGCAGAATAGAAGAGGAATGCTAACTTTGTTTCTGAAAGGAATAGGTAGTAATTAGAAAAAAATCTTGAAAGAAGTAAACCTTTAACTGAGCCTTATAATTATGAGTTTTCTAGTTTGAAAATTTGGGGGAAAGCATTTCAGGCTTTGTAGGTCATAGTCATATAATTTTTTTGTTTGTTTTTGTTTCTTTTTGTTTTCAGCTCATTATGGGGGTACAAAAGTTCAGGTTATATATATTTCCCATGCCTCCCCAGCCCCCCAAGTCTGAGTTTCAAGCGTGTCCATTCCCTAGACAGTGCTCATCGCACTCATCATGTAGGTATGCACCCATCCCCTCCCCCCGTTCCCTCCATCATCCCCAGTCAGAACTTCAAGCGTGTCCATTCTCCAGACAGTGCGCATCGCATTTATCAAGTAGGTATACACCCATCCCTTCCCTCCAGCCCCCACCTCTGTCCGATACCCAATTGGTGTTATTCCCAAATGTGCACTTAGGTGATGATCAGGGAAACCAGTTTGCTGGTGAGCACATGTGGTGCTTATTTTTCCATTTTTGGGATACTTCACTTAATAGAATGGGTTCCAACTCTCTCCAGGAGAACCAAAGAGATGCCATATCACCATTATTTCTTTTAGCTGAGTAATATTCCATGGTATACATATACCACATTTTGCTAATCCATTCATGAATTGATGGGCATTTGGGTTGTTTCCACATCTTTGCAATTGTGAATTGTGCTGCTATAAACATTCTGGTGCAGGTGTCTTTTTTATAGAATGACTTTTGTTCTTCTGGGTAGATGCCCAATAATGGGATTGCTGGATCGAATGGTAGGTCTACTTGAATCTGTTTAAGGTATCTTCATATTGTTTTCCATAGGGATTGCACTAGTTTGCAGTCCCACCAGCAGTGTATGAGTGTTCCTGTCTCTCCGCATCCACACCAACAGTATTATTTTGGGACTTTTTGATAAAGGCCATTCTCGCTGGAGTTAAGTGATATCTCATTGTGGTTTTGATTTGCATTTCCCTGATGATTAGAGATGCTTAACATTTTTTCATATGTTTGTTAGCCATTTTTATATCTTCTTTTGAAAAATGTCTATTCACATCCTTTGCCCACTTTTTGTTGGGGTTGTTCGATTTTTTCTTACTGATTTTCCTGAGTTCTAAATAGATTCTTGTTATCAGTCCTTTATCTGATGTGTAGTATGCGAAAATTTTTTCCCATTCTGTAGGTTGTCTGTTTACTCTCATGACTGTTTCTTTGGCTGTGCAGAAGCTTTTTAATTTGATCAGGTCCCATTTATTTATTTTCGTTGTTGCTGTGATTGCCTTGGGGGTCTTCTTCATAAATTCTTTGCCTAGGCTGATGTCTGTAAGAGTCTTTCCTACATTTTCTTCTAGAATTCTAATAGTTTCCCACGTAAAGTTTAACTCTGTTATCCATCGCGATTTGATTTTTGTGAGAGGTGAAAGCTGTGGGTCCTGTTTTAGTCTTCTGCATGTGGCTATCCAGTTTTCCTAGCACCATTTATTAAACAAAGAATCTTTTCTCCAGAGTATGTTTTTGTCTGCTTTGTCAAAGATTAGATGGCTATATGAGGATGGTTTTATATTTGGATTTTCTGTTCTGTTCCACTGGTTTGTGTCCCTGCACTTGTGCCAATACCAAGCAGTTTTAATAATCACTGCCTAACAGTCAAATGGAGAACCAAATTAAGGACTCAATACCCTTCAAAATAGCAACAAAGAAGATAAAATACCTAGGAATATATTTAACTGAGGAGGTAAAGGACCTCTATAGGGAGAACTACAAAACACTGAGGAAGGAAATCACAGAGCATGTAAATAGGTGGAAAACCATATCATGCTCGTGGATCAGAAGAATCAACATTGTTAAAATGTCTATACTGCCCAAAGTTATCTACAGATTCAATGCAATCCCTATTAAATTCCCAACATCATTTTTCACAGATATAGAAAAAATAATTTTACGCTTTGTATGGAACCAGAGAAGACCCCGTTTAGCAAAAGCAATTTTAAGCAACAAAAACAAAATGGGAGGTATTAATTTGTCAGACTTCAAACTATACTACATATAATTTTTTAAAATATTATTTTAAAATAATACATGTAAATAGTTCAAAATTCAGAAGTTATAAAAAGGCATATACCAAAATTTCCAACATAATATTAAAGAAGAACAAAGTTACAGGACTGACATTACAGGACTTCATGACTTGCTATAAAGCTATAATAATCAAGATAGTGTGGTATTGGTGAAAGAATAGACAAAAGATCAATGCAACTGAATAGAGAGTACAGAAATAGACCTGCATAAATATAGTCAGCTGATCTTTGACAAAGGAGCAAAGGCAACACAATGGAGCAAAGATAATCTCTTTAACAAATGGTCCTGGAAAAACTAGACATGTATGTGCAAAAAAAAAAAAAAAGAAAGAAAGAAAGAAAGAAAAAGAAAAGAAAAGAAAAAAAAATCTAGACACAGACTTTACACCCTTCACAAAAATTAACTCAAGATAAATCACAGATCTAAATGTAAGATGTAAAATTTTGAAACTCCTAAAAGATAATGTAGGAGAAAATCTAGATATCCTTGAGTTTGTCAATGACTTTTTAGATACAACACCAAAGGCACAATACATGAAAGAAAGAAGTGATAAGCTGGACTTCATTAAAATTGAAAGTATCTGCTCTGCAAAAGATATGGTCTAGAGAATTAAGACAAGCCAGAAAAGAAAATTTGCAAAAGATATATTTGATAAAAGGCTATTATGGAAAATACATAAATAACTCTTAAATTCCAACAATAAGAAAACAAAAAACCTGATTAAAAAATCTGTCAAACACTTTAACAGTCACTAACCAAAGAGGATATACAGATGGCAGATAAGCACATGAGGATATATGCCACACCATATGTTAGCAGGAAAATAAAAATCAAAACAACAATGAAGCACCACTACATACTACTAGAAAGGCCAAAATCCAGAATACTGATAATACCAAATGCTGACAAGGATGTGGAACAACAGGAGCTCTCATTCATTGCTGGTGGGAATGCAAAATGGTGCAGCCACTTTGAAAGACACTTTGGTAGTTTCTTACAAAACTAAACATACTCTCCTACCATACGATCCAGCAATCATACTTCTTGGCATTTACCCAAAGGAGTTGAGAACATATGTTTACACAAAAACCTGTACAAGGATAGTTACAACAACTTTATTTATAATTGCCAAAACTTGAAAGAAACCAATTTGTCCTTCATTAGGTCAATGTATAAACTGTGGTACATCTAAGCAATGAAATGTTATTCAGTACTAAAAAGAAATGAGCTAGCAAGCCATGCAAAGACATGGAGGAT